>NC_041403.2:109912236-110512236 GCF_900747795.2 Erpetoichthys calabaricus | reverse complement strand
TTCATCAAGCGTCAGGGACTGGCCAAAAATAACCTCAAGGTTACATACACTCGGCTTAATAATTGGAGAGACAGAAGATAATTTCAAGCTAATCTCAGAATGAAAAACAGGAGGAGCAACAATTAGTACCTCAGTCTTTCCTGAATTCAACTGCAGGTAATTACTACTAAGCCAGTTGTTAACAGACAATCAACCAATGTGACCAAAGTATTAACTTGGTTAGGTTTAAATGAAAAATAAAGCTGTAAGTCATCTGCATAGAGATGAAATGAGATATCCTTAAAAGAGTTAAGAATCTGTGATAGGGGAAGAATATATAAAGAGAAAAGTACAGGTCCAAGAACCAAGCCCTGTGGATAAATGGGAGCATATGCATCATTTACCTGAGGAAGACATGGCAGCAGGGTGCACTATGGGAACAAGGCAAGCTGGAAGAGGCAGTGTGATGCTCTGGGCAATGTTCTTCTGTGAAACTCTGGGACTCTGACACTTGTTTGGATGCTACTTTGACATGCACCACCTACCTAAAGATTGTGTACACCCCTTCATGGCAGCAGTATTACCTGCTGGCACTGGCATCTTTCAGTAGGATAATGTGCCATAGCACACTACAAAACTTATTCAGGAATGGTTTGAGGAACATGACAAAAAGCTCAAGGTGTTGAGTTGACTTCCAGATTTTCCAAATCTCATTCTGATGAAGCATCTGTGGGATGTGCTGAAAGGAAATAATGTCCAGTTCAAGGAGGCCCCACCTCACCACTTACAAAACTTACAGGACAGACCTGCTGCCAACATCTTGGTGCCAGATACCACAGGACACCTTCAGAGTTCTTGTACAGTCCATGTCTTGATGGTTCCAAGCTGTTTTGGTAGCACAAGACGAATGTGACTCTTTTAGACTCTGATGTAAATATACAGCAATGCTTTTAATGAACTAGTTGTAGGTGATACTAGCTGTCCCCTGTGGCTCTGCCCACGTAGTAGTGAAACAGGACAAACTTTGAAAACCAATAAAAAATTTTTTTTAAAAATGTAATTCTGGCCAAGTAGGTACTCTCCAATGTCAAACATTGGCACTGTATTTGATCGTCTCAATCTCTGACAGGTGAGTGTGGGGAGTAAAGCACGTGGCCATGATATCTCTAGAAATCAACAGCTACACTCTAAAACACACTAGCTCTGATCTCTCTCTCAAAAACATCAAACGTTACTCCTTAACAGGTATTGCTAGATAAGCGGAGGCAAGGTACGCTCTAACACGTGAAGAGAGATAGACCGAGTCGAACAGAAGCTAACATGTGAGTGAGGAGGGTCCCGGCCCTTCCCTTCGGCCCACAGCTGCTCTCTCAGATTCATGCAAATAAATCAGTCAAACAAGCGAACTATGATACTTAGCGTGATGAGAGAATTTGCAAAATCAACAGGAATGTTCAAGCAAAATATAGAAAAAATCCCGATCTAATCCATTAAGTAGTTCTCTTGTGAAAAGTGGACAGACATACAGACAGACGTTGGACTTTATATATAATCAACCAGAATGTTCAAGCAAATTATAGAAAAAATCCTGATCTAAATCCGTCAAGTAGTTCTTTCATTTGCTAGCTAAACGGATGTAAGATACGCCCAGAGACTGGCGTGTGAATAAGGACGGCCCCGCACCCCTCCCATCGGCCCACTGCGTGTCTCTCGGATTTGCGCAAATAAATCGGTACCACAACCGAACTATGATATATAGCGCAATGAAAGAAGTCGTAAAATCAGCTGGAATGTTCAAGCAAATTATAGAAAAAACCCAATCTAAATCCATTAAGTAATTCTCTCATGAAAAGCGGACAGACAGACAGACAGATGTTGGATTTTATATATATGTATATATATATAGATTTACTTAATAGATGAAATATGCATGATACAACACCAAAAATAAGTTGACATATGGACGTTTAATACTAAATCAAATTTTATGCCCATTTGTCTTTTTAATAAGTAACCTGGGCTACTTCTCTCGTGAAAAGTAGACAGATGTTGGATTTTATATAGATACAGATATAGAAGACACTAAATTCTGACACTGACATTCAGGATTCAGGGTCATTTGCCCTGGTGTCTACTCTGCTCATTGTTAATCGTCATTATTAGGATTCCTGACTTGGAAAAAAAGTGGAAAATACAAAAATAATTGAAACAAGACAAGCCCAAGTATAGTAAAGCATGCTGGATATCAGTTCAAAAATACACATTATAGCATGTAAGAAAGCATCCTATTAGTAGCATTCAATATGAAAAAACCCTGAAATCTCATCAGACATATTTCTTTTTAACAGCTGAAAGAAAAGTGAGTAAAATGCAGATGGCATTGTGGTTGTGCAACAATAAAATTTTCTCATGCTTATAATGTGTGAAAAATTATACATTGTGTATTCTTGCATCAGACCTCTGAAAAAATTGTTTTCAGGTGCAGTTTCAGTTTTTTCTAGTTGGCTTCTTTTGAACACTGTTCCTAATTTATATTTGATAGCAAGACATCTTTTCAGTGTTTGAGATTGGTCGGCCTTTTGTTATGCTGCTCTCTCAGATTTTTCAGGTAAAGGAGACAGAAGGAAGTTTTGAGGCAAAGTAGTTATAACTCACTAGTCAGGATGCTGGAAAGTGGCGACCTTTTTAACTAACCCAAGCCAGGAAGAATTTCGCTATATTTTGCAGACATGACAATAAGGATCCTATAAACCCTTAACCCTATTAAAGAACTAAGTGTGGTCCTATGGCTTCAGAAAGAACAACTGAAAGGCAATTTGATTAGTTTGACAAGCAAATGAAAATGATTTGACAGGGAGAGATAAAAAGAAGGAAAGGACTCTCCCTCACACTGCTCACCTGAAGTTTGTGTCAACACCATTTGCCACTAGTGGCACAGTCTTTGTACAGTGATTTTACTAGAATGGAAATCATTTATATTATATTTTCATATTTGTTGCACTTTCAGATACCACTAGAAGATCATCCCTCAGGCTGCCCATACAAAATTAATAACTAGACAGATTCTGGTAACATAGGAGAGTTATTACTACCACTACCTCATTCAGTGTTTATTTAAAAAAAATATAATTCATGAGAATGTATCAAGGTACTTGTATGAATGTGATAGTGGGATGATGCACTTGAAGAGGGTTGCACAAAAGATCTGGAAAGCAGAGAAAGAGAGAGAACATCATGGGAGACCAGCAGAACATAAAAGACCTTAACAGAAAATACCGCAATGCTTTTCACAATTTACCAAGATATGATGCCATTCATGGATTGCCAGGTAACACTTCCAACCATTAGCTGATGATGTCCAGAAGTTAGACTCCATTCACAGCGTTTGTTATGATTCCTTCCATTGACTGTTCACAATAAGACTGAGTCTGAAGTGGTGGCAGTCTTGAGATGTCTACAGCATGTAGACTGACATGACTAGTGCCAACATGTCTGCAGTGATGAGTCTGAGATTTTTTTCTGCCTTTTGTAAGGCTGCTATGTTATGACAAAAGTGTTCTCAGATTTTTCAGGTAAGAAATACATACATTAGGTAAGGTAGTGATACTTATCACGGTACCATTGAGAATATTTTGCCAAAATTGTATATACACAAGAAACAAAATGAAAAAAGTAGCCACATGTTTTCATTAACTGCAGGTAGAGATCATTTATGCTGAAATTACAACCTAATTTGAAATGCAAAGATGATAACACATCATTTAACCATTGATGTTTTTTAAATGTTCATTCTAAGTATTGTCTGTATTTGAGGCCAGGAATGTCCACACCAGCTACTTTGCTAATCCTCCATGTAGAATGTTTTTCTTTAAAGTTTTCTTAAAGGTGCAATTTATGGTTGTTGTTTGCTGACAATTGTGTTGCAGAATCCAGCCACAATACATAAAGGAAGGGCTGCAGGCTTCAAAAAAGACATAAAAAAGTCAAACTGGACAGGTCTCACCTCCCAGGCAAACTCAAAAGGCAGACTTATAGTCTTCAAAGGCCCTAAAAAGGTCTCAGGATTTTAAAGTCCAAATACCTTAAAGAACTCAAATATTCCACAAGACTCTAATCTGGTCTTTAGAACAAAATTAAACAATCATTTTTAAGAATTTATTAAACCAGTAATGGCGCACTGCACAATAACGTGCAGTGAATACACTTGACTTAAGCATTCGTAGTTTTCATCCTCTTTCTCTGTACGTTTAGCATTCGTTTGCTCAGAGGTTGATGCACTTGCTGCTTCCCGAGCAGCTCTTCTTTTCTCCACCCTAGCGGCCTGCTTCTTCTCTTCTTCTGTTGGCATCTTTTTGTGTTAAAACTGATTAAGTCAGTGTTTGCGTTGCAATTACTTAGTACATTTTCTTTAATTTTTCACTTAAGCTGGCACTTAAGTCTTCAATCTACCTCAAGAATGATTTAAGATATGAAGAGGTAGGGGAAGTGACGGCGAAGGTGGTAGGGATGAGAACGGCGTTCGTACGCATGCGGCGCACGGCCACCCTGCTGGCTACTGTTGAGAGTTGATTCTACAATAAAATAAAATAAAAATAAAAAGAGGAATAACCTTGGAGGTCACTCATCACCCCAAAAGTGGACAGTAGACGTCACATAGTATATGTGTACCAAATTTCAGGTCAATAGGTCAAACAGTTTGTGAGCTACAGGTGATTTAAATCCTGGACAGACAAATGGACAGCCACGGTAGCATATTATATATACAGATAAAAACTAGGAATAAGCAGGCAAATCAGGGGAAAAAAAGCAAAAGAATAATCCAAAAGGTAGCCAAACAAATAACAAACCGAAATATCCAAATGAAACGTACAAAGTTATCCTATATTCACAGTACTCAAGGATACTCTCAAGGATTTTAGCACTCTGCCAGAATATATAGGCTGAGGAAAGTGGACATTGTGGTGGACCTGCCTCTTCGGGTTGCACCCTCAGAACCAAAGGACTGTAGCTTTCAAACATATAACATGATTCAAATTTAGTTTTGTTAAGTTTTGACTTGATTGTATGGGATGTTATATGTTATTAATAAGTTTAATAAAATCTCAAAAAAACATATAAATACTAAATAATGATTATACTGAACAATAACCAATATTAATTACAAAAATTAAAAAAAGATTAAAAAATGCATGTATGGTAATAAATAATTAAAAAAGGACAGAACATATGCAGAAAAATGGCCAAATCAGGGTAAAGACTCTGGTTAAAATAGAACAATCTGTAGCTGACAGCCAATTGTGATAAATAAAATAAACAGAATAAGCCGTGAAAAAGTATTAAGGTTTTGCAATTGGCTGTCAGTAAGGGAAACATGGCTGTGAGCTGAGAAAATGACCAATGAAATCAACAGCATAAGCCATCTAACTGCAAAGTGTTGGGGCTGCCTGGTAAAAATAAATGTGAAAAGTTGAAATGTAGCAGTAATACGGTTAAAAGAAGTATAAAAGTACATTTTTGTTTCCTTATGTATTTGAGTAAAAGTAATAGCATCATTAACAAAAACAACTGAAAAGTACATTTTTTTTCCCATGTATTTTACTTAGGTACAGATAGCAGAGTAAATGTAATGCATTACTATGTACCTTGGCAATAAAAAGATGCCATGACATAAAGTAGATTCAGGAAGTATTCAGACCCCTTTACTTTTGTCATATTTTGCTATGATGCTGGCTTCTGCTAAAACGGTTGAAATTTATTTTTACTCTTATCAAACAACACTCAATACCCCAAAATGACAAAGTGAAAACAAGATTTTAGGAAGTTTTGCAAATTAAAAAATAATAAACTGAAATATCTAATTTCCCCAAGTATTCAGACTCTTTGCTATGACACTTATAGTCTGGCTCAGGTAAATTACATTTTATTGATTACTACAGAGATGTTTCTACACCTTGTTTGGAGTCCACCTCTAGTCAGTTCTATTGATTGGACATAATTAGACAAGGAACACACATGCTGGGGAAAACATTCCTGCAACATTGAAGGTTCCCAGAAGCACAGTTACCTTCATATTTTCTAAGTTGAAGTAGTTTGAAGCAACCACGACTCTTCCTAGAGTTGGCAACCGAGCCAAACTGAGCAATCATGATAGAAGGACCACAGTAGGAGAGGTGACCAAGAACCAGATGGTCACTCTGGCTGAGCTCCGGAGAACCTCTGTAGAGATGGGAGAAACTTCCAGGATTATCACTGCCGCATTCCATCTGTCTGGGCTTTATGACTGAATGGCCAGTCTGAAACCTATCCTCAGTGAAATACACAGGGTCGCCAGATTTAGCAAAAATGTGCCTAAAGGACTCGAAGTAGATGAGAAACAAGATTGTCTGGTTTGATGAAACCAAGTTTATAGTCATTTCTGGAGGACAGCAGGCACTGCTCATCTCCTGCATGATATCATTTCAAGAGGGAATGGTGGCAGTGACATCATATTGTTAGGTTGTGTAACCGACTAGAATCCATCCTACTCCACGTACATGTTGGAAAGACGTCAGACAAGAGGCAGAAACAGAAGTTTATTTCCCTTTCACTTACAGAAACAAGAAAAAGAAAGGGGCATCATACAAACAGCTTCTCTGCACTGGTCTTACAGCATCCACCATGCTTAGACGGTATATTCTTCACAAAAAATAAAAAAGTATACCTTTCCAGAAACAAAATGGAAGAACAGGGTGTCATACAAATAGCTTCTTGTCAATGCCTGTTAAATAAAAAACAAATTGATCAATAATTATTACAAACAGAAGCAATACATAAAAATTAAAACCCAAAACATACACATAGTCATGTGTCACGCCGAATTACATTAAAATGCTGTGGCACTACACTAAAAGACAACTACATGCAAGAACTCAAAAAATTATTATACACTTGAGTGTTTCCACATAATATACATATTAAATAAAAAGAACTGAAAATATGACTTACCCCTACAGCATCCACCATGTGTCTGGCAGCTTAATAGAGAAGTCCAGTGCATGCGGTCTGTGAGGTGTAACATTAATTAGTGCCTATGATCGGTAGGCTACTAAATATAAACAGTAACAACTGATTTTGAGAAAGTTCATAACTGAAAGCTGTAAAAAAAATTACAAAAGAGAGAATACACTTTGCTACTGTTTGCTTTTCAGAGTCAGGGTCAGAGAGGCTTGATAAGGTTGCAAGAAAGCTGAATAGAGCAAACTACAGAGATATCGTTAATGAAAATCTGCACCAGAGCAACCTTGACCTCAGACTAGGCCCAATGTTCACCTTTCAACAAGACAATGACCCTAAGCACAAAGCAAAGACAAAACAGGGGCGGTTTAGTGGCCCAGCCAGTGGCTGGACTTAAATTAAGCAGACAGACATCTCTGACATTAAGAAATGATATTATCTGTCCACCGATGATCTCTATCCAATCTGACAGAGCTTTGAGAGGATCTGCAGAGAATGCCAGAAAAACCCAGAAATCCAAGTGTGCAAAACTTGTTGAGTTAAACCCAACAAGCCTCCAAGCAATAATCATTGTCAAAGAGGCAGATTCTTATAGTATCATTCATTCTGCTCACTATATGTACCAGTAACTATTTCTGGATTAAAAAAAGGCTCCATAATGCTATGTACCCCAACAAATGTTATTATATCATTGACCGAAAGCTGCACAGTGATTTCTGTAATTCCTTATTGGCAGTGTTTCATCTAAGGGTGATCAACATCAGGATAAGAGTGCCTTTTGCTGAAAGGACGATCCTCTTTGCAGAGTGAAAATTGGAGTTGTGCCCTTTCTTCTGAATGTAGATCAATGGTCAGAAATACAGAAAAAATCAGAATATTCCTCCTTTACAGATCAATGATGTTTAGCTGTTTATATTTGTAGTTAAGCTGACAACTCCCACCCCTGAGACTGAATTCTTTCACAATCTCATGCCTTGTAAGTAAAGGACACCAGTTGCCTCCCCTCACTTTTTATCACAAGAGATTGCTCATCTAATCATTGCTATGTGTGTCCAATGGCACTTGCGTTTTGGGGAGTGATAGTTTACTCTGTAATATATATAGATAAACATCAGCTATTTGTGAAACAGTAATATTCTGATCATTTTGTATTGTTGGTCACTATTCAGCATTCAGAAATACCGCACAGCTCCAGTTTTCTCTACAGAAGGATCCATCCTTTGCTCCTTCCTAATCTGGATTGCTATACTAACTGATTGCCTCCAGTTCAGTAGCTGAACTTCTAAATATCTTGATCGCAGTCTCATTTTTTGTCTTTCTTCTCATTTTAATAGATACATCACGCAGAGAATCATCCACACACACATCTATTTTGTTTGTATTTTTTCCTTTGATATTTGTACCTGTCAGGGGTGATCATTTATTCTCCCCATGAAACATAGTTTATAATTGACAGAAAGCCACACTGTGATTTCTTGTATTCCTTATTGGCAGTGTTTCATTTAAGAGTAAACCAGATCAGGAAGGAATAAAGGATGGAGACTTTTTGTGTAGAGAAAACTGGAGCTTCATGGTTTCTTGTGAATGTTCATCAGAGATCAGGGATACAGAATGATCAGAATATTCCTGCCTCACAAATAATTGATGTTTTGTGCTGGGGGTGGGCAGTTTAACTATAAACTGAAGTTAATAAAATCAGCTCATGTGTTCATTATATGCTACTCTCAAAAAGTAATACCTTTTATATTTTTTCAATAAAGTATGCGCTTAAGGAAAGATATTTTTGTATATGTGAAATCAATGGACTAAAGCTGACTTTCTCCAGAGACTGGATTCTCTCATAATTTCATGCCTTGCAAATAAATGACAGCAAAGGCCTCTATCACATTAACACAATCTGTAGTGTGTGCATCCAGCAGTGTGTAAATGTGTGTGTGTGCATTTTGGGGGCATTTTATGTGTAGGAAGAGTTAAACATCAGTTATTTGAGAAGCAGCAATATTCTGATCATTCTGCCACACTGCTAATCACTTATCAGCATTCAGAAGAAACTGCACAACTTAGGTGTTTTCCCCCATAAAGAGGATTGTCCTTTCAGCAAATGGGACTCTTATTCTTCCTGACGTAGATCGCTCTTCAATGAAACGTTACCAAATGCAATACCAGAAATCACTGTGTGGCTTTTCATGGGGTAAAAAAGAGACACGCAGCGGCCATGATCAATGCTTTCTGATAACTTGGCTTTTGAGAAGAATCTGTCGTGGGAAGGACAGAAGGAGCAGGAGTGGTGGGCGAGACAAGCCAGGTGATGGAGCAGGGCAAGCAGGCAGGGATCTGTGTAAATGTTTTAAAAAATGAAAGTAAAGTGCCTTGGAATCGAGGACCCCCTATCAAGATGGCCTGTGAAATAAAACATGCCTGACAGGCATATTCTTCTTGTATAAAGTGCTAACAATAATGACAACAATGCTGAAGCAACAATGAAGCAAAACAGAGATGCTAAAGTTAGAGGGCGTGCTGTGCCTGCCAGCAAATTCCAATTGTTCTATTTATATGTTTAATCTAAATCAATCTATTTAAACCAATATATAGCTAAATCAATAAATAAATATATATATATATTGTCATGCACGAGCACATGGGGAGCAGTTTAAGGACCCGGGCCGCATTGCGACAGGACGTGCTTTTCTTGTTTTCTCAGCCAGAACGAAGAATCGCCGCCATAACAGCGCCCAGACAAAAAAAAAAAGCCGCCAAACACCCATCCTGCATCACAGTTTTCCCAGCATTACACCTTCTTATTTCCGGTCTCCCTGTATAAATTGTCCCCCATTCCCTTCATGCAATGTCTTATGTTGACCTTGATTTTTTGTATGATTTTTTGTATAGTGGAGATGTTACTCTATTTTGATTTACAGTATATGGGGCTAAAACCCCAAAACTTTATGCTGTGTCGTTTGCTTTCTTCACTATATATATATATATATATATATATATATATATATATATATATATATATATATATATATATATAATATATCAACCAATGTATATATTTGAATGGATGTATTTAAACCAATGTATACATCCAAACCAATGTATCTCAACCAAGGTATATACAGTGGAACCTCAGTTTGCGAGCATAGTTCATTCCGGAAACGTGCTCGCAGTCCAAAGCACTCGTATATCAAAGTGAATTTCCCCATAAGAAATAATGGAAACTCAGATGATTCGTTCCACAACCCGAAACTATTCATATAAAAATGACTAATACAAAATATAAAGTAAAAATACATAAAACAAATTAACCTGCACTTTACCTTTCATAAGAATCATGGCTGGTGTGAGTGAGTTTCTAAACTCTTGTGGGATTCCACCCAACTTGACAACACGCGGAAGAGCGTCCCAAAGCAATCGCAGGCTCCCAGTGCTGTAGCAGTTCGCTGTAAAAGCAAATCCGAAAAGATCACGGATGTGCTATAAGCACCTGCTGTCGAGGGGTGATACAAGGAACAAGGAACATTATAAATGCGCAGGGCACAGTATTAAGGCTCTGCCTGACTGCTGTGTCTGTGTATAGGAGAGTGGTAGATCCCGCTACAATAAATAAGCGCGCTGTTGCTGTTTCAAGCTGAATAAAGCTAAAGTACTGAGACTCAGCCTCGTATTTTGGGGCGCATGATAGGGACTCGCACATCACAGCACACACGCACGCACACACATACACACACACACACACACAGTCACAGTCACAATGCTGTAGTAAACAGTATACGCTCGTACGGATGTTGACTATATGAGTGAGGCACGCCGATTCAGACGGAGAATAGGAGATGATTGCCCACAATCCTGCAGCGAGAGAGAGAAGAACCATCAACTCAGTTGTGATCACATGATGCTCAGCATACAAAGCGTATACAGTATATACTACTCGTATTGCAAGACCTTGCTCATTTATCAAGTCAAAATTTATTAAAAATTTTAGCTCGTCTTGCAAAACACTCGTAAACCAAGTTACTCACAAACCAAGGTTCCACTGTATATCTGAACCAATGTATATATCTGAACAGATGTATTCAGACCACAGCAGATGACAAATGTGGATTACAATGATGGCGTTTTTATACTGTAACAAAATGGCAGACGGAAACGATGTGGCAGGAGATGATGTTGTGACTGGCAGACAGATGAGACATCATCAAAAGGAACCGTAAATGATGTAGTGGAAGTGACGTTATCTTCTGGAGACTGGACAAGACAGCATAGAGATGAAGCGGGAAGTGACGTCATCAGAGGGAGCCGGAGGTCGAGGTAGCATTTGGTGGCCATCTTTGGAACCCGGAAGTATATATACACAAAACAGTTTACATATTTCTGAACCAATCTTTTTTCCTGAATTGCAGGAGGTTCAAATAATGTTTGAAAGATTAAAGTCCAGGTACCAAATGGTTAATCATCTATTTTTAGCCCAAGAAAGGCCAGCCAAGGAGTTTATTTATTAATCAGTTTTATTGATATATATATACAGCTTAGTGTCATGTATATTTTAATGAAACTTAATACATCTCCTAATGGTAGATAGAGATGTAAATTGGCATGAGCCAATACACTTATCCCACAATGCAATTCATATTGTGATTCAGGCTTCATGATACACTATTCCCACAATATGGAATTACATTAAAGAACTGTACTATACATTAAGTGTTATTTATTATTTGATATTCATAAATCAAAATACTACAAAATACATTCTCATTAATGTGCAAATTCATAACTTTTAATATGCTTTTGTTAGGTTTTTCCTTTTTCTATTAATATAACATAATCTTAAATATTACCATAAAATATTTACATTGCAGGAACAGATGTATAGCATGTTAATTAAATGTAAAATCTAATAAAAATAATGATACTTTAAACCTACAGTACAATGTAAAGTTACTGCAGTGCAAAACCATCAAAAATTAAATGTATTTTTTTGTTTTCTAAGGTAACGTCAAACATTGCTCCAACAATGTATGTCCTTTAATTTGTTGTTTAAATGCTGCACTGACCCATTAGCTGTGGGTCCTGAATGCTTATGTTACAGTACATTTTCTTTTAAGAAAAATGAGTACACTTTACATGATGTTGAGACCTCTCCACTTTGACATTGTTTCCACCTGCCAGGAATACTCACTCATTGTGTACAGTTGTAGCAGGAACAGATGTATGATTTCACCAGAAAAGCAGGCAATAATTGGGAATATGGCTGCTTTCTCTCTCTGCCATGCCAGATGGCTGCTGTTGATAGCAATGCAATATCCATTACTGTATAATTCCTCCTTGCTGTAATCTAGTCCTATTTCTGAGTCAGTATTAGTGTCTCAAGCTCTCATCCTCACATCCAGTGACTGCAGTTTGCTGATCCTAGTAGCATATGAGTATATCATAGAGTTGCCTGTGGATACAGTGGTACATTTATGGAACAATGTTGCAGTTCACCATACATATCTGAGGATGTGACTCACCAAATTAATAGTGAATGCAAAAAACCTGCAGTCCCAGCCCACTTTGTGACGTCGATGTTGATTGACAACAACCTTCACCTTCACAACATTATACAGATGCCGAATAACCATTCTGCTATATAGTCTGGCATGTTATACCTTCATTCTACTTTTTCAAACAGATTTCTAATTTATCTTTCAACGAAAGACATGTTCTTTGCCTTTGTGTTTAATTTCAGTCATGTGTTAATGGCACAAATAAACAGTACAAGGCCATGTTTCGTATTGGCTTTATTTCCTATCTTGAAATTCGATACAACAAAATGCCTAGTTGTATCCTGTCTTATGAACTTTTCTTAAGTAAGAAAAACAAATGTTTTGAAGTAAGGTTGTTCTATTCACTTAACCTCAGTGGTGGAGAATGGTGACCTATTGCATGTTTATTAGCATATGCAAGTAAGAATTACACTGTACTCAGTAAAACATGACTCTAAAGATCATACACGCCTATGTAACAAAAAAAGAGAGAAAATCAAAAAACAGCTTACCAGTCCGCCACATATGCAAAAGAGAAAAGAGAAAAGAGATTTGTATGTGTCTAATGTCATAGAAGTAAATCAGTTTCAGGCTTAAATCTATATGTTTAGCACTGTGTGTGGCTTTAAGTAATGCACGTAAGAAAAAGGCCATTGATCAATGAGAAAAAAACGTGATCTAGTCCAGAAGAGACAAAAGAGCAAGACTGGATATAACCGTATAGCTGGTGATTTACTCCCCTCAGGACTACCCAAAAAAGGCATCAATCGATTGCAACTAGTGCAGAATGCAGTTGCTTGAATCTTATCTCGGAAATGAAAATCTGAGCACATTTCTCCAGTTTTGATGTCACTACACTGGTTACCTGTGTCATTTAGAATTGACTTTAAAATACTGCTTATGGTTTACAAAGCCTTAAATAATCTCACTCCATCTTATATTTCGGAATGTGTTACACCTTACACTCCAAATCGTAACCTTAGATCTTCAAATGAGTGTCTACTTAGAATTCCAAGAGCTAAATTTAAAAGAAGTGGTGAGGCGGCCTTCTGCTGTTATGCACCTAAAATCTGGAATAGCTTGCCAATAGGAATTCGCCAGGCTAATACAGTGGAACACTTTAAAACACTGCTGAAAACACATTACTTTAACATGGCTTTCTCATAGCTTCATCTTAGTTAAATCCTGATGCTTTGTATATGCAATTAATTATCATTATTATTCATGGTGGCTCCAAAATCCGTACTAACCCTTACTTACTCTTCTGTTCTTTTTCCAGTTTTCTGTGGTGGTGGTGGTGATCTGCGCAACAACCACCTAATCAAAGCACATGATGTCCTTACATTGATGGAGGCCAGAAGTACACATGACCATCATCATCAAATTCTTCCATGAGAACCCTAAATACAATGAGGACTGATTGATGTCATTTCTGTTAGGTAGAATGCCTAGAGGGGGCTGGGTGGTCTCGTGGCCTGGAACCCCTGCAGATTTTATTTTTTTCTGCAGCCGTCTGGAGTTTTTTTGTTTTTTTCTGTCCTCCCTGGCCATCGGACCTTACTTTTATTCTATGTTAATTAGTGTTTCCTAATTTTAATTATTTATTTTGTCTTTTTACTCTTTCTTCATCATGTAAAGCACTTTGAGCTACATTGAAAATGTGCTATATAAATAAATGTTGTTGTTGTTGATGTTTATAAGGAATCCTGTGAAGAATGTTATCAAAAAAAAAAGACAGGCCAGTTTGTTGAGATCATTTTCTAACCATAAACGTAAATTTAAAGTACGAACCAAATGCTGTAAAACAAATCAATTCGGGTTGAGGGGGGGATTGTCTGAGTTGAACAGGCCAAAGTCTGGCCACCTGTTCTGAATATCCACTGATATTCTGCTATATTTGAACCTGCTGTTTAGTGTTAGTAGGAAATCACCATTCTCTCAACCAATCTAATATTGCTGCTCTGTGAAATAAGTCTCATAATGGTGGATATATTTATTTATACTTTGGGAAGTTTTCAGATAAATTTAAATGATTTCTTTTGCAGAATGTCTATAATTTTCCTAACAAAAAGGAAAGGGAATGTATAAAAATAACATACAATTTTTAATAGTACATTCATTTTAGTTGCTAAAATTCTTTCTTCTCATGATAATGGTAATGGAGTAAACCATTCCAAGTCTTTATTTATTATTTATTATTAAATTACCCAAATTTAGATTAATAAGGTCATCTGATGAATTTGTTAAACAGAAATCCAGATAGGATATGTAAGAATTTTTCCAGTCATGTTTTAACTTTGTTTCCATTAAAGAGGTAAGAATAGCTGAAATGAGCATCTGGCTCTTTGTTTCATTAATTTTATAATAAGAACAAGCTAAAAACCTGATCGATATTTGTTGGAGATGATCTAGAGAGATGAGTGGATCTGTTAATGCAATTATGAAAATAATCTGTATAGAGTCCAATTTATGGACAAAATTTGAACACCCCAGCTCCACTGAGATGAGCAGATGGGTTCAGTGAATGGCACCACAACATGAGAAAAAATCAAATGTGGAAGAGGGAAACCGTGTCTGGGTCATTGTGAAATATCAAAGATGACTAATAATAATCTATCCATAAAAAATCCTACTTGAGGGTTGTGAATATAATTCCAAAACTGTTTTACACATAGGATCCTCAAACTTAAATTCATGTAAACTTCTGACAATTATAACTACTGAACTCAACCTGAAAGAAGAGTAAGAATATGAATATATTAACAAAATTCCTGGCACCATCCAGCACTTGTTTCCCATCCTGACCGATGCTGATTATAGTAGGCTATATCAGAACTAATTGGGAAAGTACAATTTTAACAAATACTTTTACATCAGATTTTAATAAAAACAAAACAAAAAATGTGTGAAATTTGCAGTGTATGATAAAGGTTTGCCTGATCTGGGAATTGTAACTTACCATTGTTTCAAAGATGTTCATAGGAAACATTGCCTTTTGATACAGCTTGATTAAACATGTCACAAGGACAAGGGATACGCTGCTATGCATATTTATTGCATTCATTAGTAAAGCGGTCAGTGCCAGGAGCTTTATTAAATTTAAGAATTTTCATAGCATCAGCACAGACTAGCATGGAAGTTGAGTTGCTGGTGGTTCCATATTTGCCAAGTGTTCTGTGGCTCAAAAAAGCCTCTGTTTTTCAATCCTTTCCCCATATAAACAAATGGTTCAAATATAAACTATTTAGAAATAGTCTTCGGGTATGATTTTGCCATTTTTAATAAGAACCAAATTGGAGCTCTGAGATTAAGCAATTGGGTCTGAATGGAAGCCCCCCTCACCAGCTACAGTACTTTTAATTGTGACTACTTCATAGCAAATTTTGGAAGGTGACAACTAAGACAGAGCACAGTTTATTCATTACAAAATTAAAGAAAAACTACTATAAACTATTTTCTGTTCCTTAACAATTTGGAAACACTGGTGAAAGACTACTTTTACATGCAAGATATTGTCTTTTAATTACTGGATTAAGGATTGAATCATTAACTGTAACATAGCAAAAAATAATATGTAGGCACTTTTTAGGTTATATCCATGCGGTGAGTGAATGCATAAAAGAGAAAGCAAAAGAATTTAGAAGGGTTTTCTGAAAATGCCCCTTACTGGGGATCCACAATTTGAAAAATAAGGGTTCTTTAATGGCATCTTATAGTTCTTTACTGGGCTGTGTGATTCCTTATAGAACAATTGATTGACAAAGCACCATTTCATTCTGGGAAGGGTTCTTTCCAAATGAAGTTGTTTTATTGTGTTTTGAAAAACGTTTTTTAATGTGTAGGCAAAAAAAGACTACTACTATCTACTGTAGACTACTACTGAAGCTTGTTCGAGCCACTCAAAGGCATTATACAGGGAAATGGTCTTAATTGTATCCCTCATTAGACTTTAAAGGATGTACGGATGCTCATACACAATGATATAGTACAATGCAATAATTATTTCAAAATGACACAATTCTTTTCTGAAATCACACAATTTTTTTTTGGGGTGATGGGAATAAGCTTCTGTAGGCTAACTAGCCGGACACTCATGGATTAAGACTGGACTTAACTTGTGCTATTGTATGCAGGGAGAGTCCTTTTAATATCATGACCTATTGGGGTTTCACAAATCTGTTACCATTTAGTCATAGTTATTTACTGTATGAAGGCTGTCACAGATCTAAACAAATAAAGATTCTTTCTGGAACCTTCATTTTGGATGTGTCTTTTGGGAACCAAAAATGGTTCCTCTTTGGCATCACTCCAACTCCTTTATTTTTAAGTGTGCAGTTAATTTTTGATTAAAAAAGTGGGATGAGCTAGAGTTTTATTCACTTAAAGCATATGAAACATATAATTCTCTAAATTCCCTAATAAAGGTTTGTAAGAGCTATAAAAACATGTCTACATAGTATTATATTGATTTGTCTATTTTCTAAAGTCACTTCTTAATTTCAGGGCCACCATTCTCTGCATCAACAGCATCCTCCGGGACAATCCCTGGATGGAACATCACTCCACCATATGGTCTACCATCTCAAGTGCTCAGATACACGAGAACAATTTAGAGACACCAAACATGCACTTTACTGAGGTATGATGGGAAAGCAGAGTTTGAGTGAAAACCTGTGGAAAACTCATAAAAATATGCAAATACTACTAGCAAATGGCAGAGGCAAGAAGCAAACCCAAGTGTCTGGAGATGTAAAGCAGCAGTGTTACCAACTGCACCTCTGTGCACCATCCTGTAAAAAGCATAGAAGACTGCTGGATCTGCTGTTATTTTTCTCAGTTTAAAATGTGAAATGAACTAAAGTATGAATTAACCAAATACTGAAATAGTCAACTGAATGGATTTTAGTTTAGGAGAACACTTAACATTTTTATCAGATGCCCTGTTTTAGCTACTTTTGGGCAAAATGAGTAGCATGGGACATTTTACCTACCATATTTTTTATTGTTTTAAAAAACTGTTGTCAGCTGAGGTAAGGAAATTATTGTTACTGGAAATATGAATGAAAGTCACCAGATAGATTGACAGCAAGGGTTTTTCTTTAATTAAATAAGTGACTCAACATATTCTTTGCCAAGAAACAGAAATACTTCCTTGTCACAATACGTCAATTAGTGGTACATTGCACAATGGTTCATGTTAAAACTGCCAAGCTAATAGTGAGTTATAATGATGAGAGTTGAAATTACTTAGAGCAGACTTCATAATATGAGCACATTTGAATGGGACATTAGAATTTCCAATTAAACATTGGATCTAAAATTTTTAAATCCTGTTAGGTAATATTTAGACTGAGTGTGGTGTAGCTCATGTCTGTGTGAGACTGTGTGAGAGTTTAGGTACTGCTAATAAAGCAAGGCTCTTTAACATAAAAAAAGAGATTCAAGGGAAATTATTCAATGTGTAATAAATGTGGCCCTTTGGTTGTCCATATCTTCTGATCATCTCACAGCATTCTGTACCCAAATAACATTTCCTTCATCACTCAAGACTAAATGAATGATACAGGTACATTAGGTGTGAGAGGAGAATGCTTATACTTGAATTAAATTAAATTTATTCCTATTAAGCATACTTCCCATTATGAGCCAAGTATGAAATTCAGTAATTACAAATATAAGAAATGGAGCAAACACAAAAAATAATGCTGAAAATAGTTCATATACACACACACATACATACTGTACATATATACATATATGCTGTCATGGATGAGCATCAGAGGGTCACCTTCTGGGCTCATCCAAGGTAAGCAATACCACCCCAGGACACAAGATGGCGCAGCTATTAACAAAGTCATCACTTCTTTTGCTCACAAATATGAGAAGATGACCTGTTTAATTATATAAACACTTTCTTTTAGAAATTTGAAGTAATGCTGTGTCACACATGCATGCCGTAGAATTGCCTTCTGGTCTCATCAGAGGTATGTAAAGACACTCCACGATGAGAGGGGGTGCTGTTACTAACAGTATCACCTCCTTCCTCCTCCACAGCACAGAGGAGACACCCTGTGAGGGTCACTGATCCCATCCCTTCTGGTCCAAGTCCTATTAAGCCTGGTTGTCCACAGAAGGAAGGGTCTCATTTTGTTTTCAAATCAACTGCAAGATGAAGCTCCACCAAGACAGACCCGGTCATCAGAGCTACTCAGATAGAGTCAGGGAGACTGTAATTTTTGTTGGTGTTCTGTTATTCTGCATCATTGTGTGCCTGTTTTGTTTCCTAGCTGCACCAGAATTAATCAGGATGAACTAGCTGGTGCCCCAGTATTTCTTAAGATTCAGTTCTTACTCATTCTCAACCACAGTAGATATGTAAAACTTAAATTCTATTCAAATTAAGCAAACACTTACACAAATTTACTATTAACATTAACATCTTTCTAAGATTCACTTTTACAGGTGGTCCACACATACTATATATACTGTACATATAATATATACTGTAAATTGTTTATAATACATATATCAACAACTAGCTGTGTTACCTGGCTTCTCCTGGGAAATTTCCATAGAGCATGGACCATGTTTATAGTGCTATTGCTTAGACGGATGTATCAAAAGTATTATGTAACTAATTAAGTACTTTTCATCATCAAGTCCTTCCGTGAAAACCCTAATTACAAAGAGGACTATTTCATTTATGTTAGGTAGAATGCCCAGAGGGGACTGGGCGGTCTCGTGGCCTGGAACCCCTACAGATTTTATTTTTTTTTCCAGCCGTCTGGAGTTTTTTTTTTGTTTTTTTCTGTCCACCCTGGCCATCGGACCTTACTCTTTCTCTATGTTAACTAATGTTGTCTTATTTTAATTTCTTATTTTGTCGTTTATTTTTCTTTTCTTCATTATGTAAAGCACTTTGAGCTACTTTTTGTATGAAAATGTGCTATATAAATAAATGTTGTTGTTGTTTTGGTAAAAGGTGGCTGCATAAGAATAGCCTACTCACTACAATATTATTAGCGGCATATATCGACAAATTAAACAAAAAAACACATTGGCTAATTTTATTTTCTCTACAGCATCAACGGGTTTCAATTAAATCAGTCAAAGCATTGCTGAGATTTTGCGGTAATTAGTTTTTGTATTGTAAAGGAGGTTTTTAACCCTAAATATCGATATATCAAAATGCCCTTTCTTAGTGGATACCTACAGCCCTAAATGGACCATTCTGACAAATAGTGTTTTAATAATGAGGGAGTGAATGAGTTAGTGAACTTTGGTATTTTATAAATATGCTGATATGCTATCAGTGTAATGCAGGTTGAAATCTAAGTAATCAGCGTCAGCCTCAGTGTTAACATTTGCAGTGTGCCATGAAATGCATATGTCTCTGTTATATGCCAATTGGTATGGGATGTGTAACAGCCGTGTTAATGTTTGTGAAGTACCATCTATTGGAATGACAAATGCAATGCATTTTATTACTAAAAACTTTTGTGATATGGCACACAGGCAGACACACAGACAAAAAAAAATTAAAGCACAAGAAGCAAATGTCTTCCTTCTCAAAATGCGGCCTCACTCCTTTGTAACATACACATATATACAGCACCATTTGTTTGTACCATTCCTCAGGGTTCAACTTTGAACCCTTTCCTCTTTTCTTTATATATATTTCCCTTTAGGGTCCATTTTAGGAAAACATGGCATTTCTTTTCACTGCTATGCTGATGATTCCCAAATTTACTTGCCTCTAAACCGCAAAAATAATAATTACGTAAAATTGTTGTTAGATTGTTTGGAGGACATTAAGCATGGATTGTCATAAATTTCTTACATTTTAATGAGAGTAAAACAGAGGTTCTTATATTTTATCTAATAATTTTAACATGAGATAATCAATTACACAAAACGTTCCTGAAGAAAAATAAGAAAGAAAACATAAAACATTATCAATACCAATATTTTAGAAAGCAACAAAAAATATTCCATCAAAAGAAAAAACACTTGTGCCAGTGGCTATTACATAATAGATGTCAATTTTCTTTTTTTAAGATGACTACAACCAGCTTACACTATTTTAGTTTTGACCAAAATTCTATCAGAAAAATCTACTGATTTTTCCAGAATTGTTATGAGTAAGAAAAGTAGGTTAGAATAAAGACTTTTGACAGCATTATTTTATTTTATGGACAGAATTTCTAGGCGCAGCCAGGGCGTTGAGGGGGTTGAGTCACTGCTTTTTGCAGATGATGTTGTCCTGTTTGCTTCATCAGGCCGTGATCTTCAGCTCTCTCTGGATCGGTTCGCAGCCGAGTGTGAAGCGGCTGGGATGAGAATCAGCACCTCCAAATTCGAGACCATGGTCCTCAGCCGGAAAAGGGTGGAGTGCCCTCTCAGGGTTGGTAGCGAGATCCTGCCCCAAGTGGAGGAGTTCAAGTATCTTGGGGTCTTGTTCACGAGTGAGGGAAGAATGGAGCGTGAGATCGACAGGCGGATCGGTGCGGCATCCGCAGTAATGCGGCCTCTGCATCGGTCTGTCGTGGTGAAAAAGGAGCTGAGCTGCAAGGCGAAGCTCTCAATTTACCAGTCGATCTATGTTCCTACCCTCACCTATGGTCATGAGCTATGGGTAGTGACCGAAAGAACGAGATCGCGAATACAAGCGGCTGAAATGAGTTTCCTCCGCAGGGTGTCTGGGCTCTCCCTTAAAGATAGGGTGAGAAGCTCAGTCATCCGGGAGGGGCTCAGAGTAGAGCCGCTGCTCCTCCGCATCGAGAGGAGTCAGATGAGGTGGCCCGGGCATCTGATCAGGATGCCTCCTAGACGCCTCCCTGGTGTGGTGTTCCGGGCACGTCTAACTGGTAGGAGGCCCCGGGGAAGACCCAGGACACGCTGGAGGGATTATGTCTCTCGACTGGCCTGGGAACACCTTGGGATTCTCCTGGAAGAGCTAGAAGAAGTGGCTGGGGAGAGGGAAGTCTGGGCATCTCTGCTCAAGCTGCTGCCCCTGTGACCCGACCTCGGATAAGCGGGAGACAATGGATGGATGGATGGATGGATGGATGGATTATTTTGTCTTTTCTTCTGGCTTATGTTTTTGCTTTGATGTTCAGTTGTATTTGATTTTCGGGCTTATGGCTGCCTGCCTTGTGACCACACTTGTGTTTTCATTCTTTGCTCATTCTTTTAACTTCTGTAAGTTTTTAGCCGGCTGCAATTTGTTTCTCTGGCCCTTTGGAGCTATGAATTAATCAGAACAGCTGCAAGTGTTTTGTGCACATCACCATCTACTGTTTAATAAATTGGTATATAGATATTCAGTAAAGATGAGAAATTTCCTACCGTAATTTTTATGTTGTCATTTAAATCAGAGTTTCTAAACCCCATGGATTGCAACCTGAAATGGGTCATTAGCTTATTAAAAAAAAAAAAAAAAATATTTATTTATATATATATATTTATATATATAAATATATATATGTATAGTCACACACGTGCGCATGGGAGGCAGCTGAAGAAATCACAAAGGGATAATTCCATGCTAGACCGGAGGGGTGGCAGGGTGCACTAATCATCAGCAGACCAACCACGGGAAATTTGGCATGGACTCAAGGATGTCACTTCCGGTTCCAGGTACAATGACATAATTTCCGGTTCATGCCCTGATGACATCACTTCCCCTGCCCGGCTTTATAACTGCCACCTTTGCATGTTATGATTGTTCTATTGTTGGACTGAAGTCTGTTGAGACTTGTTCTATGGAACCAACTGTACAATTTTGGCAGCTTAATTCAAATATACGAGCGGCTGCCCCATACATCTTCTTGTGTTTGTCCAATCTTTTCACTATATATATTGTCACACACGTGCGATTAGGAGGCAGCTAAAGGGCTTAAGTAACGGTAATACTATGCCAGACCAGGGGGTGGCAGAGTGTGCTGACTGTCTCTCTCAGTCTCTTGCAGACCATTGTTGGGAAATCCCATAGGGTTCCGGCACCACGGACGACATGACTTCCGGTTCCACTGGTGTCACTTCCGGTCTCGAAGACGTCACTTCCAGTTCCGGCCTGGATGTCCTCATTTCCTCTCCCTACCTTTAAAACCGCCATCTTACCTCCACTTGATCTGTTTTGTTTTGGACCCTGTCTTGTAAACATCTTAACCTTTTTTCAAACCTTTTGCAGCCAGGAACATATTATATGGGTGGCTGCCACAAACCTTTGTAACTGTCTGGAGTCGATTTTGTTACAGTGACGTACCCGCAGGATGCAGTATACCTTGAAGAAAATGAAAAAACCCAGGTGGGAAAGTACTGAGCCGAATTTCTGGGTGGAGAGCTAGTCTGGCGGTCGGGTGTAACTTAGAGCTGGCTTCACTCCCTATATACGTATAAACCCGGGCTAAAATATAACCACAGAGGTAATATGGAGGAGACTAACAGACGAGGGCTGGTCCCTGGGGATGAAATGAAGGGAGCTCATTATGCTCTCTCTCCGTTGAGGTTAAGACCTCAGAGAAAAATGGGTTGTCCCCAGACCAACAGGACAGAAAGTTAATGACTTGGGAGTATAACTCCCAAATAAAACTCCAAGAACAGGCGGAGGCTCTGTGGGAGCAGGTGTCACAATGGCTAAGGCCATTTGAGCTGAACACTTTTCAAATAGTGCAGCAGGTGGCCTGCTTTTTGCTATTAAAGAGCCTCCCCACTAACTTAGCCCTGCCGGTCTGGGGAAAATTCTGCAGCATGAGCAAGCTCCTCGGGCTCTTCGAACGAATAAAATCAGCCTCACAATCTGGGAGAGCATAACAGTTCCCCAGTGGATTCCGTGGGGATTATGTCCCACTTAACCGGTCCCTTTCATGTGCTGCAAAGCCTGTTTTGCAGTTCCCAGGCCGTCGTACACGCAACCTGCCTGGAGAGGAGGTGGAATGCAGGTGGAGGGGGAGGGACGGTTTATGTGCACTTACCAACCCCCTGACGCTATCCCATATGGGCATTGTATTCGTTAATGGATTTAAAGTTGAGGCTCTCTTTGACTCAGGCAGCAACATCTCCATTGTTGATTGCCGATATGTATTACCGCAACAGTGGATAAACGGAAAGACCAGTATTAAATGTATACACAGAGAAATCTGAAAATATAAAACCACCCGGTGTTTCATCTATCAGTGAGGATCGCTGAGAAAAATCCCCATTGCGGTCCTCCCTTCACCACCTTTTCCAGTGATTCTGGGGTGGGACTGGTCTGAAAATAAATGCGGTATGCTTTTGACTACTCCCAAACGAAACTTAGACCTAGTTATAGATGGGGATGACCCGACTCAAGCTGTCACTACGGCGTGTAATCAGCTGGCGGAGAGAGATACGGAATTCCAAGAAAGCGGTGAGGAGATTCCTGGGCCATCGCAGGCACATACGTCATCTACTCGCGCCTCGACGGACCGGGATGATGGTCTGCCTCTTGAGGTCAGACCGGACCCTCTCTCCGAAATGCAGTTTCAGTTTAAAGAAACGCTGTTTTCTTTCAAATGGGAGCAGTGGAATAATGGCTTCCTGAAATTTGCAAAAAATGCAGTCATGCTTGTCAATGGCCAACGCACTCATCAACCCATGCCACAGGGTCCTCACTATGTGATTGAAAATGATGTTATATCGAATAGTGGAACATGAGGGGGGTGTGAGAAAACTGTTGCTAATTCCACGAACCTACCAGTGGCAGGTCTCTGAGGGAGGCCATTTGGGCACCGAAAAAACACTAGAGCGAATTAAGCTCCGATTTTACTGGCCGGGAATTAATGAGGAGGTTTGTCGTTTTTGTGTCTCTTGTCTCGAGTGTCAATTACGGCAAATTCCTAGGAGGGGCCGCGCTCCTCTCGTTCCCCTTCCCTTGATTGATGTTCCTTTTGAACGTATTGGGGTCGATATTGTAGGACCCCTGGAGCCCTCAGCCCGAGGATATAAGTACATATTAGTCCTTGTGGATTATGTTACTCGATATCCTGAGGCTGTTCCGTTGCGCTCAGCTACATCTAAGGCAATCGCATGGGAATCAGTGGGGGTCTTCGCACATGTTGGCATTCCTAAAGAAATCCTTACGGATCAAGGGACACCTTTCACCTCGGAAACGTTCAGGGAAACTGCCAAATTACTTAAAATAAAGGACTTAAGGACTGTGGTGTATCATCCTCAAACCAACGGTCTTGTTGAGAGGTTTAATCAGACTCTCAAACAAATGCTTCACAAGGTGGTCAGCAGGGATGAGAGAAACTGGGATCAGCTCCTCCCCCTCGTCCTCTTTGCATATCGGGAAGTCCCACAAGCCTCTACGGGATTCTCACAGTTTGAATTATTATATGGATGACAACCTAGGGGAATATTGGATGTTTAAAAAGAAGGATGGGAAGGACAGGCTCTTCCATCTACCAGTATATTAGAATATATCGTACAATTACGTGATAGATTTGGAAAATTCTAACGATCTTAAAAAGTCACATGGAGGAAGCGCAAGCAGCAAGCAGAATTCCAACCAGGGAATCAGTCCAATCGTCGACCGAAGGAGCAGATTTATCATGTGAATTTGCTGGAGCAGTGGAAGGAAAGGGATCCAGATCCCTTCTCCGCTCAATCTTTACTCAATCTACCATCCTTAATTTCAGGCCAGAGCTAAATTCCAAACAGAGATGGGAGCTGGAAACAGCTATCCTCTCCGTCCACAAGGTTGTGAGCGAGAAACCGGGACGGACCTCTCTGATTACGCATGATATTGTGACCAAACCTGGGGTTGTCGTTCGAGAATGTCCCTATTGACTACCCGAAGAAAAGAAAGATGAGGTGGAACTTGAAATCAAACGCATGCTGGACCTAGGTGTGATAGAGGAAAGTTATAGTCCCTGGTCCAGTCCCATTGTATTGGTTTCTAAGTCTGACGGAAGTTGGAGGTTTTGCAATGACTTCTGTCGGCTTAATCAAGTTTCCCAATTCGATGCTTATCCAATGCCTTTAGTGGACGACCTCCTTGAGAGGCTCAGACAAGCACAATTCTTGACCACACTTGCCATGATGAAGGGGTATTGGCAGATTCCTTTAACGAACTCCGCAAAGACCAAGACCGCGTTCAGTACCCCTAGTGGACACTGGCAGTATTGCGTCCTTCCATTCGGTTTATATGGGGCACCTGCAACTTTTCAGCATCTGGTGGATAGAGTGCTTCACCCCCATAATGTGTATAGGCTGCCTACCTGGATGACGTCGTCATCTACTCCAGCACATGGAAGGAACACGTATAGCAGGTCACTGCAGTGCTTCGGACACTGGGAAAAGCTTGGCTTCGGATTAATCCGAAGAAATGTTTCTTTGGATTGAAAGAAGCTAAATATTTGGGCTACCTGGTGGATCGGGGTTCTGTTAAACCACAGTGTTCAAAGATTGAAGCCATAGTACACTGGCCCCGTCCACGAACGAAGAGGCAGGTCCAAGCCTTTGTCGGACTAGCGAGGTACTACTGCCACTTTGTACCCCGGTTTTCGGAGAGAGCGGCACCCTTGACTAATTTAACAAGGACGAGGGCTCCGAATAATGTGGTATGTGATGATACGACGGAGGCTGCATTTAGTGACTTAAAACAGGCCCTTATGTCAGCACCAGTGTTGAAAGCTCCTAATTTTTCTCTTCCTTTCATTCTCCAGACAGACGCTTCGGACACAGGCCTGGGTGCAGTGCTGAGCCAAAACGTCGATGGTGTTGAACACCCCGTCATGTACCTGGAAACTGTTGGAATGGAAAACCAGGTATGCAGCGGTGGAACGAGAAACACTTGCTATTAAATGGGCAATTTCGCAGTTGAGGTACTACCTCTTGGGTCAGGAATTCACTCTCATGACCGATCATGCGCCCTTACAGTGGATGGCCCTACACAATGAGTTGATTCCTCGAGTCACCAGGTGGTTTCTTGATCTTCAGCCATATAAGTATTCGCTTGTTCATCGTAGGGGCTCCCTCCATTCCAACGCCAATGCTCTTTCTCGTTCTCACGACCTCTCGGTGCAGGTCGCCCAACCCGGCGGGTCTGGGCTGAGGGGGGGGCCTTGTCACACACGTGCGATTAGGAAGCAGCTAAAGGGCTTAAGTAACGGTAATACTATGCCAGACCAGAGGGTGGCAGAGTGTGCTGACTGTCTCTCTCAGTCTTTTGCAGACCATTGTCAGGAAATGATGTCACTTCCGGTTCCGGCACCATGGATGACGTCACTTCACATTCTGGTGCCACCGATGTCACTTCCGGTCTCGAAGATGTCAATTTCAGTTCCGGCCTGGATGACCTAATTTGCTCTCCCTACCTTTAAAACCACCATCTTACCTCCACTTGATCAGTTCTGTTTTGGACTCTGTCTTGTAAATATCTTAACCTTTTTTCAAACCTTTTGCAGCCACGAATATATTATACGGGTGGCTGCCCCAAACCTTTGTGACTGTCTGGAGTCGATTTTGTTACTATATATATATATATATAAATATATATATATATATATATATATATATATATATATATATATATATATATATATATTGTGAAAGGTGGTATATAGGCACCTGACCCAGCACAGACTGACAATGGAGGCACGAGTAAAAATCAAAGAAAAAGTGCTTTAATTTTATTTTCCTTCAGCCGTGGGGCACGTCTTCCCCATGTCCCACTGGCTCAGCACAGTCCCGCACAAACACACCCAAAGTGAAACCAAAACACACACAGGTACTTCTTCCTCCACTACTCTCAGGCAGCTTCATCCCTCCTCCTGACTCTGGCACGCCTAGTAGCGGTTTCTGGATCTTCTTATAGCCCACCTGGAAGTGCTCCAGGTGATAATTGACCTAATTCAGGCTGCACTTTTGGGTGTGGCTGCAACACAGCCCACACGGGCTCAGGAAGCCGTGTAGCTCCCCCTGACGGTGGCCATGGAGCCCAACAGTGATGAGCTCTGGTGTTCCACGATTGTGGCCCTGATGCAATCCAGGGGGGCTTCCACCAAGTGTTCGGGGGGGATTAAGTGGCCTCGCATGACCATTCTCCTGGATTCAGTGCCAGAGGTGCGTCCCGGCCAGATGTGGGCCCCGGCAATCCACCACTATATATATATATATATATATATATATATATATATATATATATATATATAAAATTAAACCAGCCATTGCATTAATGTTTTAGGGGGGGATTTCGGATTTCACATATGCACCCAGTCAAAGTGACATGTTGCTTCTGCATACTGAGAAATGGAGATGACTAACTGAAGTCCAGTTAGTTACAAGTAAATGGCGATCTGTTTATTCACAACAGACTTCACTAAGTAAGCCAATGAACATGGACAAGTTCCTCAAAAACCCAGTAGGATCACCTCCTCCAAACTCTTCCAATTCTGTATCAACCTCACAATATTCATGCAAAAAATCCTGAACCAAACAGGAATGTTAAAAGAACATACAAGGCAGACATCCTGAGGTAAAGATTTACTTTTACAATGGGTGTTGTGCCTTATCTGTGGTGTGGTACAATCGAACAAAAGCAAGAATCCTTCAGCTATACAGGCATTTGGAAAATATTTTGACTTTGTTCAATATTGGCTTCGCAAAAAACATTTTAGCATGTTTGTTCAATCAGCCAGCAAGCACTCAAGGTACTGCCTCACTGCTCATTGAATTGGCAAATATGAGAAAGCACACACAATTTCACAACAGCTCATCCTGGATTTTAGACCGTTCAAGTCGGTCTACCTCTCACCATGTGTTGAAGCGTACTTGCCTCTACTTAGCAAGCGATACCTGTTTGTTCAGCAGACGTTATCATCTACAGATTGTTAAGGAGTAAAGTTTGACGTTTTTGAGAGAGAGATCAGAGCTACGTGTGTTTTACAGGGTAGCTGCTGTCCACAACTGAACATGATTTGACGTTGGAGCAAACCTACCTTCCGCTTAGCCAGAATTCCATCCATCCATTTTCCAACCCGCTGAATCCGAACACAGGGTCACGGGGGTCTGCTGGATCCAATCTCAGCCAACACAGGGCACAAGGCAGGAACCAATCCCGGGCAGGGTGCCAACCCACCGCAGGACACACACAAACACACCCACACACCAAGCACACACTAGGGCCAATTTAGAATCGCCAATCCACCTAACCTGCATGTCTTTGGAATGTAGGAGGAAACCGGAGTGCCTGGAGAAAACCCACGCAGACACAGGGAGAACATGCAAACTCCACGCAGGGAGGACCTGGGAAGCGAACCCAGGTCTCCTAACTGCGAGGCAGCAGCGCTACCACTGCGCCACCATGCCGCCCATTAGCCAGAATTACATATTTTAAATTTTTTTATTGATTTTCAAAGTTTGTCCTGTTCACTACTACGTGGGTGGAGTCGCGGAGGACAGCTAGTAGTAAATATGTATTTACTGTTAGTTATTAATGGCTGCCATTAAGGTTAAAATGTTAGCTAATTTCCTGTATAACCGCTACTAATAAAGTGTCAACACAAATAAATAACCTACACTGTAAATAGATGTACTTACTGACATCTAAGTTTTTTTCATTCTCAAATGTATTTTCAAATCTACATTCTGGAATCCCACAGTGTGTCTATCAGCTTAGATGATAATGCCCTCTCTTTGATCTGCAATCCTCCATGTATAACAAGAGCCACTGTCAGGATGCAACAGATTACAGGAATGATAAGCCTTCACCTTTTTGTCCTGCAGGTCTTGCCATTTGTCTAAGAAGGTCTACTTCATCAATAACTTTGCATCTTTAGAGCAACTCTATATTAATATTCACACACTTCTTCAATATGTCTGAAAATTTGTTACCCGTAAGTCCTCCATGGACAGCTGTTCAACCCACTGTACCACAATACCCACTCTCTGAATATTCAGTAACAATGTACTGTATATGCATCCATTATCAAATTAGACATGACATAAACAGCTGGTCTCTTCTTAGTTACAACACCGTATGTCTGGCTGCATCAGCTGAGACTTCCTGTAAGCTCTTAGAAATGAAGGACTCCCAGACCCCAAATGGACATAATGTTTCTGCCTTTCCTCCTTCCAAAGAGGGCTGGATTGCTGGCACAATTGTTCCCATAAATGAACACAGCTGTGATGCTTCCCTGCCTTCTTTCTTACCAGTTTGTGTTGTTTTACACCTGTTTTTTTTTTACAGCAGGTTTTTGATGAGGAGGTCTGGTGTAACTTTATGTTCTGGCCTTGTGGCTATTTCTGTTGTTTTGCCTGTAATTGAAACTTGGGGATCAGGATTCCTATAATTAAAAAATAACAACTCTGATTGAGTATTTGCAGCACAGAGATATACACATTTATTACATTTTTAAAATAATTAGATTGGGGAGGTTTTCAGTATAGTTTATCGGTTTTACTTGACCTAATTTAATCAGATGTATGTGGCCTTATTTGGTCTTAGGATGTAAATCAACCAATACAGAAAACCTGAGGCAAACTGAGACATCATATGCCTTAAGAATCCCCAACGCCTTAATGATGATTTTGAGACCCTGCTTTATTTTCCATATAAGTACACTGGATGATAACTCCTTTATAATGAATTTATAAGAAATCTATTAGAAATGTCAGTCCATTTTTCAAGTTGATTTAGCCATCAGGCACTGTAGAAGGAAACGTCTCTGAAATGTGTCAGCTCAAGTGATGGAATGGAATATTTCTAACTGTGTTCCTTGTTTACTCCTTGTTGTTTTTATATTTTGATGTCTGCGTTTGTTTCCATCCCAATATGATTACAAGTTTATGGAACTCAGGTTGGAAGCAATTGCTGCTCACATACATTGTATAAAGGATTTATATAATTGTAATGTGATTGAAAAGTGAATTCTAAAAAGTAATCTGCTGTTCCTGTTTGTTATTACTTTATTCCTGGAGGCACTTTTGTACTGTATTGCTACATTTGCTGACTTTGGTACACACTGTTCCTTCTACCAGAAACTCATGACTCGTGGAACAGTTTGCACCAATACAAACAAAGGATTTCTTTAGGTTTACTGATTAGAGCAACCTGAGATAGGTGTTCTCGTCATTAGAATATTATGGAACATGCTTGCTTTTTACGCTAACCCTAAACCTTAGGTTATTTGCTATGTGGGAGCATACGCTTCAAACTGTAGTAACATATATTCACTGAACAAATTATTAGGAACACTATACTAGTACTGGGTAGAGCCTCCTTTTGCTCTCAAAATAGCCTCAATTCTTCATGACATGAATTTCACAAGATGTTGAAAACTTTCCTGTGAGATTCTGGTCCATGTTGATATGATTGCATCACAGTTTTGAAAGATTTATGGAATCTCCTGTTGTAGTACATACTAAAGTTGTTTTATTGGATTCAGATCCAGTGACACTGAAGGATATTGAAGAACACTGAACTCATTGTCATGTTCATAAAACCAGGCTGGGACAACTTTTGCTTTGTGACATGGTGCATTATCATGCTGGAAGTAGACATTAGAAGATGAGTAAATTGTGGCCATGAAGGGATGCACATGGTTAGCAACATTAATATTAATGAACCTAAAGTGTGCCAAGAAAACTTTTACCACACCACCACCAATAGCCTGAATTTTGGACTCTAGACAAGTTAGGTGCAGGGGCTGTTGGCATCAAATTCTAAACCTACCATCTGTGTGACTCTGCAGAAATCAAGATTCATTGTCCTCACAGGTGGCGCAGTGGTAGTGCTGCTGCTTTACAGTAAGGAGACTGTGGAAGATTGTGGGTTCGCTTCCTGGTTCCTCCCTATGTGGATAGCGCTTTGAGTACTGAGAAAAGCGCTATATAAATGTAATGAATTATTATTATTATCAGACCAAACTGCATTTATCATCAAATGTCCCTTTTTTGTGGGCCTGTACCCACTGCAGCCTGAGCTTTCAATTCTTACCTGACAGGAGTGGAAACCAAAGTGGTCTTCTGCTGTTGTAGCTCATCTGCCTTAAGGCTCGACGTGATGCACATTCTGAGATGCTTTTCCGCTTAACACAGTTGTACAGAGAGGTTATTTGAGTTACATTCTTTTTAGCCATTCTCCTCTAACCTAAATTAAGAAAAAGGCATTTCTATCCTCAGAACTGGCACTCATTGGATTGCAAGAAAATCCCAGGAGGTCATCAGTTACAAAACTACTGAAATGGCCCTGTCTGTCACAGACAATCACACTAGAGTCAAAATCACAGAGATCACATTTTTTCTTCATTCTAGTTTTTGATGTGAACATTAACTGAAACTTCTGACTTGTGTCTGCATGATTTTATGCATTGTGCCACTGCAATATGATTGGCTAAATAGCATGGAGAAGCAGGTGTACAGGCGTTCCTAATAATTTTCCCAGTGAGTATATAGCGATTTCACTTGGACAACATTGTCAGCCATAGTGTGCCCACTAGGCAGGTGGGACTTCAGCCACTAAGGTACACTATTGCTTAACTGGTGCTGTTTCATCTAGACCATATTGAGGACATTCCCTCTCAACTCTACTGACCGGGAGTCAATAATAAGCTCTTAACTCTGTGAAGAAAAACACAGACAGAATAGAAATGAACACAAATGGTTCTTCTGTTCAACGTAATTGAATTGCAATACCATAAGCCAGTGTCTCTCAACCTTTTTTCTGTGGTGGGACACTTTTTCTAACCAAAAACATTCTAAGGTACATTACTGTTCTATTAACCACAAACACATTATATCTCTTACAGGTCCTCAACTGTCCAAAGGGGTTAGAATCCTGATCCTGAGATCAGCGTTCACAGACACAGCACTCAGTGAGCACTTTGGGCGCATCACCCAGCTGCTTCGTCCCTTTGCCTGCCCCTCTTTGCCTCAGAGGCAACTCATATGCCCACTATCTACCAGCCCTTTGAGGCTTGCTGGCAACCACACACCCAGGCAGATGGATTGTAGCAGCCTGTACACACATTCAAAGATCTCTAAGTGCTGTGTCTGCAACATAATGATCATTGAGCTGCTTTTATGTCATCTTCTACAGGTAGTCTTGTCCTCCTACACCAGAGGAGCTTGTCCTTCTCAGGTTCAGACCCAGGTGCACTACACTGTTATTTCCACAGCATACTTGGGTGACTCTCATGGCACACCACTGTGCCACGGTATACTGGTTGAAAAACACTGCCATAAGCAGATGCATAGGTAGATAAAGTATACAAACCTGGACTCTTGTAACTGCAGCAGTTTTAAGATGATCTTCATTCTCTGTCCATGTGGCACATTTCTTAGTTACAACACTGGCAGACTCAAAGGAACAGATGGAGAAGACCCCCTTTCTGTACGTTATTGTCTGGTTTATATCTCTCATTTATTGGGCATGCCTATCCTGTGCGTGCCTACCTCCTTCTTATCCTTTCTGATGGATGGACTGGTAACCCTGCAAGGATCGCCCCCCTTCCTTAACACCAGAATTTTGCTAATTATTTTAGGCAGTTGTTTATATTGTATAAATATGTATTATGAGTATGAATTGCACTTTTTCATTTCTGTTTATATTTAATGATACTTTGCATTTACTAAAGACATACACGAATAAGAATTCCAACTACATGTGCATTATCAGTTGATGGAAAGTATTGAAATGAATTTCAGTTTTACTGTGTGTTTAACTTAATTTGTGTGTTTATGTATGGAAAAGTTGTTTTTTTTTAGCAGTTTACCATTTTTACATTATAGTTATACTGATATGAAAGCACTGTAAGCTTGTACTCGAAAACTAAATTGAAATACAACAAATATATCAACTCAATAATAAAACCTGCTGAATCATGGTATGCCTTACTTTTTCCACCCAAAGAAGTCCTAGTAAAACTGCCAGTAATACTACTGTGTTTAAACTGTATCTCTACACTAGTACTTTCTTAAACAGCATACATATACTGTCTTAATACAGAAACAAAACTAATCACCTGTGTAGTATAACCGATACGGGACATACTTTTTGTTTCCCTATAAGCAGAATGATGCCAAGGAGCCCAAAATATCACACTGTGTGATCATACAATTAAAGACAGATAGAGTAGTCACATCTGGGAAACACTTTTGTGTCAGACAGGACTACGGCGGTCCTTTTGCAGTCAATATCCAACAGTTTTCCAAGCAGCCCACACAGAACCCAACAGGGCAGCACCATTGGACTACAACTTCCATGCTACTGTGCTGGTATCCATACTGGGGCTTGTCAGATGGAATGCTGCTGCTCAGTGTACAGAGGAATGGTCTGCTCAAAGCAGGCAGTCACCCACTGTCTTGTCCTTCCAGCCTCCCAGGCCCAACCAAGGTGTCCCTCTGGACCTGCTGCAGTGTTCTTTTGTGTCTACATCCTGGAGTGGAAGGGGAATATCACAGCTTCCTCACTGACGTTCCATTACAATGGTCTCCTGGCCAGACAAGGGAGCAGAGTCAAACCAAATGGGACGCTGGTTTGTCCCATAGATAGATAGATAGATAGATAGATAGATAGATAGATAGAGTCAGGTCCATAAGTATTTGGATAATGACACAATTTTCATAACATTTGAAATAAAGCAATTATTATGTGATTGAAGTGTAGACTTTCAGCTTTAATTTAAGGGTTTTACCAAAAATATCGTGAGCTGTTTAGGAATGACACATTTTTATACATGGTTCCCTTATTTTCAGGGGCTCAAAAGTACTTGGATATTTGACTGACAAGCTGTTCCATAGCCAGGGGTGAGCAGTTCCCTCATTATTTCATTAACTATTAACACCATAGAAGAACTGGAAAAAACAGCAGAGAATAGTGGTGATTAGTACAGATTGCGGATCAAGGTTATTATAGTTTTGCCTTTTTATATTAGTTTTTATTTCTATATTTTTTCTGACTACTTGGAAATTCAGTTTAGTTTTAGTTTTCTTTAATCTTGTATTTTTACTTTTAATTTAGTTTTTATTTCACAAAGACATTTCTATTTTACTTTTATATTTGTTAGTTTCAGTTTTAGTAATGATGGTACAGTTAAAGAGCTACTATGAAGTTTAGTTTTGTGTCACAATCAGAGAGAACTATAGACATAATGGATTTGGATATAATAGTGGACGCTTACTACACTACATGGTTTACTGTCTGGTTTTGTTTTTGTCTGATAAAAAACAGCATAATCAAAACCAAATACTGAAGATGAACCAATTTTATAATTTTTAAAATATCTTCTATGTCATTGTGCTGAACAAATATGTGCTGATTGTTGGCACTTTTTATATTTTCCTTTTAATGCCCCGAAAGGGCCAATTTGTAATGAAATGTAGGTGAGTTTTAAGGTTTGAGGGTTTATTATCTTACTCCAAGACAATGTGCTTATAATGAATGCCTTCAATATCGCATTCAAACATCTCCCATATTGGGCTTTTTATTTTGTACAAGTCATATTGATCTCTGATTCCAACTCAGGCACAAACAATTTATAGACAGAATTTTGCCACCTGCCGGCATGAAAAGATATAAAAAATCAGAAAACAGAATCTACTGTGTTCTGGCAGGTGTGATCATGAAAATAACAGGGGCTTAGGCAGCACAGGCCCCTTAGGCTTGAATCATTGTGTAGATCCCACCTAGCTGTATTGAAGGAAACAAAGAAAAACAAGAATTTAGTGTCAAGGTTAGGGGCAATGAGGCTTGAATAGCCCATGCATAAGAGCAGTAAACCCATTATGAGCAGAGCAAGAGCAGGTAATAGGAATGCGGACTGCCATAAAATGACAGAAACAGCATCTGAGATTAAGAACAATATATACACATTATATAAACATGTTTATCCAGAGCAGGATGGCAGGAAACCTGGAGCCTACCCCAGCAGGTTTTGATGCAAGGCAGGAAAAATCCCTGGTATGCAATATGTATGATAAGGCTGGTGTTAAGAGCAAAAAGAATATATTTCAACTATCTATTTTTAGAGAGAAAAATTGAAAAAAGGGGGACAAATATTTTAAACATAATTCTGCTGCTGGATTATTTTCACAATAGCAGGTATTTTGAGCTGTGAATATAAACTAAAAAAAAGATAAGTTAATACATTTAAAATGAATACAAAAACACATTAGTAGATTTAGTTTTTCACTAGTTGGCAGACTGTCTTCACCTACCTACCTCTAGTTCAGTAGAGACATTGCCAACTCAGGAATTTTACAAGGTTTGTATCGCTTCGTTGTTAAATTACTTTTTTAAAGCAAAAGTGATTGTTCAGTAAAAATATGCTGATCTTGTATGATGACCTTGTCAGTCTCTCGAACAGTGCCGTTTTATTGTCAAACAGGACTTCTCCTGTGCAAAGTGGTAGCTGAATTACTGTCAACAAAACGCAGACACCTGAGAGATAAACTGAAACGTTAGTCACTCGTGATTTTTCTGTCCATATGGTAAAGGTTTTGTTGACCAGCAAATTCCGATTTCAGATGTTTAAAGTACATCTTCATATACAACAAACTCAAAGAAAGGTGGCACGTACTGTAAATCGTTTTCTATTTCACATGCTTTATGTGCCCTTAGTCAGCTTGCTCTGTCACCGCAAAGCTGTGTGGACAGCCACCCTCTGTCACCAGCCACCGTTCACTGGATGAATATGTGTGGGCAGCTTGTGGCGCTTGACTTTCTGCTTTAGAGTTAAAAGTTTCAAGGGTTAAAGACTAATGGCAAGAAAATTCATTCAAAAATGAAAACTAAAAATATTTTTAGTATATCATTATTTTATTTCAGTTAGTCTTTCCAGATACTTTAATAATTTCATTTAGTTTTAGTTTTTCATTTTGGTTTTAATAATTTTATTTCAGTTTACAAAAATGTTTTTTTAACAATAGTTTCAGTTTTTATATTCGTTTTCGTTAACTGCAATAACCTTGTTGCGGATCCCTGAAGAATATGATAATTCTACACCCAGTTTATTAGGAATACAACTGAAATGTATCTACGAAAAAGCCATATTAAAAAAATGGGTTTGTAGCAGTTTCTTAAAATGTTCCACAGTGTTAGCCTGGTGAATTTCTACAGGTACAGTATTCCTGATTTTAGGTGTATAAAGGCCTTTTAAACGTCTTTTAAACCTGGCTCCTTTTGGAGATCTAAGGTTATGACTTGGAGTGTAGGGGGGACATGCATTCCAAAACATAGAAACCATCAGTAGTATTTTAAAGTCAATTCTGAATGACACAGGTAACAGGTAATGATGCTAAAACTGGTGAGATGTGCTCAAATTTTCTTTTTCTAGTTAAAACTCTCACTGTTGCATTCTGCACTAATTGCAACTGTCGGGGCAGAAAATGCACCAGAGGTTCTCACCTCGAAAGAAGGCTCTAGGAGTCAGAGTATAGGCAAACAGAGTAATTAGCTTTATTGCAATAAACAATAATGCAGACTCAACCCAGTTAAGCCAAACCGAGTTGAGCTGCGAACAAGTCAAAAGTTACAGTTAATATAATCATTTCTTATCATCCTGACCTCGCTCAAGTACAGCTCATTCGCCGCTTATTTTGACTCCTTTCCCCAGCTGGCCCCTTTCAAGTTCTTATGGAAACCACCAATATTTCTCGTGTTTTGCTATTCATCTTCACCTTTTGCTCCCTTTAATATCTGGCTGGCCTTCAACTTTCAGGTGTTCCCCCTATCCGATCTCGGGCTGTCTCTAGTACCTTTCTCCCCCTTCTCTGTCCTTCAGGTTGATAAGATATTGGTGGTTTCATGCTAAGCTGTAATTAAAAAGAAATATGGCATGTGCCTTTATTTAACTATTTGCTTGGCATACCTGATTTGTGTTAACGCTTACACTAATTTCAGTGCTTACAAGTTTTCTTATCTACTTATGCTAATAAAAGAATAAAATGATTTTTATTTTCCATACAGCCAATTGATATCTTTCTTAGGTAGTCTTATTAGGAGTGCATTACAGCAATCTAGTGAACTAAAAACAAAAACATGAATTAATTTTTCAGTGTCTTGTAAAGTCATAAGAGGTCTAAGTTTTGTTATATTCCTTAAGTAAAAAAAATGCAGTCCTAGTAATCTGCTTAATATGCAACTTTAAGGTTTAGGTCAGAGTCAATAATAACTCCTAAATTTTTAAACCTAAGGCATTAAGTTTTTTTTCTAATGCCCTCACTATATCCATGTTTGCCAATTCACTATATCCATGTTTCCCAATAATTAAGATTTCTGTTTTTTCCTTATTTATTTTGAGAAAGTGGCTACACATCCATTTGCAAATACTGCTAAGACATTGGAGCAGAGAGCCAAGAGCATCTGGGTCATCTGGCGCTATCGATAAGTAAAGTTCTGTGTCATCTGCATAGCTGTGGCAGCTCACCTTCTGCTTTGAGATAATCTGAAGTAATGGAAACTTGTAGATTGAATGACTATACTTATGCAACTTCCTAAAAACACTGATGCTTTTTTCTCTGCCAATGAAACAATAAAAAAGTCTGGTAAAATAAAACAAACATAATGAATATTAGATAATCAGAGTTTAACACTAGAATTACCAGAGCCTACGAAAAAACTCGTAAATCCGTCCCACCTTAAATCGCGTCTTAAATCCGTTTGCACCTCTCCGCCAGAATCCTTTGTCATCTAAATGTGCTGATAAAGCTACTAGCAGCCAGCTATTCCATCCCCCCACCGACTTAGAATGAACTTCTCTCCTAGCTCAAGCCTTGCCTTGATTTGATTACCTGGGATTGAAGTGGAGTTTTACAGTGGAAATAATTCTAGCGTTATTTGGAATACACGCATTTCATGTGTGTTCCATTTCTATAGTTGGCTGTGCAAACACATTTTTAAAACAGAAACGTTTTTCATATTCTAATAGTAAATGACAAAATGTAGGCATAAACTATATAACGTATGAAGCCTGAAGTCCATATATCAAAGAAACACTTTCACAAAAGGTACAAATAAAAGAACACGTGCGCCTTCATGCAAAAAAAAAAAAAGCCGCGTTAGCATGCCACATTGACTTTCTTACTACAACCGCTGTGGTGGCGTAATGGTATCAGCCCCTGACTGGGAATCAGAGGGTGGCGAGTTTGATTCCGCACGGCTCCACTTCGAAAAATTAACTGCTCTTATTCTTACAATTTTAGAATAACAATATAAATTTGATTTCAGTCTGTAACAGGCGGTGTAACTTATGATACTGGTAAAGGTTAGCTTTTTTTTTTTTTTTTTAATTCACTTTTCATTCTCGCAGTCACATTCAGAATCAATCCATACAACCCCATCTGACACAGCTGGTTTCACATAAATAAAAGTGCACTTTTATTCAAGACTATAACCGAAGAATAAAGAAAGCAAGTTACAGTTGGTGGTTGATACAACAGCTTGCGTGGTGCAATGTTAAGAACTGCTGATTTCCGATCCGTGCTATATAAAATCATCACATTCAAATATTAACAGTTCCCACACACCCAAGGTCCGCCATTCCTACATTTACAACATGTGTACTTGTTGCAGTGTACACACCTCTCTGTGCTATGGTTCCTATTACAGTGAATGAGCACCTGACACTGTACTTTCTTCCCTGGGGGAAGCTGAGGTCTTAGAACGGAAGTTTGTTGACGCTGTATCATCTTTTCTTTTTCCATCGCCTTTTCCTGTAAGAAGCGACGACGAAGTTCCTCTGCAAGGTGAGCCATGAACACTCTTCTTTTCTCAGCGGACCCCGTGCATGCCTTATACAGTACGTGTGCGTTCATCGCTGCTAGGTCAAGGATGTTGTACAACACAGCAACCGGCCACCTGCGTGTTCCTGTGCGCACTGAACAAGCACGCGCCGTCTGGTCCATGATGTCAACGCCACGCTGGGGAAAAAAGAAAGACAAATATATGTGACATTTTGAAGAAATCATTTTATCACCAGAAGAGCACCAGAATACTTCGTCACACTAATATTTTTTTCATTAGCATACCTTCATGTGGTTGTAGTCTGTGACCGTGTTTGTTTTTTTTTTTTTTTATCTTGCCCAATCTCCACATCATGGTGCATTGTGCTGAGAATGCAGACAGACTTCATCTTTTTGGGCACATACACTGTCAGCATGGCACTGGGAGATCTAAACACCAGCGTGGAGAATTGTTTGTGTACTGAACTGACTTTAGCTGCAGGTGGAAGTTCCCGTCGCACTTTATTCATGGTGCCAAGCAGAGCTGTATTGCGGTGCAGCAGTCTATTAGCCAGCGAAAGTGACGTGAAGAAGTTGTCTGTTGTTACGGTTCTGCCTTTGTCCAGAAATGGCTCCATAAGCTTTATGACCACAGACTCGGAAAGTCTTTCTCCCGTGGGACGACTGGGATCTTTTCCTAAATAAGGAGTGGCATTGCACATGTACTTTGTCTCCAAATCTGCCGCAATCCAAAAAGGCAGAACCGTAACAACAGACAACTTCTTCACGTCACTTTCGCTGGCTAATAGACTGCTGCACCGCAATACAGCTCTGCTTGGCACCATGAATAAAGTGCGACGGGAACTTCCACCTGCAGCTAAAGTCAGTTCAGTACACGAACAATTCTCCACGCTGGTGTTTAGATCTCCCAGTGCCATGCTGACAGTGTATGTGCCCAAAAAGATGAAGTCTGTCTGCATTCTCAGCACAATGCACCATGATGTGGAGATTGGGCAAGATAAAAAAAAAAAAAACAAACACGGTCACAGACTACAACCACATGAAGGTATGCTAATGAAAAAAATATTAGTGTGACGAAGTACTCTGGTGCTCTTCTGGTGATAAAATGATTTCTTCAAAATGTCACATATATTTGTCTTTCTTTTTTCCCCAGTGTGGCGTTGACATCATGGACCAGACGGCGCGTGCTTGTTCAGTGCGCACAGGAACACGCAGGTGGCCGGTTGCTGTGTTGTACAACATCCTTGACCTAGCAGCGATGAACGCACACGTATTGTATAAGGCATGCACGGGGTCCGCTGAGGAAAGAAGAGTGTTCATGGCTCACCTTGCAGAGGAACTTCGTCGTCGCTTCTTACAGGAAAAGGCGATGGAAAAAGAAAAGATGATACAGCGTCAACAAACTTCCATTCTAATACCTCAGCTTCCCCCAGGGAAGAAAGTACAGTGTCAGGTGCTCATTCACTGTAATAGGAACCATAGCACAGAGAGGTGTGTACACTGCAACAAGTACACATGTTGTAAATGTAGGAATGGCGGACCTTGGGTGTGTGGGAACTGTTAATATTTGAATGTGATGATTTTATATAGCACGGATCGGAAATCAGCAGTTCTTAACATTGCACCACGCAAGCTGTTGTATCAACCACCAACTGTAACTTGCTTTCTTTATTCTTCGGTTATAGTCTTGAATAAAAGTGCACTTTTATTTATGTGAAACCAGCTGTGTCAGATGGGGTTGTATGGATTGATTCTGAATGTGACTGCGAGAATGAAAAGTGAATTAAAAAAAAAAAAAAAAAAAGCTAACCTTTACCAGTATCATAAGTTACACCGCCTGTTACAGACTGAAATCAAATTTATATTGTTATTCTAAAATTGTAAGAATAAGAGCAGTTAATTTTTCGAAGTGGAGCCGTGCGGAATCGAACTCGCCACCCTCTGATTCCCAGTCAGGGGCTGATACCATTACGCCACCACAGCGGTTGTAGTAAGAAAATCAATGTGGCATGCTAACGCGGCTTTTTTTTTTTTTTTTTTTTTGCATGAAGGCGCACGTGTTCTTTTATTTGTACCTTTTGTGAAAGTGTTTCTTTGATATATGGACTTCAGGCTTCATACGTTATATAGTTTATGCCTACATTTTGTCATTTACTATTAGAATATGAAAAACGTTTCTGTTTTAAAAATGTGTTTGCACAGCCAACTATAGAAATGGAACACACATGAAATGCGTGTATTCCAAAAAACGCTAGAATTATTTCCACTGTAAAACTCCACTTCAATCCCAGGTAATCAAATCAAGGCAAGGCTTGAGCTAGGAGAGAAGTTCATTCTAAGTCGGTGGGGGGATGGAATAGCTGGCTGCTAGTAGCTTTATCAGCACATTTAGATGACAAAGGATTCTGGCGGAGAGGTGCAAACGGATTTAAGACGCGATTTAAGGTGGGACGGATTTACGAGTTTTTTCGTAGGCTCTGGTAATTCTAGTGCTAAAGAGTGTGATTTTGAGGATAGCCCAATCAAAATACTGGCAAAAATCATTAAGAATAATCTCCTCACAATTATCTGATAATGTGCCATGCCTGGGATTTTCTTTCATCTCTTGCCAGCTGCTCTTATCTTAATGTATGCAAACTAATCAATTTCATTATTAATGTGTAGGTAATTCAATGTGTTATTTGAAAAAGTTTTGTATATATTTATATGTTTTTATGTATGCATTGTATGGTTTATTTCTATGTCACTGCATTCTTTTATTATTCTGACTTTGTTATATTTGTAAATTAACACAGCATTTTGGCCAGTATGTGGGAATGGTCTTTTTAAGAATTAATTGAAATATGCACCTAAACCATTTATCTCTTCAAAGTCAGCCACCATTCATTCAAAGTTGCCTGAAACTTTCCAGTTTCTGTCCAAGTCTATACTATAAGACCAGTGATTGCTGATAATGCTGGTCAGTGCTGCTAAATGTTTGAGCAGTCAATATTATTTTACTGAAAGTGATGGATGATTTTACCATTTTGTTCTTTGCACTTTGTTATTCAGTTATTGGGAAATGTACAGAAGAAACAGCATATTATTTCTTTATTTCAAAAACAAAGTTAGCAGGATGCAATCAAGCACCATTGCACAAATATAAGTTTTAGTGATCTCTGGGCTGGCATTGTGCCTTTTCATCACCTTGGCTTACACCAACTTTATGTTTTGCTCAGTATTGTTTAGATATACAATTTTTTTATCAGTTCTGCAAAGAATGCTACCTTATTGCAAAAATGCTTATATATAAGTGTCATCAGGGAACTTCCCCTCTAGGCAGACTATTTCTCATATATCTCTGTGATGTCCAGATGGTAATAATGGAAATATAGATTTACCTATATGAAAAAGGGTAACTTCTTTACAGTCTACAGATACTTGAGTGATTGCAGTGAGCAGCTGTTAAGCAAAAAAGTACAAAAACAGACTCTAAAATTACCTTTGTTATATATATATATATATATATATATATATATATATATATGTATATATATATATATGTATATATATATATATATATATATATATATATATATATATATATATATATATATATTAATGTATATAAAGGTAGTTGTGTGTGTAATAGAGAGTTTTAAGTTTTTTTTAAAAATACATTTACTAGCCTTTCAGAAAATATGATTTCATTATGAATTATTGAGTGTAGATTAATAGACAAAAATGGCAAAGTTAATCATTTCTAAAGCGACTAGATTAGAACAACCAAAAACTATCAAAACAGAAGTTTGATGTGTGTGTTTCCGCTCTGTTTTATGAACACTCTGAACCTCTGCCTTTCTTGAATTTAGGGTATTAAATTCATCTGTGAGGGCATGGTTATTGCAATAAAGTGTGTATTTATGACAAAGATATAGTAAATGATGTTTTAATATTATTAAGGTGTGGTATGGGTCTATGTATTGATGATATTGTGTACTGGTATTTCTATTTTGATGGTTTTTAGCTGTTCCAATCTAGTCACTTTAGAGATATACTCAGTAGTATCAGAGATATACACAATGGTGTTTGAATATAGTTTTACATTCCTTCTTTATGTTTACAGCTACTTGTGTATGATATTCAGTTAAATGTATGCATTTAAAATTAAATCTACAATGCAATAATGTGTGAGGAAAATTTAGAGGGTCTGAATACTTTCTGGGGTTTTTTCGGAGGTTAATAGAGTGTAAAAATCAAATAAATCTATCTAAATCAACAGTATGAGCATCACATAAGATAAAACAGCTTTAATCAGTAAAAATATTTGAACCTCACTTACCCATGAGATCCTTTAAGCACATTACTGACTATTGTTTAACTTTAGGTGAAATGTGGGCCACATACATTTTTATAAATACCTAACAGGTTCACAACATAGGAGGCCCAATAACAAAACAGACCCCCACCTGTGCAAACCCAGGCCTTTTTCAGGATGAAAAAATAACTGAATTGGCTTGCAGAACTATGTGTACTTAGAAAAACGTTTCTTATAAAAACATTTTTGGACTTCGTGCATAACTGGTCAGACAGATAAAGATCTTGTTAACCATTAGATCTTGAGAAGGTCTGTTCTACTCAGATATGTGTGTGTTCTACTCAGAGGATACCAGATCAGATCCAGTATAAGTTGGCCTCAACATGCAAGCTGCAAATATGACTGTAGGGCTGCAGCGGAGGACTGGGTCAGTAGAAGTTTTCAAAGACACACAAAGACAAAGGTAGGTTTGATCTAAGCTGAGTCATGCACAAATACCATTGGACAAAGGACAGGAGGCCTGAACCACAGAAACCAACCCTGCCTTGTGATGTCTCATTGGTCCAAGAAATACATCAAACAATCACAAAACCAGCATAAATTCATGCTAATAGAGCAATTCAGAGTTTCTGCCATGTCATCCATTCAGAGGCCATGGTGGATCATAGACCAGCTTACTAAGATGCCAAGTTAGCTGGTAGTCTAGGCATATTGGATGTCTAGACCCCTAGAAAGACGAACTGCTACCTGTCCAGATTGTATTGATATTATTCTGCCACACTCATTACTCTGCTTTTGTTTTGGGCACATTAAGGAATCTTAAGTTAATCTCTAATGAATTAATAAAACTGTGTTTTTGGTTTGGAACAGGCTGTGAAGTGAACGTATGAGGGCTATAGTGGAGATCTGGAATACTGTGTTTCAGATCTATACAATAAATAGTCTTAAAGTGAGAACAGGGTCAATCTAGGGCCTTCCCACAGTAAATAAAAGCAAGGATTCTGAGCTATGTGACTTAATTTTAACATTTACTTAAATTTTAAAAGTAATTCATAATATATATATTCGTAGTCTGTGTCACAATCTGATTGTATGGGTGGTTACCTACCAGGTAACGCTTGTGGTTGGCCAGCAATCTGCTAACATCCGCCACGGTGCCCTCAGTTTGTGAGGAGCAGATCATAGAATGGCTGAAATAGTTTACTGTCAAATAAATGCAAAGAGTACGCGACACGTGTTTCGCCCTCATTCTGGGCTCATCATACAATCAGATTGTGACACAGACTACGAATGCCATGAATGTAATTATCCCGATCTACATGCTGTCAAATAAAACGAACCACACGCTGTGGCGCAACGTTAGGGGCATCGCCTCTGGCGCTGATGTCCGAGGTTCAATTCCCGAGAGGGAGTGCAGTGGAGTGTGTACGCCTGATGAGCCCAGAATGAGGGCGAAACACGTGTCGCGTACTCTTTGCATTTATTTGACAGTAAACTATTTCAACCATATATATATATATATATATATATATATATATATATACATATTGTATATATTATTATGTGGCTATTATGGCTGGAAATTTAACAAAGTATGGCTGCAACACTCAGTCAGTTTATTTCACATAAAATGGCAATGGTTGAGACTTTAAAAATAGTAGGTGAAAATCTTAGAAACAACCAACTTTTACTAGTTTACTTCTCCAGTCTACTTGTGTCTTGCATGTGGTTGAAACTGCCAAGCTTGCTTAGTATGACTATGTCTCTTGTACTGTCCCATACATTAACTCCACACTACTACATTTTCATTTAAAAACAGAAATATTGCTCATGTGGTAAACAATCAAGCTTTAACACAACCAAAAAGATTTGGGGCAGCCTCCCATATAACTAGAAGTGGCTGCAAATGCAAAGGGTGAGAAAAATGGTCTTTACAGACAAGAGTCCAAAGCAGAACTGAACAGGTTAGGAAACATGGTGGATATATAGTTGAAAAACAGGAAGAGGAGGGATCTTGGGTTCGAAACTAGAAATGAGGTCATCATGCTGTGACTGTTTGGGATGTAGAAATGACTTCATTAGAAGGTGGGCTCCTCTGCTGGTCTGGAAGTGATGTCTTCTGGGCAGAACCGGAAGTGATGTTTTCTGGGAGGGAACCGGAAATGACGTCATGGGAGTCATGCAGAATTTCCTGCATTTGGTCTGCGGGGAAATAAGAGAAAGGATTAGTGCCCTCTGCCACCCCCTGGTTTGACAGGGAATTAACTTCTTTTGAGCCCTTTAACTGCCTCCCATGCACTTGTGTGTGACACTTTCCATTTTTGCCTTTCATCCACACCCTTTTTAACCCCTGAAAACGGAGACTTTTTAAAACATTGTCCAGAGCCATACATTATTTATGAAAACACTGGATCAACTTTGCAGTGTGGATGCATGAAAACAGACAGTTTTGAAAACACAGACTCTAATCACACTCAGATGGTTGCATGCCTTCACAGATTGGATCTTTCTCATTACAATATCTTATTCCATGATTGGTCACACTTTATGGATGAAAACCGAATTCCAACATGATGGATACAGAGGAGTTGCTTTTCTTTGGCGCTCGTTGCGTTGCTTACCTACGTAGATCTAAATTTGTGCTGTTTTCCAAGTGTAAATCCAATGAAGGTCAAAAGAGTCAGCAACATTTTAACATTTGTGAAGCGCACTTCATACACAAAGATTTTGGACATCGTTTTCTGCTGTTATCAAAGCAGACTTAGGAATTTGAATAAACTACTCTTTAAAAAGGACACGCTGAAGTTATCACAAGCACCAACAGTCATTAAAGACTAATAAAGATAATGACTGCAATTCCAAATAGTGTTATAAACAACTTGAAAACTGGATCTCATTTAATACTAATGTTGTTTTGTCTGAGCTGGCACCATTATCTAGAACCATTAGAAAAGGAGCTTTATTCCACTTGAAGTATTTTATCCATCACAAAGGAAATACAACCAGTTTTAGAACTTAGGGCCATCTGTTTTATGAAGTTCATCCTTTTCAGTTCTTAGCAGCCTTACTTACAGACAGGTTTCAAATAAGGGGTCATCAAAAAACTTGGTCTGCGCTTGAAAGAAGTATTCTATGGTGTTGAGTTTGTAAGTGGCTAGTGATAGCTACTATGCACTAAAACATGTGAAACAGAAGTTACAAGCATTTGTGGTTCATAGTGAAGTATATATTTCTTGTTTTAGAACCAAATGCTGAATGGTCGCTGAAAACCACTAAATTAAGTATTCTGTTATCATTGAATTTATACCACTGGGGGACAATATTCATTTTCACCTGGTTCAGTTGTTCCATGACAAGTCCCATCATATGCCACACAGTGAAAAGACGACGCTGCAGAATTCTGTCTTGGTAGAACTTCAATCAAGTTTGAGGACAGAGGACACCAATGAAAAACAGTAATCACCAGGAGCCTCATGCATAACACAGTGCGTATGAATTCACACTAAAACATGGCGTAAGGACAAAAGCGGAAATTTTCATACACACAAAAAAATCTAGATGCATAAATATGTGCGTTCGCCAGCTTCCACGTTCTTCCACTCCATAAATCCCGGTCAGCATGAAAAGTAACACACGTGTACTCTTCTGCTGCCACTCCCCAAACTCCTCACAGAATTACGCATCTTTGAATATGCAAATCAATATAAATAGCCCTTAAGCTCAGTGTTCTGTGAAAAGGCAATGGCAAAAATAGAAGAATTTCAGCAAATACCAAGTGGATGCAAGGAAGAACGTACTATTTGTTGGTTTAAACAGATGGTATAAACAACAAAAGGAAGTTGATCGAGTGACATAAAGTGTCAGAGAAACTTGAAAGCTCACGTTCACAAAGTCACACAGTGCCTGAAATAAAAAAGAAGTTGTCACATATCAAAGTCGCTGTGAAAAGATGAGTAATAGCCCACCATCTGAGTGTCATATGAAAGCTTATTATGGTACAGAGAAAAAAAATAGGAACACAGTGGGGAAAAAAGCATAAAATGTCAACACTTAATCTCAAAATTTCCACTTTAATTGCGTAATTTATTTTGTCATTAAAGTAGAACATCATAAAATCATCTTAAAATTGTTTAAGTTACTAGTTTCTCAAATCCCATCGTAACTAAAGTAGCATGTTAAATGCTTTATTTTGTATTCGATCTTCTATGTGCTCTGTGTGTGTGAATCACTATGTGCTTCTTAAACGGGCTTTCTCTTCCTCCGACAGGACACAGAAACCATTACATTCATGATATTACAGCTCTCTGAATATTTCCATGATGATAGGAATTAAAATATGTATTAAACATGGGAACACGGTGGCGCAGTGATTGTTCATGCCTCACACAAGATGCTTGGACCTTCGATGAAATAATTTATTGCAGCAGTACTGTCTTTTTCAAACATACTAACCCCCAATTCCTGTCCTTACTTTTCTTTCTCCAAATACCCAATCCCCACACAATCTGCTCTATAATAGATGTTAAGCCATCTATAAGCTGAGAACACCGATTCTTCAAAACCTTTAAGGAACATTGAAATATCTTCATAGTACATGTTAAATTATTCTATCCATCCAGTCCCAGCATGAATACAGCGCGAGGCAGGAACAATCCGTGTAATAGACGTTAAGCCATCTGTAAGCTTAGAATGACAATTCTTCAAAACGTTTAAGGAACATTGAAATATCTTCGTAGTATGTGATTAATTATTCTACCTACCAGTGTCACGCCAGCCCAGCAAGAATAAAGCACGAGGTATAGAATAATCCGTGAACTAGCCAGCACTGCAACATCGTGTCCTCACATGTTTAATTATTAACAATATAGATTATTTAAATGAAGTTATATTTTTATCTGTATAATATAATAAACATATTTTGCTGCATTTCATCTTAAAAATGATATCGTCATCATATGTAAATACACACTTTTTAAAGTGGCTCAGGTTGTGCAATATTATAACTGTATCGCAAGTTTACAGTGAGGTGATTGTACTAATAAGTACAAACAGTTCTACAAGGAGCACTTGATTAAGTGTGTTTATAGTTCTTGGGATGAAACTGTTTCTGAACCGTGAGGTCAGTACAGGAAAGGCTCTGAAGCATTTGCCGTATGAGAGCAGTTCAATAGAGAGCATGGCTGAGGTAGCATGTGCTTGATGCTGTATATCGATAATTCTCTTTACAATTAGCTGCTGTAGAGCTGTGATACCCCACTCAGATATATGGTGCAGTGAGAGTAATATGGAAAAAGATGATCCGCTGTGGCAACCCCTAATGGGAGCAGCTGAAAGAAGAAGAAGGTGCAGTGAGAGTAACAAAGCTAAAGCAGCTATGGTATTTATAATAGTTTGACCATTCTGTGGACCCTTATATTGTTACAGGTTAATTGCAATCAGATGTATTAAACTAATAAACAATATGCGGTTATTTTCAATGTATATGATAAAGCCGCGTCAGGGATGTGGATCTAAAATAGAAAGGGAAACCACACTGGAACAGTAGCACTGCTTTGACGTTGGGTGCCGCCAGTTTACAGAACTGAGCGGAGAACTTGCATACACCAGGGTTTTAGCTAGTGTGAAAATGTGCGTGGCTTTATGCCGTTTAGGTTTTATACATCTGGATTTGAGCGTGGAAACGGGCTTATGCAACATTTTTGTGCATACGCACCATTTATACATGAGGCCCCAGGTATCTTGTAAAATAAAAAGTCAAAAGATAATAACAGCAATAATGGTAAAAAATACCACCTACTCCATCGTACCCCAACCCCCCACAAACTGTGTACTACCTGAGTAAAACGTAGAAGGTTAAGGCATTCCAGACATCAGGCCCTGTTGTGATAAAATGTAAGAAAAAAGAAGAAGAAAAAAGTAATGGCAAGACTATTGTCATGGGGGGCACTCCCAAAATATATGAGTAAAGTTTCCTGGGATTCTTACCTGGCAGAAAGGACAACAGGGACTAGTGGATAGACACAAGGAAAATGCTTTCAGGGAGCAAATTAAGTAAGGTGAACAAACTTAAGTTGAATATTTTGAAGACTGGATTTCTTAGACAAATATAAAATTCTTGTAAAAATCATTTTCCAATAAAGTGGGGGTGTCGCGGGAAGGTTCCTAACAGAGAGAACTGGTAAAGGTTGGCAGAGTAGGATATAGAGATGCCAGTTGTCTCGAAGTAAAGGATAGAGAGTTACAGAAATTGTGAAGTAGATGGGAGAGAAGATTGAAGATAGGGAAATATGACAAGTTTTGAAAAGAAAGCTTAGCTGTAAGTAAAAGAAAAGCCAGCTATGAAGAAGAAGTTGTAATCCAGTTGTAGTGTCTGAGTGACATTTAATATTGACGTGTTTAAAGTCCTTTGGATACTCCCTAATCATCTAGCAGACTGGAAATTTGCTTCAGCCAGTTAATTGGGTCAGATGTCTTATCTTCAAGTATATTTTTGATTTAAGCACATCTGTCAACAAATGTTAAGTTTTGCTTTATTGTCTTTGCATAAAAGTTACATTTTTTAATAAACTCATTTACTCAATTGTCATGTCAAGGACTTGAAGTGCAGACCTAAGCAGTTGCTAGATTTTCCAGTTTATAAGTTTATAATGTACATTGTCTATGTGTGTAACCTTATCAAAAAATTTGCTAAAATTAAAATCAATATCATATGCACATTTCTGATTGTATGTTTTCCCTCATAGAATTCCAGTATATTAGTGAAACACGACTTTTGACTTGAGCAATCAAATCATTTGCCAGATCCTCTTGGAAACCAACTCTAAGTCATTCTCCATTGCCTCCTGCTACATGTGGGCATATTTTTGGCTATCATCACAGCCGCTGTCTTTTTGGTCTGTTAGTATGTCTTAGATCTAGAGACACTCTTATGAACATTAAAATGCTTTTGGCTGCAACTTTTATGGCCACTTCCACTGCTGAGATCTTGAACAAGCTCCATAAAGACTCTACTTGGAAAATTCTTCTAATTCTTCTACTTAGTAATTTAGACATACCAAAGATATTCTTTTTTACCTAAATGCCCTGAACATAACCCTCAGATCACATGAAATGAGTATAAACTCAATCTTTAATCTTTTTCCTAAGTTATGATGTTCCCCGTTACATTTAAGACTCTGTTATGAGTCACCTTGCAGACAAGGTGTCTACAAAGTGAATAGGGGAGGATATGAAAATTTAAATTAAGAAAGCTGACAGTGACAGGTTTGAAAGGACTGGCAAAGGTCAGAAATACTAGAAGTGACGAAAATACCATTTGTAAAGAAATCAAAAAGAAACCCAATTATTGGTAGTCAAAAAAATGAATCATTAAGGTCAAAGCCCTAAACAAAAATATAATGCTTTAATGCAAAGATTTTTGATTTCATCCCAAAGCTAGGATACCATCATAATATGACAACATCATTTTCTACAACATTGGCCACCAGCTAGTATCATCATTATAAACACCATCATTAGAAAAGATTTGCAAAATGGCAATACTGGCAATGAAAACCCATGCCAAAATGGCACCACAATGAAGTCACCATTATAATTGTAAAATTAAATAAGTACTTTGAATATTAAATTTGCACATAATTAATACAACTGAATCTTTTGGATGAAAATACAAAAATCACAATATGTTTACGTTTTTATGGACAATTTTTGACTATCACAGAAATCCAATTAAACCTCACCACCCAGGTTTAGGTCAAACATGCTGTTACTTCCAATCACACCCAGTTTCTTTACATCATTCCCCATTTTGAGTGTTGCAGTTCTCCAGTATGACAGAGCTAGTAGAAAGTAATTTTCTGTTGACCAGATAAACACTTTAGTCAGAGGGCTGAATATGCTGAAGAGCTGTTAGACATATACTTACGATGAAAAGTTAACATTTCCTCCATGCTATTCATAAGCCATATTAAGATGACCTTTTCATTAAAAAGTTCCACTTACCTCCAACCTGTTTCTTTGGGTACCTCCACATCACAAGAAGTAACTTCTATCGTTATTGTACAGTATAACTCATCAGTTTCCATCCCAGACATGATTATTAACCCTATAGACATATATTCTAACCCAAACCCTTTATATTGTAGACAGTAAAAACATTTTTTGGATTCACTCATCTCCTCAGGAATTGCTGAACCAGGCTACAAGAGCTACCTGCCCATCAGATGCTCCACGATCCTTGGTTTGATTCCTGACTGGGTGACTGTCTGTGAACACTCTTACTGTTTCTAGATGACTTACCTTTACAAACTTCAAAGACAGTTATCATAAAGTAAATGGCTGCTCTGAACTGTCTGGAATGTGAATTAGTGTTGAAAAGTGCACAAGCATTCCTTCCAGGGCTGTCTCCTGACTTGTGCTAGATGCTCCTGAAATTATGTCTGGAGTTAAGTAGAACAGAAAAAATATAGCATGTCCTAAGAATGATTAGATTGGTGAATAGTCCATAAAATAACTTTGATTTAAAGCAAAAAAAAATTAATGTGCTTCTTTAGTTAGAAACAATATTGAACTGCTATTTAAATTGTTCATTACTTAAAACTTTGAAAAATCTCTTCAGCTCAAGAATAGTTTTGGGATTTTACATCCTAATTTAATCTTGGAAAAATGCTATCAAAGACAAAATTAGAATATTAAATAATTTTAATGACCCCATTTAAAACCTTGTAATATATACAAGGACCAAAAGTAGCTGCGTTTACAGTAACTGCTTTTATCACACAAATATATATCTTGTCCAATCTCTCTGATCAAATACCAGTCATCTGGAAGAAAGCATACAGATTATAGTTTAGAAACCAGAAAAAAAAAAATTAGTCTGCCTCCTACATCTTTGTGTTTTGGCCAAGCAAACAGTATCATTTATTTAATTTCAAATTAATGTTTATTGAGAAGAAATAAAGTCAAATAATATGAAATTTGCCTTTTAAGCATGGCGTGCAACTATTAACAAATATAGTATAATTTCCTGTTACTATAATGGCAGACTTAGATGCTTCAGACTTCATGTCTGTCACTGTTCATCAATTTGGCAAAAGCTTTTGATGCAGTAATTCATGAACTATTTATTGTTTGCAAAATGATGCAGCCGGATGTAAAGTAGTAAATGGATTATAATGCAGTATCAGGCAATACATTTTAGACATGACTATGATTTATCAAACTCCATTATTAAACAATGGTGTATCTCAAGAATCAATGCTATTCATCATTTATAATAAAATTTGTGTTCATACTTAGAATTGTAAGTACTGTATCACTCTTATGCTAATAGCTATTATTAAATTGACATAAGATTTTAATTACTTACAACAACTGAACGTTAATTATTTTCTAAATTTTGTAATAATCAAGGTTATAATATATATTGTAAATCCTAGACTACAAATGCTTCCATCATTTTCCATCAGTTTCTTGAATTTTGCCCAAACAGATTTTGTTTACAGGTCCTATATGGAGCTATAAATAAGATTGACTTTCAGTATAAGAGAACAGTGTGTTCAAATGAAACAGAAATGAATGATATATCTACTTTATATTTATATTTAAATTCCTAATCCTAATCCGACTTTATATGACGTTTTTTGACACTGTTTAAATCGGGCTTATTTTAAAACCTACATATATATGTTTGGTATCATTCTTTTCAGAATTTATCAAACTTTAATGTTATGGTGTTAGATTTTCAGATTCTTATTTCGTTTTTAAATTATAAAGTAACAAATATCTAGAACTTGAGTTCCGCGAGACGAAACTTAACCAAGAGTGCCAAGAGATTTAACCACACACGGGGCCGGAAATAAAAGACAAAGAGTAAGACAGCTGCTGTACAGTGTGATGGACGACCGGCTATGGACTCCGGGCGCCACCCCCAGGCCGCTAGGAGGAGCCCTCCGGACAGCAGGATGGTGCCCCGACTTCCAGCAGGGCCTCATGGACTCTGTAGTTTATACACACAGCCCTGCTGGATACCTTGGGGGCCACCGGGAGTCGCTGTAGGGGGGCTAGTGGGCTCTTGCGTGCCCTATAACCTGGGAGTGCGTCACGGTCACGTGACCGGAGGAAGCGACGTGCTCCCGGGATGAAGAAGAGGACTGTTTGCCCTGACCCGGAAGGAAAACGGACTTGTGGTCTATAAAAGGATTGTGGGAAGCCCAGAACACTGAGCTGAGCTGGGAGGTAGGGTGGCGACGTGTCTGGGCGAGGAGGATTGTAGTATTGTTGAGGAGTTTATTGAGTATATGAGTGTGGAGTGGAGGGTGCTTTGTGCACATTATAATAATAAAAATAATAGTTATTATACTTTCACCTGGTCATCAGAGTGGTACCTGAGGGTTCAAGAGGTGGACAAAAGCCTTAACTGCTACAACAGGCTTTTAAATGTTCGAAGCGCCGTGCAAGATGAAGATCACACGACACAGCAGCAGCAACAAGCCAGCAGCTGATCGAGCAAAGAGGAGGTAAAAAAAACTGTATTTGTTTCCCATTGTATCACTGTTTAAGATGGGGTTTTGGAGGATTGAACGCGTCTCCTTGAGGTTCAGCCCCCATCTTCACAACACGAGCGGCAGACTGGTCACAACTGGGGGTTGGTTGCTGAAGGCACCAGGGGGGCTTGCCCCTGTAGTACTGTATATATACTTGTATTATTTCATGACTTCACATAAGTGACTAAACTTTGCTTTGTGCTTGCTAAGGTGGGCTGTGGTAGGAACACAGTAAGTCTGCTTGTCATCCATGTCTAGACTTAATTTAGTGTATTATTCTTCTTTCTTGTATATAACAAAGAATGGATTTAGAACCAAGGATGAGCAAACTACTTTAAACATATAATCATTGCCTAAATACATGCTTCATCTCACTAATTTCTGTCCATATTCCATCTGCCAGAGTATCATGCTGTAAAACAGTATTTGCCTTTGTTTTATTGTGAAAGGGTTTTGGCCTGACCATATCCTAACTTTCTATCCTCTTATTCTTTTAACCTTACACTCACTTGACCTGAAAGGAGACACATTCTGGGACTATTTATCCGTTCCATGGACATAACTGTCTACTACTGTACTTCACTTGCCTTATGAGAGGACATCCTTTCTTTATTCAAGGGAAGCTGTGAGCAACTGCTCTGGGCAGAGGAGCTCAACCACCCCTGCGTTCTATTCAGATGTGAGGGTAAAGGTGATCTTGAGATTGCTACAACTGCACTGATTAGTTGGCCATGTTTTTGAATGTTACTCTGGACCGTGGTAGTGAAATGGAAGTATCAATCAGTCTACATCCACATCCTCACTTAAGGGGGGAGGTAGTGACTGAAAGAATGAGATTTCAAGTACACGAGGCAAGAATGTGGCTTTTTTGTAGGGTTGCTTAGGTCAGCCTCTGTGACAGGATGAGAAGCTTGGCCCTGGAGTACAGCCACTGATTGTCATGACAAAGATGCCCCCCTATATTCTTTGTACAGGACATGAAAAAAGGAAAAGCCAATGGAAAAAGACCAGGAGGCAGACCCAGGACACTCTGGAAATATTATGTTTCTTGATTATCATGGCTGGGTCGAGGTGTTGAACTCAAGAAAATGTGGAGATAGTAGCTGAGTGTTAGGCTAGTTACTCATATCTAAAATGTATCAACTGGACCACAATACAGAAAAAAATCCACCTGCTTTTCTAGTTTCACCTGGTCTCACAGAAAATGGAATATGACCAACAATGACGACGGTGTTAACCAGGCCAGGACATGTGCATGCTTTTGAGAAACAGTGATGAAAAACTACACAACTGTGATTAATCCCAAAACAAGAATTATCAAAAGTAAACAATCAAATGGCATACTGCCACAAAAATCTAGACTCGAAATCTACTATAACCTGAAGCAGAGCTGTGAACAAAATTTTGACTCATAACTGTATAATAAACTGAAGGTAAGCTGTCACCAAAGTATTGACTCGCAAACAGCCTAACCGTGAGCGGTCATCAAAATCTAAACTCTAGACTGTTACAAAAGATGAAATGAAAATTATTTTTAATCAGTAATTCACTTAAAAATAAATGATGAAATAATTTTCACTTGTCTCAAATTACACTATTAAAACAAAGCACTCACATATTAATATTCCCTAAGGTTAAAGCTTTCCAATGACCCACAGTAGAAAACATTCACCTGCAGCGAAAAAATAAGAAACCATTAAGAAATTAGCCCAAATCAAAACACTGCTACCGTTACACTCACCAGGAGAAGGGGAAAGACAATGGTGATCAGTCAGTCAGTCATCATTCAAACTGCTATATCCTAACATAGGGTCACGGGGGTCTACTGGAGCCAATCCCAGCCAGCACAGACAGAAACAAATCACCGCAGGGCACACACACACTAGGGACAATTTAGGATCACCAATGCACCATCTTTGGACTGTGGGAGGAAACCCACACAGACACACGGAGAACATGCAAACTCCACGCAGGGAGGACCCGGGAAGCGAACCCAGGTCTCCTTACTGCGAGGCAGCAGCGCTACCACTGCACCACTCGTGGTGATCATTGAAACACAAAGAAAGTAGGGTTAGAAAATCATGACATATAAAGTACAATTTATTAAAATATATATATATTTTCATCAATGCTTGCTTTTTGACTTGTTTGATTATTTGTTTGTTTGTTTGTTTGGTAAAACTAACAATTTGTCAGTGTCAGAATTCCCTTGGATAATTTAGCTTATTTTGTTTCTTTTCATATATGGCATCATTTTGCTGTTATGATGCAACACATTTGACATCAAGGGGGTCAGCAATTTTAACCTGAACCAAATGTTAGGTAGAATGCAAACTCCATGCAAATAAAGGAATGACTGTGTGAGAGAATTTGGTTCTTAACAATTTACAGAAAAAAGATAGAAAGAAAAGAAAAGAAAATGTAGATTTTTAACCAAGTTTTTTTTTCTTCACCACAAGTTTTTTTTTGCCTTTGAATTATTTTGCCTGTCTGTAACTGTTGTGTTTTGGCCTGTGCCTGTCTGACCTCTCTCTGAACTTGCTCTTCATATGTATTCTCTGCTTCAGTGCCTTCATCTTGACTAGTAGATTCTATAAGCTGAAGTAAAAACAACAAAAAAAGCAGAGATGCACTGTGAAGATTCCTACAGTACAGCACCAAGTGATGAAATAAAATTGAAATATATATTACTTTTGCATAATATTTTTAATAAGATACATTTATTTTTTGTTTATTCTAATGTTATATAGTATTTTCACCAGAAAATAAACCTACTGTACAAATAATCAGCATTAAAAATAATTCTCTTGGATGATCTAAGACTTTTTATTTAATCATTAATGATGAGCGAGCCCTGATGTATTCACTTTGCCTAGAATTCAGTAAAAGCACCAAAATGTTTTGAGAACTTCACCCAAAATACATTAAAGGAAATGGGGGAGGAGGAACTAAACTAGTTTTCAATGTATAATAATGCTGCAATGGTCTTTTAAGTGTCCCTGAGGGCTGGGGCAAAGTTTGCCAACACGCTGGACTGATTGTTGTGGTCAGATATGTGATCTGAGTTGTGAGGAAGCAGTGCTAGCCATTGCACCACTGTGCGGCAAGCAACAAAAGTTGCAGGCAGAAGGAATACCACAAACAAAATGCAACAAACGGCCACAAACTAGCAATGAGTAAATAAAATACAGATCATTGCTCATAGAGTTCCAATCTTGAGGCATACATTGCCTGTGCAACAAAGTGGCGGTGTGGGACTGGCTATTTTCATTGTTTGAAGTCGCTGCTCTAGGCACTACAGGAACGTCTTTTTTGTTTGCCATGTATTTGTGCAAATGCATCACACTTTCTTCTTCCATCAAGAAGAAAGAAATGCCTTCTAAACAGTAATGTATATTTTGTTTTTATTATTGAACAGCATTTCCTTCTTTTCTGGAAAGGGAATGGAGATTGTTGCTGAGTACACGGTTAATGTGCATGCATAATTAGCCATGCAGTGCTGTGTTGCCAGCTTACTGGGATTAAAGTTATATATCTGGTAGTAGTTCTCATAATACTGCAAGTTTTTTGTTTAGTCCTCAAAGTATTAAAAAATATATATTTTTTTTGTGTTGTTTTATCTCAAGGCTGAATTTTTTTCTAAAAAACTTTTTTTTAAAAAAAAAAGCACACAAAGCAATGATTTCACACATAAACCAACATAAAAATATGTACTTATGATAAATGTCACTCTGTTTTTTGTTTAGTATTTTTTCAGTATGTGAATTCACATTCCTATTACATAATGTGTTTGTTTCATCATTCAGAAGCTGAAAGGCACTTTCTGGAAAAAAACAGCTTGAAGTAATTGAGTGGCTGGTAATCTGTAGTGTCCACTATAATGCTGCGTTGTTTGGTGAAGTCTTTTAGCCAGCTTGCCTGCCACAGATCTATGTCTGCGTATTCCTCCCTGGCAAATATTGCCATAGATGCATCAGCTACATGGGTGTGTTCAGCACTACGATCAGCTGGTGGCCGATCAGCTGATGCAGGTACTTCACTTTCGTTTTTGATCTCCAGATCACTTGCATCAAAATCGGAGTCTGATTAGTCACAGTCTGATTCAGCAATAATACATTTTTGTGCATTCGCTTCACTCTCTCACGAGATGTTAATGCCATTTTAGACGTTTACTCTTCACTACTCACGCATGCACAGGGATCTGAGGCCCAATTTTTCCTTTTTAAGTTCACTGAGGGTCCACATACAGCAATCGAAGAACTCTGGGAGTTGAAATGAGCACGAATGGAAGAAGCAAGTGCTATGATTTGTTATTTAATTTGTTGTTCACTAAGATCAATAATTTTCATGAAACACACCCAAGAACAATATTAATATAAATAACTACACTAAAACATTCAAAAGACAAAGACAAGGAACATAAACATAAGCCAGGGAAGAAACACAGGCCAAAACATAACAATATACATTCCCTTTAGTACTTCAGTGCAAGAATTAGTACAGCGTTCTCATATTTCAATCCTGGCACAGCCACTACTTGTGAAGAGTTTTCACATTTTCTCTGTACATGCAGGGTTTTTTCTGAGGTTATCTTCCGGCAATCCCAATGATGTGTAAGTTACTTTATTTGCCAATTCTAAATAGGACTGGCAAAAATAAGGCCAACTTGTGTTTTTAAAATTAGCAACAAGAACAAGACAATGGTGTTTGTTAGAATGATAGATAGGAACAAGCTCTAACTAATATCATTCCGTACATTAACTATTTGTTTGTTTGAGGTGCATAATGGGATGCAAGCCTTATACTACAAATACAATATGTAGGATAAATTAGCCATGACATAATTACTAGACTACAGTGCTAACAGACCCATCATTAACAGGCCTGTTTTTTAGCTCAATAAACTTAACAAACTAAAAAAAAATCAATGTGAAAAATTGAACTTTACCTGTGTATAATTGTAAGCTTATTATACTTGAAATAATTTTTAAACTACATCCTGTTGTGAGTAATGCAGCACAGTTTTCACAAAGTAACCTAGATTTTTTGGACATTTTTTATTATAAATGTCTACTTCTTTATAGTGCAACATTTTTTAACATAGAATTAAAAGTAATTACTTCTGCTTTAACTGAAGACCCACTTTATATCTCCTGCTTTCTAAATGTCTTTCCTTTATTTATAACATTTCAAAACATTTTTTATTCAATAGTATACCTTGCTGTTTGCTAACATGGAGTAGTGGCTCACTTTTGAATATACAAAATTACGTACTATTTCAACTTTTGAAAGATGCAATATAAAATAAAAATTGACTTATTACACTGGAAAAATTTTCTTCCTGAAAATTTGTGGGTGTCTCTTATGGATTTTAGCCTGCTGATCAGAAAAATTACTTCTGAACTGCAATCACCTCTTTTTGTTATTTCCTCTCATATTATAAGTATACAAATGCTATCTGTGTCACAAACAACATGTATTTGACCATGTTTAGATGGCTAAGACATTCAGATGCTTAAACTAAATGATGTCAGTGTTAAGGTTGCTTTAACTCTTCAATGTAGATGGCGCAGTGGTAGCTCTGCTGCTTTGCAGTAAGGAGATCATGGGTTCAAATCCTGGGTGCTCCTTCCGTGGAGAGCACTTTGAGTAGTGAGAAAAGTGCTATATAAATGCAAAGAATTATTATTAACTCATTAGCCTCATGCTAGCATGGAGAGCTCGTGCTAGCAACCTTCATTCTGTTTAACACAAGCTAAACACTGCCAAAAGTATACAGTGAAACCTATAGCTAACATCTCATTCCATTGTTGCTTGTTCTTAGACTGATGTTAGGAAATGCATTGTAGATGATCATGGAACAGGCAATGCAGGTTGAGCCGACTGAAATGCAGCCTGCTACTACAAGGGCTGACAATGCGGCCACATTGTTCACAAATAAGTGATACAAAACTGTCCAACTGAATTTTCGGCAATTGCAATGCAGCTGTAAATGATAGGGAATTGTTCAAATATTTTTTTTACATTTACAAATGTGCAAAAGTAGGTAAAGAAGTTACAGAATTATAAAATGAGAGTAGATTATGTCGCTGCATTACTCAGAAGAGGATTAGCCTTTCAAAATCTATTTTCTTTAAATACTGTGTGTTTTAGACTCTTTATGCATTTATGAAGAAACTGTGGAAAATTGAGAGAACAAATTCCAATTACTTTAAAGTAAACCAATTATACAAATCTCTGTTACTTCTTATTAAGAATATTTTTCTCTGAGAAAATATATTCTCAGCCTTTCTGTCAGTATTCGTCACACATTATCATGATTTGATCAACTTCAGATGGTGGCGTGAGTGTAAGCTTTTTTAAACTTAGATCTTCTCAACTATGACTTTAATTAATTTGCTTGAATAAAACCAGTGACTCACGTGAATTCCTTGATGAAATCTAGCAACTCAACTTGACTTGCTTGAATGTCACTTTTATAACTTAGGACTTGATTTGAAACCTGAAGGGCAGGACTTGAAGTGTACTAAAGACCAGTATATGTAGCACTCAGTCTAATTTCTGACATATACAGTTCAACAACTACAGTACAACTGGAGCATCTGTGGTGATCTTAAAGTACTGGCACTGCTATTAGGAATGCAGCTCGGTTATCCCAAATACTACAAATAGAACAGTCTCGTTACATTAAAAAGAACTGGCTGCTCCACGTGCATTCAACTCCAGTGCAATGAAGTATGCACAACAAAGAATTTTTGCCTCCTTTTCATATAAAATGGGGCTGATGGAAAATTTTGCAAAAGCGATGCACAAGGAAAATGTAGGACTTTGATATATGAGACAGATGTTTCCACAAATAGCTGATGCTAAGATTAAGGTAGGCATTTTTGTTGGTCCACAAATCAGACATGTTGTCAATGATGTGGTTGGAAGATCTGCAGGTGCTACTGGAAGGTAATCATTGAAGACATTCAAGGATAATTTTTTTGGCATACATAACAATGAAGTGCAACATATCGTTGAAGATTCATTTTCTGCCTTCACACTTGGGAATTCTTCCCTGCTAATCTTGGTGTAATCAGTGACTGACATGATTAAAAGTTTCACCAGGTCATTGCAATGATGGAAAAGCACTATCAGGGCAACTGGAATCCGTCAACGCTGGCTTACTGTTGTTGAACACTGAAATATGCTGATGTCAGAGGGGAACATTTTTTGTACAACGGGCGATTTTTTTAACTTTTTCTCTTAGGCAAAAAAAAGACGTAATATTAAATTTAAAGACCAGTACATGAAGGGGCTATAGACACCCATTGTTGGGACTGGGGTGAGAAGTTGAAAGGCAAATTTCCTGGCTAATCTTGTTACTGATTATTGTGATGGCTGCTACAAGATATAGGTATTTGCTGTCTTGCAAAAGAGTCACCCACTTTGAGTTTTAACTGCTTAAACATACAAACAATACAAAATTGTGATAACATAACTGCTCCTTCCTTGGAAAATGTTTGTATTTGCCTGACTTGGAAATGAACATGTCTGGGGATATTGGTTTCTAATCAGCATATGTGTACTCATTGATAGTTGGTAGCAATACTTTTTGTTAACCTGTGTTTACATTATTTGTTAAACCCAGGAAATTTGGATTGTTAATCCATCATCCTGTTGATCTAGGCAGGGACTGAAGCTGATTAAAACTTCTGAGCAGGAGAAGGCAGGCGTGAGGGACGGTCCCACTGAGAATGCTCCCAAGAGCACTTGCACAGAGCACAGAGGCTCGCAGGCAGACTAGGGTATGTGGCAGGTATGACATGATGCACATGGACAGCAACACTTACCTCCAGGAAGGAAGAGAGACAGCTGCACAAGACGATGCTGGTTGTGCGTCCAGTGAGACAGGGAAGCCGCATGAAAGGACCAAGCAAAGCTGGCGGACGAGAAGCGAGGCGTGCCTAGGTCGCAGCAACACAAGGAGCCCAGAGTGGAAAAAAAAAGAATGACGAGGAGACACTGACAGGGATTCAACGATTTGACAAAAATTCTGTTGAGAAACAAGTGTCCGGTGAACAGAGTGCATCCGTGGACGGTTGGACGATTAATTGTTGGGGTAACACAGTGCACAAACTGGACTTTGCACCACTAAAGGCTGTATCCTCTACTTTATGTTTTTTAATGGACTTTTAGAGTGTGGACTGTGTGCTTTCCTTTTTAAAAAATGTTTTTTGTCCCTGATATTGTTAGATTTTTATGTTTGTTTACCTTTTTAACGTACTTTATATTGTCTGGTGTAATAGAAGTTACTGTTGCTTTTCCTGAAATTTCTGCTGCATCTTTCATAATGTGTTTACTCACTGCGCAATTTAAAGAAACCTGTGAGCTATTATCGGTAAATTTCAAGAGTTTCCAGTCTCTTAATAAAACTGGGTGGTGTAGTCAGATATTTTAATGGTGTCTAGGTTAGATAACCTGTAAGTATAACCAGACACCTGTCACAATAAGTTAAGTATAATTTAATTTCATGTTTTTCCAAATCTCAACTAGATACAGACAATCTAAAATTAAATTTGTGTTCAGCTTCAAGCTATCTATCATACAGTATATAACCAAAAAATCTTTCAGGAATGAACATGTTTGAAAAATCTGTTGTCCTGTGCTCTAATTAAAACGTTATTAACACTAGAATTACCAAAGTCTACGAAAAAACTCGTAGATCCGGCCCACCTTAAAACCGTTCTCACCTCTCTTTTGTCTTTTAAATGTGCCGACGAGCAGCAAGCAGCCAGCTATTCCGTCCCCCGCCACCGCAGAACATTCACTAAGTTTTCCCAGCTCATGCCTTGTTTGATTACCTGGGAGTGACTGAACTGCTGGAGTTTTACAGTGGAAATAATAGATTGTTATTTGGAACACACGCATTTCATGTGTGTTCCGTTTCTACAGTAATCTGTGTAAGCACATTGTTAAAACAGAAACTTTTTCATATTGTAGTAATAAATGTTACAAAATGTAGGCATAAACTATAGAATGTGTGACGCCTGACGTCCAAACATCAAATAAACACTTTCACAAAAGGTTCAAGGATGATATAACACCTTCCGTGGTATAACGTTAAGATTTGCAGAATCAGAGCACAGCAGCCTTACTGTGCCTTAATTCCCTGTTGGGGAGGAAGTGTTTTTTTTTTTTCTTTGTAACCTCAAACAGACATAAAATTTATAAATTGGTATGCACTGTAAATCATTAAGTTTAAAATGTCGATCACGGTTATTTCTGTTGATTAATTCATGCTTTTTTACTTAGAGTCAGAACAGGAGCTTATTCAGCTTATTCAGCTTCTGATCTGACTCTAACAGAGCCACAGTATAAATCCACACTGATCTGAAGCTGTTCGTTTTCAAATAATATTTCATTACTTCGACGATGTTTTCTGATTGGTACTATTCGCGTCATAAAATGATTTCACCAAAACGTCACATATATTTGTCTCTTTCTTTTTTTTAAATGTGCGTTGATCACTGCCAGCATGTTGTAGCACACAGCAACTGGCCACCTGCATGTTCTTGTGTGCACTGAATAAGCACACTGAATAAGACAGCACTATATGCAATCATCAGATTCAAATGTTAACAGTTCACACACACGCAAGGATCGTCTTTCTTACATTTACAACGTGTGTACCTGTTACAATGAACTCACTTCTCTCCATGCTGTGGTTTCTATTACACACCTGAAAGAAAGAAAATATATGTGAAAACATCATCGCACTAATGTAATATTATTTGAAAACGAACAGCGTCAGATCGGTTGTGAATTTATGCCGGAACTGGAAATTCTCTGATGTGGAATCAGTTCTGCATGGTTGTGGGAGTGGGTGTAAGTGGTGGACATAACTGGGAATTACTGTGAATGTGCGTGGTGTTTTGAGATAATGAATAGAACTGCAAATTACAAGTGCTTGTTCAGTGTAATAGGAACCATAGCACAGAGAGGTGTGTACACTGCAACACAAGTACACATGTCGTAAATGTAGGAAGGGCGCTCCTTGGGTGAGCTATAGCACGTCTTTATGTGAAAACAGCAGTGTCAGATGGGGAGTGTCTGATGATTGCATATAGCGCTGAAGTTACTGCTCTTTACTATGCTTTCCTCTGCATGTCCTGGAGTACAAAAGAAACAGCATACAGCAACATGTGGGGACTGGCAAGATTGGGAAAAAAAAAACACACAGTCGTATGTATTGTGATACATTGCAGAGCTATAGCGCATCTTTATGTGAAAACAGCAGTGTCAGATGGGGTAGGGAAGGATCCTGAACGCGACTGAGAGAATGAAAAGTGAATTAAAAAAAACAAAAACAAAGCTAACCTTTACAAATATCATAAATTACACCGGCTGTTACAGACTGAAATCAAATGTATCTTTTTATTATAAAATAGTAAAAACAAGAGCAGTTCACTTCTCAAAAGGAAGTAATGCAGGATTGAACTCATGATTCCCAGTCAGCAACTGATACCATTGAACCACGGCAGCAGTCGTAGTAAATGAGTGTCCATGTCGCACACTAAGGCAGCTTTTTTTTTCGGCAGTTATATTTTTGAATAAAAACGCACTTGTTCTGTTATATTTGTACCTTTCGTGAAAGTGTTTCTTTGATATTTGGACTTCAGGCTTAATACATTATATAGTTTATGCCTACATTTTGTCATTTACTACTAGAATATGAAAAATGTTTCTGTTTTAAAAATGTGTTTACACAGATTACTGTAGGAACACACATGAAATGTGTGTGTAGCAAATAACAATCTATTATTTCCACTCTAAAACTCCACTTCACTCCCAGATAATCAATCAAGGCATGAGCTGGGAGAAGTTTGTGCACGTTCTAAGTCGGTGGGGGGATGGAATAGCCGGCTGCTTGCAGCGTGTGTTTATCTAGACATTTAGAAGACGAAGGACGATGGCGGAGAGGTGCGAACATATTTAAGAAGCGATTTAAGGTGGGACGGATCTACGAGTTTTTTCGTAGGCTCTGATAATTCTGGTGTTAATGCATTTTCATTGAATGTACAGCAATATCAGGAAAGCTATTGTGATAGACGGCCAGGAATCATGCCCCGCCGGAACACATGGATGAAGGAAGATGTGACCACTTCTCTTCCCTGGGCACCTGGACGCTCCTTGATCCCTGAGGGACAGCACTTCTGGTACACCAGGAAGTGCTGACAGACCAGGGATGGTGTATGCCCGGAGTGCTTCCGGGTGCAAGGGCAGCACTTCCGCTACACTGGGGAGTGCTGCTGGAAGTTCATCATCAGGCACCTGGACCACATCCGGGGCATTATAAAAGGGGCCACCTCACTCCATTCGGGGAGCCGGAGTCGGGTGGAAGTGGACAGAGCTTGCGAGACAGAAGTGGAGGCAGCCAAAGGACCAAGGACTGCAATAGTGTGTAAATATTATTGTAAATAGTAGTATAATAAACGTGTGTGTTGTGGACATTGCGGTCTGTCTGTGGCTGGGCTAGCTATTACACTATATATGAGTTTTAAATTAATACTCTATTAAAGGTAAATTTTAGAATGTGCTGGTCATTTTTTGTCACCCCGTATTTGCTACTGATTTTTATCATAATTTCTTCATACCACACTATTTCTGTATATTTGTGGTGGAAGCAGGAACCTACTCTGATGAATGTAATCTTAGGTGGTGCGAGTGTGTTGGAAGAGCAGTGCAGTGACAACACTAAATAGGAGTGATAGTAGCTTTACATGTCATGCGCTGTGTGATATTTTGATAAGCATGGAGTGGTGGATTTGAACCCAGTATAGAACTGAAATGTGACATGCATAAACTAAGTCCATTAGAATATTCACATTTTAATGAATCAGTTTCCAAATAGAACATCCACTTATCCATATTTGTATTTTTATGCATTGCTCTCTTAAATGTGTTTTGTTACGATCTTTGATCAGGACACATCACTATACATGACATAATTGGCTCATCTGTTCATATTTCAAATGCTAATTTCAAATTTATTTTAGACAAACTTGTTTCTTAAATTAGTCTTCACTAAAGCAAATCAACCCACTGACTGACAAGTTTATGGTCAAGCTGGGAAAAATAATTGGCTGTATTACAGTGTTGTAAACATTCTCAAAGACAGTCAATTAATTACCATCATATTTTTATTTGAATTTAAAAGAGGTGAAGAACAGAGTGCAGGCAGGGTGGAATGGGTGGAGAAGAGTGTCAGGAGTGATTTGTGACAGACAGATATCACCAAGAGTGAAAGGGAAGGTCTACAGGACAGTAGTGAGACCAGCTATGTTATATGGGTTGGAGACGGTGGCACTGACCAGAAAGCAGGAGACAGAGCTGGAGGTGGCAGAGCTAAAGATCTTAAGATTTGCATTAGGTGTGATGAGGATGGATAGGATTAGAAATGAGTACATTAGAGGGTCAGCTCAGGTTGGACGGTTGGGAGACAAAATCAGAGAGACAAGATTGTGTTGGTTTGGATATGTGCAGAGGAGAGATGCTGGGTATATTGGGAAAAGAATTGCTAAGGATAGAGCTGCCAGGGAAGAGGAAAAGAGGAAGGCCTAAGAGGAGGTTTATGTATGTGGTGAGAGAGGACATGCAGGTGATGGGTGTAACAGAACAAGATGCAGAGGACAGAAAGATATGGAAGAAGATGGTCCACTGTGGCGACCCCTAACGGGAGCAGCCGAAAGAAGAAGAAGTATATATTTATTTGAATTGAAATGTAAGCTTCCGCTTAAGCTTGCTGTAGCATTTCCTGAAACACTTCCACCTTATAATTCATTTTCATGATGGCACTCAGTTTTGTTTTAATTCTTTCCTTTTCTACTACCTCCAGGGGTTCAATAGCATGTCCCATAACTAAGCCTGCCCTTTTAATTAGGTTGTTGATTTGGTTGAGGCTCTGTTGAAATGATATTACAAGCTCAGCACACCACAGCTTATAAAATCACACTGGCCATCGCCAAGTTGTAGCAAATGTGAAGGATGTTACTTCTCACATTAAAGGAATGCAGTCTGCTATGAAAAATGAGCCTGCTCTGCCTTTTCTTATATAGTGCCTCTGTGTTACAAATCCAATCCCCTCTACCACCTCTATATCCACTAGTTCAACAGCGACCGGACATTGAGACTCTTTGGGACAGTGAAAGTGAACAATCAGTTCCTTGGTTTTATTGAAGGTTAGTTGCAGACAATACTTTCTGTACCAGGAAACGAAGTTCTCCACCTGACTCCTATACTCGGTCTCAGCCCCCTTATCAATAAGTGCAGAATCATCTCAGAATTTCTGTAAGTGACATGACCTGCTGTTATATTTAAAGTCTGAGGTGTACATAGTGAAGAGAAATGGAGACAGGACTGATCATTGTGGTGCTCCAGTGTTTCTCATATCCGTATTAGAGACACAGTCAATTAGCCTTACAAACTACAATGTATCTGACAGAAAATCCATTATCCAGGACACCATAGCTTCATCCACCTGCCTATTTCCAAGTTTACTCCTTAACAGTGATGAATGGATGGTACTGAAGGTACTGGAGAAATTAAAAAAACATAATCCTCACAGTGCTGCCAGCTTTATCCATTAGCATTCCAAAACTTGGAGTCACACAGAAATTTGAGAGTAATTGACACCCTTTTTTATTAAGATATCAATACATCGATTTAAAAACACAGACAAGACATTACTGTGTTAAAGTTGACTTGACTTGACTTGACTATTATGGCTATTACAGTTTGAAATCACTGATTTTTAATCAATCATTCTTATCCTCTTATTCAGTTGTGCACCTGGGCCTTTCCCTTCTTTTCTGGTCCTCTTTCCTGAAGGCAGTAGTGGACTCCCTTCTATGAGATCTCTGTGGTTTTCTAGCAACCTGTCACAGGGAATAAACCTTCATTTTGCAGAACAACAATAGACTAACATGTTTTTTGAGAAAGATGTTTCATTTTGGCCATTTCTGAACCGAGAACTGAACATTAGTAATGCTAGTACCTTTCAACCCAAGGAAAGATAATGTCCTTTCTTTATTGAACAGAACAACAAGTTTCAGCTGTGCTAACACAATTACAAAGATTTCTCTGATAACCAACTAACACATAAACTTGACTAATTAAGGATAAGCTAAGGTAGTTGACCCATGCTGAAAATGGGGGCTTGTAATCATATGTAAGTAATAAATTAAAAATAGCCATCCGAAACATTAGTAATATCTTGGTTAAATTTTAAATCAATTTAATGGTATCTTCATAAAAAAGAATCAGTTTCAATGAAAAACATGAAAATTGCTGTGTGATTCCAAACTTTTGAATGCTAGTGTAATTTTACATTGGGCGTTGTAGTTTGTCATTATTGTACTTTTATATTAAAACACAAAATTGCATACAATAAGAACACAAAATCACATTGGTCTAAGGAAAGACAGATATACAAAGTGAAATATAATGATAAAGCGTGATTTTAATGATGAATTTAATGAATTTAACAAAGATAGTTTAATTGCTATAATACTTGGATAAAGGATCTAGCTCAAGTAGAACCAACAATACCATATGTCAGCATGAATTTAAAAATGAATATAAAGCAATGTATGAGATTAAAGTTTGTACAGTATTAGGATTTCTTTAACTATATCGATTTCAGCAGTTGTAAATTGGTCTGAACGCTTGTTGTTTAACAGATCATTTTAAAATCTTCTTTTTTTGACTATACATTTCACAATCATTGCAAAATAAAACTGTGATGTTCCCTAGCAACAGCCACAGGTAATCTAAACTCAAGAATGAGGTCAAAGGGAAGCAATATGTTCCGTTTAAAATAGAAAATAAGGGGTAACTGTGGAATGAAAGCTCTTTATAGAAATGGTTAAATTGAGAAAAAAGTGAAATGACATTATGCTTTAATCTTATGAGTTCCTCTTATTTTGATACAATTAAAGTAAACTATATTATATGTCAACTATGATGTTTCAGTAAAATGTTTACTTATGTAGTTCCCCCTCTCTAGAGATGACACTCCCTTTTAAGGAAGTCAAACTAAATTAAAATTTTACTTTAATGCATTAATAATAAGAACTCTTGGGATAAAACAGTTTAAAAAATAATCAAGTAGTATGTGGTACAATAACAGAAATATAGTTCCAATTATATATTCTAACATTATTAAAAGAAGCATTGAACACTGTCATTACTGTTCATTAAGCAACAGAGTATTTGTTGCAAAAGAGTTCATATTGCCCAAAATCAAAACGATAATTGTTGCATTTATTCAAACCTCTCCAATTATTACTTTGTGCATTCTTCTCAGGTTACAGTGAATGTGTTCTTTATCTTTTAGATGTGTCTGATTACTTGTAAACTTTGAGCTTTGAGTCACCATGAATTTATTTCAGTCCTTAAAATGGTAAAACTTCGCTCATGGGGTGGTAACTGCAATAAACTGCTATCACAGAGAGAGGCCATTTGGAATTACACACTAAATATCTGTTTCCCAAATAGACATGATGAAATTAATGACATTAGTTGTTTTCTTTAAATTCCTGGAAATATCGTCTCCTCCACTTTGTACTCTTTGTTTTCAGCTACTGTACATCAGTGGTACTCATCCTGTAGTATGTGTAAAGGAACCCCAAAGAAAAAGTCGGAAGTGGCAAGCACAAGCAAAGCTAAAGAAAGAGAAACATCTTGGGTGAAGTTTAAGGACTGCGGTATGTTACTAAAGGAAATCTCCAATAAAGGGTCCTTTTTTCCTCAAATGTTTTTCATCACATATACTGTAAATAGGTTAATAATCATAATAATCAACAAATATGATCCTAACTTAAACAACTCTCTCTTGCATGCCATATAGCTTTAAAAAAACCCCAGAAACATTCTGTACAAATTCTATTACAGATTAGTTTACTGTTTCAAATTTACATTAAAAGAGGTCACTTCAGCTTATATATTTTGTGTACAGTATGGGAAAAGGATACCCATCTTTTCTTGCTCCTTTTATAGAGTAGCTTCGGCTGATCTTTCTTTCTCTTAGGTGGGGGTTGAATTTTGCTTTGATTTGTTAAATTTGACTTGACTGTACGGAATGTTATCTGTTTCTAATTAAAATCAATAAAAAACACTTTATCAAATTTACATTAAAAGAGGTCACTTCAGCTTGTATATTTTGCATACAGTATGTTCCTGTTTTTCATGTCAGACAGCCATTCCTTTCGGCAAGCATCTACTCAGTAGTCAATCTGAGCTATTGAAACAGCTCTCTCTTACCTGCATATTCTCGTGTTGTGCCACAATTTTCTGCCTGTAAGGCTTAATCACATGATATACACTAACATGGCAAAATTTTTAAAAAACAGGAATGTCTGCATGATGAATTAAATAAAAAAGGAAAACATTCCAACTTTTTATTCATCCATCCATTTTATGAACCCACTTATCCAAAATGGGTTTCAGGTAAGCTCGGAGTCAACCAAAGGGACCAGAAAACGGCAATTCCACGCCAGGCCAGGGGGCGGTGGGTTGCGCTAAACCTCTCTCTTTCTCTCTGCAGACCAAATTCAAGAAATCCTGCCTGTCCCAGCCCCGAGGACATCACTTCCTGGGAACCGACTATAAAAACCCCTCATCCTCCATATTTGAGCAGTTCTACTTTGGACTTGAATCTGTACACATTGTACTAAAACGTAAACCCTTTTGCAGCCTGGGAAACTATACGGGTGGCTGCCCCAAGCCTTTGTTGTGTGTCCAGTCATTTATTTCACACTGGAAACAATCCCAGAAAGCACTGGGTGCAAGGTAGGAACAAGGATGGACAGCCCATCAAAGGGAGGACATACTCACATTGGCACATCAGGCGCCAATTTAGCATTTCTTGCAAAACAGCTAATCCAATCCAAGAACACCTCAAATGTTATGCCCTGAGTACATTTATGAATATGTTTAAAATATAAGAATGTGTTTATTTTGCCACAATTACAATAAGCAGGCAAAAAAGTTAAAATAAAACACAATGTTTTCTGTCATTTCAATGTTGTTAATGGTTTTTGTGTACTGTTCATATTTTCAACGTTTTAAACATGTTAATGTAACTGAGAATTACGTTATATCGAAACTTTATATTACAAACATTTAATAATATTTGATTTAAAATATGATGCAAATATATAGCAGCACAGTTGTAGTTCTAAACAAATGCAATTTTTTTTTTGTTTCTTATGGCCTCCCTCACCTAAATGTCAAAGGTCATCAATCATCAAACCACACCTGTTGCACTTGCTTGTCCAAAAGAGCTCCAGCTTAGTGTGGTGTGACAATTTCCTCAAAGTGCAATGGACAAGAAAACTGCCTCTGACACCATGGTAGCCATGAATGAGCTGTTACTGGGTAGGAATCCTGACCAGTAAACAATGAGGGGATGGGTCTTCAATTCAAAAAGTTGATGTCCTTACACTATGTTTCACTGCACAAGAGTAGTTTTTGAAAATGGTCTTTTATATATAAACATCTACATGTGGAGGTGTGTGTCTGTCTGGCCTGGAAGTGAGAGGTAAAGTCACGATAAAGGGTCCGCCTCTGAGGAAACAGAAAACTCACTTAGCCACTTATAACACAAGTGAGGCCAGCACGTCAGCAAAACGAAACCTCACGAGAAAGACAAAGTTACTTAGCCACTAACATTGGCAAAACGGTATCCCTTTTACTTTTCCTCCCGCTGCTAATTCACAAGCGAGGTGAGCACGTCGTCAAAATGAATCCTACTAGGAGAGAGATACCCAGAGTAGTTCCCTTCAATTACCTAACATTTCTACATTTCATTTTTTTTTCTGACGATTTCAATAGTTTCTAGGACCCTGGGCTTTTTACAGCACAGGCTTACACAGCTAGTATTTAATAATAAATTTAAAAAAACATTGTGAGCATGTGACTGGACACCTGACTTTTGCAACACAAGTAATTTGACATTGTTTGCTGTTGTTCAAATTTTTTCCCCTTCAAGCACATTGTACAGGGTGAGCCGAAATGAAGTATCACATTTCTGAAGGTCGTTGCATGAAGTAGAGTCAGCCAGGTGGGTTGGGTTGGGGGGTCCTTTGATAGGCGATCCTTTGTAGTTTTCAGTTGGCAGCATGCTTTGGTCCGGTGCACACTGTGCTTTCACTGTCGAAGCATTCTTCAAAAACAAAAAATCTATCATTACTATGCAATGCGCCTTCCAAATGCACTTCAGCATTACTCTTAACGGTGACGTCCCAAATTGAAAAACAATTCTTCAGTGGGTGACTAAATTTAGACAGGATGATACAACATTGATCAGTGTATCTCCAGGCCATCCTCGAACTGTACGAACGCATGAAAAATCCAAGCTGTAAGAGCATCAATGTTGCAGTCTCCTATATGTTCAGCACGCAAACATGCTTCTGCTAATAGGCATTTCCAACACGTCTTTGAAGAGGATTTTGCATGCGGACCTTAATTTCCATCCATTCAAAATGATGGTAGTGCAGAAACTCACTGAGAGTGCCTGGGAGAGCCGTAGAAAGTTGTACGCAAACATTCTGCAAACCGTTCATGGAGATGCCATCATCATGTGCAGTGACGAGACACATTTCCATTTGAATGGTTGCATAAATAAGCAAAACTTTTCCTATTGGGCTGAAACCAACACTCGTGAACTTCATCAGAGACCCCTGCGGAGTGAGCGTGTTACAGTTTGGCACACCATTACAGAATTTGGCATTGTAGGCCCTTACTTTTTTGAGGAGGCTGGAGCAATGGTCACCATCACTTCAGAACGTTACATTGAAATGCTACACCTTTTTGCGGCCCCAACTGAATGAAATGGATGTAGTGTATGTCTGGTTTCAACCAGATGGAGCAACAGCTCATATGGCATAGAGATCCATGCAAGTTTTACAGGAGATGTTTCTGGAAAGCTGATCTCATTGCGCAGCGATGTCAGGTGGCCTTCAGGTTCGCCTGATCTCTCTCCATGCAATTTCTTCTTGTGTGACTATCTCAAGTTGAAGGTATACACACACCATCCTCAAAACCTTGAAGCCCTCAAGGCCACTATTCGCCATAAAAGTATCTATCTATCTATCTATCTATCTATCTATCTATCTATCTATCTATCTATCTATCTATCTATCTATCTATCTATCTATCTATCTATCTATCTATCTATCTATCTATCTATCTATCTATCTATCTATCTATCTATCTATCTAAAATCGCCGCTATTCCCCTTGATATGGCCGAACGAGTCATGCGAGTGTTGAGTAATGATGGTTACCACCTTGAAGACATCATTTTTAAAACACGGTGAAAAAAATATATTTTGTATACCCTTTCTTGTGTTGTAATGAAATGTATTTTATCTTGTAGCGTTTTTGTAGAATAAACATTTGAAATGTGGTACTTCTTTTTGGCTCACCCTGGTGCTGAGGTGTCACCCGTTGCATGGGTGCACTCGAGTCCTAATCTGGGATCCTGAGGTGGTTTGTCATGTGGTGGGTGTGACAATCCACTGTACCAGTGCATGCTCCTAACCTCTCCTCCTCATCCCCAAATCACACTACTGTTCATATGTTAATTAAACTTTTAGAGAACTGTTCCCAATTTATATTTAGTTTAAGTCACATTTGGTTTTAGTTCTTTCTACAGTGTTTTTCTCTGATAGTTTTATTAAAATTTCATATGCATATTTTCATTTTTTTCATTGAGCTTTTGTGGTTATCCCTGTGGCCAGTTTATTAAATTAAATTTCTAGTATAAACTGTGGTAAGCCAGAGACATTGACCTATATAGTGGGTTTCTTCTCATGAAGATTAATATAATGTATTATCATAAGTTATGTTTTATCACATAGCTTTATTAAAGCATTGTACTTATTGACTATTAGAAAACCATCTCAGGAGATATGTGTGAATGACAGGAACAAAAGCCCTGATAAAGATCTTTGCATCTCCAAGATGTTTTTTTACTATGAACAAGTGATTCCATGGTAAGCGGGAGCAATGTCTCTTCACAGATAAGTGGTTCTGTATTTTGATGGATTAATTACAAAGTCTCCTGCATATACAACAGATTGCTCTTGACATTTACTTGTACTTGTGCTACAGTTGGACTCTTAACGCCTCACTTTATTACATTGTGTGTGTCCCTCAGGATACATCCTACATCTCATTATCTGCTTTATATATGAACCCGATGAAGATTGCTTGATCTGTTCTTTTTTTATTCCTTAGAACATGGAATATGCTAGTAGTTTGGAAGTAATCTATTTTTATTATTATTTTGGTAATACTTAGGTACTGCAAAAAATGCATCTATTAATTATTTACTCTTTTGTAAGAAGACCTGAACAAAGACTTCTTTTGATCTTCATAACACATATAAAACATCAGTAGACAGGTTATTCATCTCAGTGCAGTGTGACACATTGACATGGTGGTAAAAATTACTTGTTAATATTAAGGATTCATAGGTCTTACACTAAACATGTACTATCAACAGAAATGTGTCTCAATTAAGTCACCTCAGACCACTCCAAAGTGACGTTTTGTTAGCAGATCACATTGCAGAGAGGAATAAACACTTTACTGATGCTTTGTAAGTGTTATGAATGCCCAAAGAAATATATGTTAAGTTCTTTTAACATAATAGTAAGTGAGTAATATATGTATACTTGCACTCTCTTAACTAAAGTGTTACTATTATATCTGTAGTTTGCATTTGCGCTATTCTGACTTTTTTATAGTGCTTTATTTTTCACCCTTATCACTGAACATTGCATGTGTCCAAGAAACTTCTGTTTCTGCAACATTACAGCCTTACCTTTGTTTTTCGTAACCTTTTTCTTTATATTTAACTCATTTTACCTATTCCTCACACTCTTTTAATTTTTCTCACATTATGCAGTACAGGCAGTCCCCGGGTTACGTACAAGATAGGGACTGTAGGTTTGTACTTAAGTTGAATTTGTATGTCGGAACAGGTACATTATTTTAATAAATGCTGTTGTTGACCGACTGTAACCAAGTGCTCTGCCAATGAATGATGGAGTTTCACCTCTCTCTGACCTTTTTATTATTTCTACTTTTTTTTCAATGGTGATGGTTTTTCTCTCCTTTACTGTATCACCAGCACTTGCATCAGATTTGTGTTTCAGAGACATTCTTGAAGGATGAAAACAAAAGGTTAAGATGAGCTCTTCTGCACATCACTGTACATGCTATCACAGCAGGAAGGCACCAGTCATCAACACGTCTGATGTACTGACAAGAAACTTCCTGCTATATGCGTAACAGTACAAGCAGGCTTGCTATTGAGAATGAATGGGGGCGGTTCATCACCAGCCCACCTCACAGTCACCTCCACTACAGTATGCTGTAGAACAAATACGTTGCGGTCAAAGGGGAGTAGTGAATCGCCCAACCCCAATTCAACAGGCCATCCGAGGCACACTACAATGCTACCCCCGCCGCCCCGTTCAGCCACAACCAGGTCACCGCTTGCAGCATTACCAGCCGTGTGTGCTGGGCGGGCAGTGAAACACCCCCCTCTGCTCCATCCAGCCTGCGTCCAGTCAGGAGCATTAGCTGTGGCGGCATAGTGGACGGGCAGCGAACCATCGTCCTGCACATGAGCGATAGCTGTGGCCCTGGTGACTATGGACCACGGGTCACCGCTTGCCTCCGGGAGCCGCCCAAGGGACACTACACTGCGCGAGCAGCGAAATCGCCCCCCTTCAGCCACCACTTGCAGCAACCCTGGGCCGAAGATGATGGAGCAGCAGTTACTGAGGCGCATGCGTCGCAGCTGCGTCCTCGTTCGTAAGTCGTAGGTCGGATGTCCATAACCTGGGGACTACCTGTATTTGCTATTTTGTGTTACAGGGAGATTTTGGGAATTAGTAAATATTTTGTTAATGCAATCACCTGGCACTTGCCTACTTCGATAAAAAAAGTCTACATGTGTGATTGACAGTTGAGGTCAGTGGGGCACTTGTCCAAATGTCAATGAAAAGGGTTTAAATTGACCACTTATGTCCACGTTAAAGTGACTAATATCCCTCTTTCACCAAACATTCTTATATATTGGGAGGTTTCTGAACTCTTTTGGAACCCCCCACAATGGAACAACACGTGGAAGCATGACTGCTGCATCTGTGGAGGACTGCTTGTCTGTTGCTGAGGGAACCGCAGGTTCACAGCACCACAGCATTGCACTGCCAAAACAACTACAAGCCGATCACAGTCATGCTATAAGTGCCTGTCATTGATGGGTGATGCAAGGAACATTATAAATACATTGAACAGTATAACTTGGCTCCTGACCTGGCCCCAACCCTGAACGTTTGCTGTGTCAGCATATAGGAGAGTGGTAGATTCCACTACAATAAATAACCATGCTGTTCCTGTTCAAGTTGAATAAAGCTGGTTTTGCTAAATAACTGAGACTCAGCCTTCTCTTTGGGGTGCAAGACAGTGATTCACGCATGACAATATATACTATATATGACAACTAAAAAAACCTGGAAATAATGTGTTTTATAACATTGAACACCAATTCTCCTTTCCATTCACAGTAACTAATGTGGAATGGATTTCCATGTAAATAATAACCCAGAAATAAAATACTTGGTTGTAGCTGTTTAACACAAAGTAACAGTATAGTAACAAGTTCAAAAATGTACGGGTGGCATAACGTTCAGGTGCATTTGAGAACTTAGTTAGCTGATTTGAAAGTTGGAGCATTTCATAATTTTTTGTTTCTTCATCCAGTAGTTAGTTATCACGTTTTTTGTTTATTAAATACTATCTGTGTGTGGTCTTTGGGACAAAAAACAACTCGAAGACACCCTAGCAGTTTTACTATATTCATGAACTTGGAGAGGCATCAGTAACTCTTAAGAATTACCCAGTGCAGAGGACATGGACCCACCTGCTGCTCCACTGGCATCCATAAGAAGATATTGGTGATATCATATCTTACCCGTATCGCTGGCATACAAGTCCTATTAATCTTTGTCTTGAGAAAATACCTCCATACAAAAAAAAAGTACTCAATCATCACGTATTTCAATAGAGATGTGTCTATAACATGGAAGAACAGGCAAAATAAGCAGTTTTATGTTCATACAGTTTCACTTCATATATAAGGAAGTTTTTTAAAGCTCAAAATGTTTACATTTGATGAGTCTTGCAAGTACACTTTACTTAGTTTTAGTTGATGAAATATTTGTTATTTTAATACGTTAGGTTTTTCTGAAATATTTAGGACAAGAAAAGTAAAAAATTTCTGCACCAATTTTTTCCAATTGTAATGGATTTTAATACATGTAATTTAAGTGAAGCAGTTTCAAAAATAAATTTAAAAAATAATGATTCCGTTTTTTCCTTTGAACCTTTATTATACTGTGAATTTTATGCAACAGCAAATAAAAAAGTTAAAACCCGAATCAATAAATACCAAAAATCCAAAAATGGAAAATCTTAAAAAAAAATTTGAGAAAAAAATAGGGGGTGGTATCCCCTAGACTGTCTCATATACTCAGATATGGGGATGGATATTTGAGGAGTAAACCACAAGACCATGATTATATTTTTATATTATGTACATTAAAGAACCAACAAGAAATCAAATCAAATTAATAATATATTGAATAATTATTATAAAAGTAAAGTTGAAAAAATCAGACTCTGCAGCTGCATGAATAAAAGGTAAAGTATTATTTCCAGGTAACAGAAATAGCCCAAAAGTTGATAGAAATCTACATTTTTTACCTAATTCTTGTATGCAAAATTAGATTGACCTAAGTGAAAGCATACTCAGGTTATCGTGTTTTCATACATATACACATACACACACCCACGCACACACACAGCACACACACACACAGACACACAGACATAATTCCAAAAATGGTATTTTGGGACTCAGGGAGGTCTAAAATGTGGAGATTCATTAAATTTTCGACATCGAATCTTTGGACAATTACAATACTTTCCCTATACTTCGTATACGAGAAATTAAAAATGGCTCCTGCAGTAGCCAGCAGCTGTGTTCCACCTTCAAGAGCTTCACTCTTCACAATCATGCCATTCCAATGGAGGGGAAGGTTCCCTGTGTCCTTGGGTTTCTTGCAACTTAAACCTCTCAGAGAGGACATGGAGGCAGGTCAGGAGTATCTCAGCCTACTTAGTTGTATCATGCATGCTTTATTGACTTGAACTGTCAACTTCTGTCTGTCAAGCAATTCATTTTAATTTTCTAGTAACCCCTACTAGTGCTTGAAGTACCAAATAATGTATTTGTTCTGACCTCTACCTCTGTAATCAAAAACCCCTATGTTAGGACAGTTTTCTTCTTGATTTGAACTTGCCTTTTTTAGTGGAGTTAATCATGTGTGATTTCTTACATTTTTTTTCTGATGTATTCCCTCATATATGGACTTTTGAAAGCATTTTTGGGCAGAGACAGCACACTCTTTCATGTGGGCACAATTTTAAAGTGATTTTTGATTTATAAACTGGCCAGGTATGGGAAGAATTTAGAAACGTTTATTGCATAGTGAAGAGCATAAATGAAATTCCAGCAAAATTTAGAGGTTTGTTTTGTAAAAAAAAACTGCAAAATAAGAATGATGTTTTGCAAGCGGCAAAATTTGTGTCATTACCTCATTTACTTTCATTTCACTTTTTCTCCATATGCAGAAGCATGGGGAAATCTGTTCTGTTGCAGAGTATGGAAAGGGGAGAGCAAAAATAGAGTACAGTACTTACTTAAAAGCAATTCTCTGTTGCTAAAATCCATTGACCTGGGTGCATGATCACAGGTGATTATTAGGAAGCATTCTGGATTGGATATATTTATGGATTTGAGGAAAGCGAACGCAGATGGTGCGTCCTGTCACCTGAATTGATCCATACAAAGTGGAAGGCAGGCAGTGGTGTGAGGCAGATTAGTGTGCATGGAAAGTCTGTAGGTAGTAACAGCATTAGGAGTCAGCCGAAGAGGGAAACACAGATGCCTGATGTGAAGTAACCCTTACGGAGCAATACTCGTTGTTTTCCAACACAAGCTTTAATAATAAAAAGATAATTTTAGTGAGTTTTCTAATGCAAATTCACATGTGAAATGAAATTTAGGGGCAAAACTGTATGTGATTCTTGAAATCTGACCAAACGAAAATTAGAATTTTGTGGTTTGTTACCTTAAAGTGGACATCTCTGCTGTCTTTCATCATCATCACAATTTCTGGAGACTTTAGCCAGGTTTCACTTTTTTCTACCTTCATCAATTTCTAACAGTGTTTGGACTGCACAACAAGAGAAAACAGGATCCTGGACTTGTTATAAGCCAATATTAAACAGATATACTGTATAACTCTGTTGCTTTGCCACCTTTAGGCAGAGTGGAGCATAATTTGGTATACTTCATACCTGCATTTAAACCCATTCTCTAGAGGTTGCCAGCCACCACTAGGACCGTACAGGAATGGACAACAGAGGTTGAGGAGTCTCTGAAGGATGCCTTTGAAAACACTGACTGAGATATGCTTTGTGAGTCACACAACCAGGACATTGAGGAACTGAGCCACTGTATCACAGAATACATCATGTTTTGTTTGCCTAGCACAGTCCTCACAAAGACAATCTGCATATTGCATGACCTTCCACTACAATGACATCACACTTGTGCTCTCCAGCCCCCCTCCCCTCCCTGGACTGTGTGTCCACATTAACTGAGGAAAAAGCTGGGAAAACTCTGCATAAACAAGGCTTTGGGGCCAGATGGAATCAGCCCCAGGGTGCTGAAAATATGTGCCAGCCAGTTCTGTGGGTTCCTTCAGCACCTGTTATCCCGTTCCCTGAATTTGTAGAAGGTTCCCCAGGTGTGGAAACATCCTGTTTGGTCCTAATGCCAATGATAAGGCATTCTTGTGATCCCAAGGTCTTCAAACCTGTTTCTCTTACATCCTACATCATGAAGATCTTTGTCAGGCTGCTCCTAAAATAGCTACAATCTATGGTCTCAGAATATCCAGATCCTCTGTAGTTTGCGTATAATGGCACATACAGCTATTGAGGATGCTCTCATCTGTATGGTCCACAGAGCCTACTCCCACTTGGACAAAGCTGGTGCCACAATCAGGATAATGTTCTTTGACTTTTTAGGTGCTTTTAACACCATTTTGCCTCATTGACTAGGGAAAAAACTCAAGCTTTTCAATTCTGATGCTCCCTCAATCTTCTGGACCATGGACTACCTGACCAACAGACAGCAGTTTGTGAGGCTAAGGGACTGTGTGTCAGAAATGGCAGTGTGTACTACTGGGGCACCAAAGGGAAATGTCCTCTGTCCCCTCTGGTTTACCCTCTACATAACGGACGTCCAGCATAATACCAGAACTTGCCATTTAAAGAAATTTTGAGATGACTTGTCTATCATAGGCTGCATTAATAATGGAGATAAGTCAGAGTACTAGAAAGTTGTGGAGGACTTTGCCTTGTGGTGTAGGTACAACAACCTACAACTCAACATCAGCAAGACAAAATAATTGGTGGTGGAGTTCTGATGTGCCAAGAGGCCTATAAGACCATTCACTATTCAGGGGGAGGATGTGGAAGTGGTGCAGAGCTACAAGTACCTGGGGGTTCACATAAACAAACTGGACTGGTCTGATAACATAATGGCACTGTAGGATAAGAGCCAGAGCAGACTGTACTTATTAAGGAGACTCAGGTCTTTTGATGTGTGCAGCAAGCTGTCCATAATAGCCAGTGTGGTGCTGAACACTGCTGTCTTCTGGGGAAGCAACCTGAGCACAAAAGAAGCACAATGCCTGAACAAACGTATTAGGAAAGCCTGCTCCATCACAGGGCAAGCCCTGGACACACTAGAAGCTGTTGTGGAAAAACTGATGATGGCAAAATTGGATTCCATCATGAAAAATCCACTCAATCCCCTCCAGGAGGTGGTCTCTTGGAGCAAAGCTGTCTCTGCCCCCTGCATTCCATCCGCTAATAAGAAGAGATACATCCAGTATTGCACCTCTCACTCAGGAGAGAGCAGACTAATGACTGGAGCTCCTACCTGAAATTGAAGAAAAGAAAAAGACTGAAGAGGCCTGTTGTTTAATTTTTAGTTAACCTGCTTTTTTCATTTGAATGCACAATCAAGTGCCTGTTTTTGTTTAAGTGACCTGGTTGGCGCCACGACACTTTCTCTGTGATGAGTGTACTCCATCAGTAGCCTACATATATATATATATATATATATATATATATATATATATATATATATATATATATATATATATATATATATATTATAGTACAGTATAATATAGTATGTATATATAGTATAGCCAAGCATATGTATCTATGGACCACCTTCTTGGCTTTGTTGATGTAAGCAGTACCACCCTGGGATGAAAGAGGTCACTGACGCTAACAATAGCTTCTCCTTTCTTCCCTGCAGCCAAAAAAATGGCTAAGTGGGACGACTGATCCCACCCCTTCCAGTCCCTAGAGTATAAGAAAAGCTCATTCCTGGAAGGCAGCATCAGATGCTAACCTGACAAACATGGAGTACAGAGTTTCACTCACCAGCGACCTTTTATTGTTTGAGTTGTTATGAGCTGTCATTTCAGTTATTCAAAAAAATGGGGCCACCAAAGTGGTACCCCAACATTTTTTTTGTGTCACTGCCTTGTCTACCTACCTGGCTGCTTCTTACTATATATATATATATATCACAGAGCTGTATCCCCTCCTACATGCCCTTTCAAACTGCCGACTGGCTAGGTATATCCTGTGAATAACCCAGTCATTATTTGCAGAACAATCGCTACTCGAGTTGCCATGACAATATTGGGTGAAAAAAGTGAACAGCGAGACAAGACAACGCTCCCGCGCACTATGCTTTTTCTGTAAAGCAGTTTTTGACTGACAAACACATTCCTGTCCTCAATCATCCTCCCTACTTGCCTGATTTAGCTCCCTGTGATTTTTCTTGTTCCCAAAAATCAAAAGTGACCTGAAGGGAAAACATTTTTCTTAAATGCATAAAGTAAAGACAGAAATGGCAAGCCTGTTGAAGCGCCTCAAGCAAGAAGACTTCCAGCACTGTTTCAATCAATGGAAGATACATATGGAGCGGTGTAAAAATCGGGAGGGGGAGTATATAGAATGTGACAATGTTTAGAATGCTGTAATTCATCAATATATATATATATTTTTACCAATCCAGTTATTTTTGTGTCTCACCTTGTATATATATATATATATATATATATATATATATTTTATATATATATATAGCACTGTGCAAAAGTTTTAGGCAGATGTGAAAAAATGCTGTAAACAAAGAATGCTTTCAAAAATGGAAGTGTTAATCATTTATTTTCATCAATCAACAAAATGCAGTAAATGAACAAAAGAGAAATCTAAATCAAATCAATATTTGGTGTGACCACCCTTTGCCTTCAAAACAGCATCAATTCTTCTAGGTACACTTGCACACAGTGTTTGAAGGAACTTGGCTGTTAGGTTGTTCCAAACATGTTGGAGAACTAATCACAGATCTTCTGTGGATGTAGGCTTTCTCACATCCTTCTGTCTCTTCATGTAATCCCAGACACACTCAATGATGTTGAGATCAGGGCTCTGTGGGGGCCATACCATCACTTCCAGGACTTCTTGTTCTTCTTTACGCTGAAGATAGTTCTTAATGACTTTGGCTGTATGTTTGGGGTCGTTGTCCTGCTGCAGAATAAATTTGGGGCCAATCATACGCTTCCCTGATGGTATTGCATGATGGAGAAGTATCTGCCTGTATTCTCAGCATTGAGAACACCATTAATCCTGACCAAATCTCCAATTCCATTTGCAGAAATGCAGCCCCAAACGTTCAAGGAACCTTGCTTCAATGTTGCCTGCAGACACTCATTATTGTACCGCTCTCCAGCCCTTCAACGAACAAACTGCCTTCTGCTACAGCCAAATATTTCAAATTTTGACACATCAGTCCAGAGAACCTGCTGCCATTTTTTTGCACCCCAGGTCCTATGTTTTTGTGCATACTTGAGTCGCTTGGCCTTGTTTCCACGTCAGAGGTATGGCTTTTTGGCTGCAGCTCTTCCATGAAGACCATTTCTGGCCAGACTTCTCCGGACAGTAGATGGGTGTACCTTGGTCCCACTGGTTTCTGCCAGTTCTGAGCTGATGGCACTGCTGGACATCTTCCAATTTCGAAGAATAATAAGCTTGATGTGTCTTACATCTGCTGCACTAAGTTTCCTTGGCCGACCACTGCGTCTACGATCCTCAACGTTGCCCGTTTCTTTGTGCTTCTTCAAAAGAGCTTGAACAGCACATCTTGAAACCCCAGTCTGCTTTGAAATCTTTGTCTGGGGGAGACCTTGCTGATGCAGTAGAACTACCTTGTGTCTTGTTGCTGTGCTCAATCTTGCCATGACATGAAACTGTCTTCCACAACCTCACCTTGGTAGCAGTGTTTGACTGTTCCTCACCCAGTTTTAAGCCTCCTACACAGCTGTTTCTGTTTCAGTTAATGACTGTGTTTCAACCTAAGTGTGACATTGATGATCATTAGCACCTGTTTGGTATAATTGGTTGATCATACACCTGACTAGAATCCTACAAAATCCCTGACTTTGTGCAAGTGTACCTATAAGAATTGATGCTGGTTTGAAGGCAAAAGGTAGTAACACTAAATATTGATTTGATTTAGATTTTTCTTTTGTTCGCTCACTTCGCATTTTGTAAAAAACAATAAAAAATCATTATTTATATTTCTGAAAGCATTCTTTGTTTACAGCATTTTTTCACACCTGCCTAAAACTTTTGCACAGTACTATATATATATATATATATATATATATATATATATATATATATATATATATATATATATACATATATATATATATATATATATATATATATATATATATATAAGTATACTGTATATACTTATATGTGTATGCAGTTTTATTAACTTTTAACTTACATATTATACGTTGTATTTAATTTGTAATATTCCCTGTACCAGGTGCTATAACCATATGATAAATAAATAAATAGTGGGCAAACTCGTATGCCAAAACTTTGTGTAAAAAAAGTCAAAACATTTATCAGAAACCATGACAGTTTTGAATGGCATGATGATGAGAACCTCATTTGTGGCCAAACAATAGTGGGTATTAAGATTAAAAGAATTTGTTAAAGGTGCAGTTAATGGTGGACTTCAGATTACTCCAAACTATCAATTTATGAGAGGAGACCACACTGCAAATTGTCATGGAGAAATTGTACAAGGAATAAAGAAAATAATACCCAAGGACACAGAATAAGGCAAAATGAAAAGTAAAATCAGAAATGTCCTGCCCTCAGGTCTGCTTAAAATAATAGCAAAGAAAGTAAGACAGTGGGAAAGGCTGTGTCACAACAGATTAGTGGGTGAAAACGTTGAAGATGCCTTGCAGGCAAACTATTTCATAAATGTTGTTACTAAAACAGACATGACGGAAGAGCAGTGGACTGTGTACAAGTCTGTTCAATTTGGATTTGATGTCAGAGAAGATGCAAATGTCATCTGAAAAGAAACATTCAATATGCTAATACAGAGAGATCTTTGTAACTGTCTAGGCTTTCACTGCACGGTGGTTAAGGACAATCTGAAGGTAGAACAATCCACCAATTGTGTTCCTTGTGTAGGTAATATGTGGACAGCACTGAATTTGGTTTTCAGCTGATATGTGGCTGGAAAAGCACAGTGAAGAAACCCAGGGTACATAAGGTGAACATAACACTCATCAGTTATAATCTGAGGGAATCCGACTGGAAGAGAACATACGGTTACTTTGTACAGTTTGTTCTGATCAGTCACGTCTCCATGATGTGACACTACAACGACTGTGACACTACAAAGCTGGAACCTGCCTGCAAAATGTAAGGTCTTTATTTGAAGATTAAATAAAACTGTGATTTTTGCTCTAGAAACATGTTGTGAGTAGATTCATAAATTAATGATTAATCATTGATTGTTCGACTTTTATGAGTTTAAAACCAATAATCTTATTGAATATATGGAATTAGTTAAGAGCTATGTCAGTATGAATCTGCAAAGGAAAATTTAAAGGTGAAAAAGTTTTCGCCTGTATAACCTTCATAAGGTGACTTTCAGGACCATGCTCCTTAACAGCTGGTGTCAATAATCAAAAGAAAGTGGTGTCATAGTAACGCAAAATATACTAATAGTAAAATACACCTAATTTCAGAGATTACCTAATCTCAAGTATATATCCAGAAAGGAACTCTGAAATCATACCTCCCATAAAGGACAATTAGCAGAAATACATTATTTGTTAACATCATAACACAGTGAAAATGAAGCATACTGTATTAAACATAACTTAGTTTGGGAGCATTTCAAGTGTAGGAGTGGCAACTCGTGTTTCAAACTGAACAATGCTGTACTGTAGTTTAATCCTAAATTAGCACAGCTATAGTGCATTAACTCAGACAAAACAATCAGACACTTGTGAGGTCAGACTGCAGCAACTTACCATGTTGACAGCACTAGCAAAAACAAGCAACGATGATCCAGTGTTCAGAGGAGATCACACAGATGTTGTGTACAACGACAGAATATGACCTGTTATCAATCAACATGGTTGACAGCAAAGATTCTCAGCAGCTAATCTAATACATATATTTTATAATCTACTGTATAACTATATAAAAGCTATATTGAAACATGGCAACACATTGCATCTGTTGGAACTGTCACCAGCTGTATAGAAAAATATTTTACCATAAAGTTTCAGGAGCTGAAAATATAGTTAGCCACTGCCAATAATGTTAAATTTACAATTACCACTTGCGACATCTCACCTTCAAACATTGCTGTGTGTACATAAACTTCCAGTTGGAGTTTTTTTTTTTTTTTTAAGAAACATAAGTTTGTTGTGAATTTGCTACTCATTCTGCACCAAAAGCACTTATTAACTATTTTTTTGTGTTGACAAACTTATTTTATTTTCTATCAAGACCTAGCACTTTGAAGGGCATTTACGGTCAGATATAATAATAACTTATAATAAGTGATAGGAGAACTCTGCTAAATTTGCTTTGGCGATACTGCAGGAATGTTGAGAAACTTGGGTGAACTAGACAAAATACATTGAGTCAACAGGGAAGGAGAAATAGAACTACTTTTGAGTGGATTATAATGGTACAATGTTCTTGAAAGTGTCCCTGAGGTCTGGGGAAGTGTCTGCCAAATATGCAGGGCTGATTATTGAGGCCAAAAATGCGACCTGCACTGTGAGGAAGCAGTGCTAACCACTGTGCCTCCCTGAAATAAAATTATACTGCAAATTAATATTATGTACAATTTCTATCACTGTCTGCATCTTCTGAACACCTATCACTATAACTAACTAACACCCACAGAGCATGTGAAGCAGAGGATGAATATTAAATACTCGGAGAGCTGTCCCTGTTACTACCTGATCTGCGCTAGATGATGAGGAGCCCAACATGCTTAATCCCGAGATGAAGACACAATGTACAATTTATCTATTCAGAACAGTGAAGTAATTTCATAATATTCTCTTTATGTTCAGCTAATGTACCCATCAGCAAAGCAGATTTGGCAGTGGCGTAAAGTGCAAGGTGGTGTATGCTTAAAGCATGCATGAGTAAATGTTCTGTGTATGTATATTACAAATCGTGCGGTCGCAGAGATATGGACATCCCCATCCAACATGGTTTCTGCATCTCTGTGATGTCACTGTGGTAATCTGCCTGCCCAGGCTTTACCAAAAGAAAGAAAAAAAATACTAAGTAAGTATCTGTTTGTTTAAAAGAGAGAACAGAGAAGAGAATGGCAGTTACCTCTCTTTTGTAGCAGAAAAGAACATAAGACAATGCTTTCGCTAGTGTTTCCGCACTACTTCAGTGGTGTAATGCTACACGTCACGGGTTGTTCCAGCTGCAGGGAGACACGGAGGCCTATGTGGCTCCATGTGCTGTGAGGTTCCTTGCCAGCAGCTTGTGGCCACCCACTGCTGAAGTAAAAGAAAATAGGTGTGAAGCATTTAGTGAATCACAGAAAGGAAAAGGGATCCCGTAGGTTAATTCTAATAATAATATTAGATGGAACAGTATTAACCTACCTTAGCTACAGATTTGAATGTGCTCAAGCTTTGTTCCCATACGTGTGTGCGTACATGCACCCACGAGGCTGCCAGTATTTTAAAAGAGGCTTTGCAGGGGAAGATGCAGCATGATGTAAAACCATGCTTGCGATACCCAAGATTTGTTAGAGGGTGACTCAGTGCTCTAAGACTGGGAAGTAAAACACCACTGAGTATACAAGGCATTTCCTGCCTTCAGGGGTCGTCTTTTGACTCCGTCGTGGTGGTGAGTGACTTTGGTGTAGCTTAATCTTAATAGTACATCATGCATAGTGGCTTAAGCCTTATATTGTATATATTTTCTTTTTGTACATATAGATATAAATATCTCCTAGTTATAGTTTGGTGGGGGAATTTATATGATTTGGGTTTGTGGTGCACTTTTTGTCTTTTAGTATATACACTAATTTTTCTCTTTGTAAGTATATTTTGTGGATCATACTAATTGAAGGACTATGTTTTTTGTGTAAAATCTTCCTGACTGCATTTTTATTTAGGAAGAGTACCACTTTTTGTGTATGTACATTTATTGTTTTTGTTTCTTTTTCATTTGTGGACCTGCAGTTCACTTTGGAAATATTGTACAGTTTCATTATTTGTTTTGCAGTACCATCTTTTTGTGTCTGTGCCTCCCTTTCTAACACCTCTCCATTCTGATCCCGATTGATCCTGATCTACAAGTTGCCCAGTGTGTTGTGTGGTGCCATCTTTCTCACTGCACTGTGTGTTATAGTAACCCTGTCCTTGTAAAGTATTATGGGACACTGGGAAAAAAAGTTCACTAAAGCCTAATGCAAGGTCACTGGCTACCTGGCAAATTCCATGTAAAATATACTTATATGAATTTTGCTGAAGTATTCTACTTATAACAAATGTGTTATCATGATCTATGGGCCTGTTTTCTATATACACCAGTAACGGCACACTGCACGAAAAAGTGCAATGAATACACTTGAATTGAGCATTCATAGTTTTCATACTCTTTCTCTGTACGTTTACCATTCGTTTGCTCAGAAGTTGATGCGCTTGCTGCTTCCTGAGCAGCTCTTCTTTTCTCCACCCTAGCGGCCCACTTGTTCTCCTCTTTCGTTGGCATCATTTTGCGTTAAAACTTATTAAGTCAGTATTTGTGTTGCAATTAGTATGTTTTCCTTAATTTTTCACTTAAGCCGAATATGATATGAAGATATGAAGAGGAAGGGTATGTGTAGAGGTATGTGTCGCATGGCCGCCCTGCTGGCTGCTGCCGAGAGTTGGTTCTACAATAAAATAAAATAAAAATAAAAAGAGGAATAACCTTGAAGGTCAATCATCACCCCGAATGAGATGTCCAATAAGCTCATATAGGTGTGATGGCCAAGTATCCACAAACTTATCCATATAATGTATCACGGCGGCCATGATGTCACATGCCACATTGTGAACATAAGCACGTGCCATTACAGTACAGTGCATGGTGTTATGAGAAGACTTTACTCAAAATGGTACCAGTGGCGACTCCATCAACAAGAGTACTAAATTATAAACAAAAATGAACTATGAAATGACTTAAGTTTTCACACATTGTCACAGGTGGCTGGGGGGGCAACCTGGCCAGGATGCCCCGGAGGACCGGAGGAGGGCTTACGCCTCCCTCCAGACCACGTGGGGGTGACCGCCCTGGTGGCTATGGGGACCACGGGCACAGAGCTTTGAAGCTCAACCCTGTAGGGGCCCGTGGTCACCACCAGGGGGGCACCCCAATGCCTAAGGAGCCCTGGACTTCAGCACTTTCGCCACACCCGGAAGTGCTGGGGGGAAGAGGATCGGGGACACCCAGAATGCTTCTGGGTACGCAGCCGGCACTTCTCCCAAACTGGGGAGTACTGGCAGAAGATTGTCGGGAGGCACCTGGAGCACATCCAGTTGATTATAAAAGGGGCCGCCTCCTTCCGTTCATGGGCTGGAGTCGGGAGTGCAGAGAACAAGGTCTTGGTGGAGAGGAAAGGAGGCAGTGTGAGGCCTGGACTTTGGGGGAGTTTAGGGGGTTTGTGTGGCACTTGTAAATATTAAGACTGTAAATAAACATGTGGTGGTGCTTAATACGATGTCTACCTGTCTGTGTCTGGGCCACGTTCCACAACATTTAACACTAGAATTACCAAAGCCTACGAAAACACTTGTAATCCCAGCCCACCTTAAATATCTTCACACCTCTCTGTCAGTGTCTTTTGTGTTGTAAATATACTGATCAGCAAAAGTAGCAAACAGCCTGCTAGCCCATTTCCCTGCCCACCACCGCAGCTGAATTCGCAAAGTGCTCAGTGCTCAGTGTTTATCTTGGAGTGAAGTGCCTGTAGTTGTAGAGGGTAAATAACATTTCGTTATTTGGAATACTTTATATTTCATCTGTGGTTCGTGTCTACAACAATTCTCATAAATGTAGGATGATAGGAAATGTGAGGCAAGAAATGTTGAACACATAATTAAAACAGAAACGTGTTTCACGTTATAGTAAAAATTTATAAAATGTTGATGTGAAATGTATAATGTGTGAAGACTGAAGTTATATCAAGAAGCTTTTACAAAAGGTATAACAAAACAAGTGTGCCTTTATTCAAGAATATAACCAAAGAAAAAGAAACTATTCAATTTACATGTTGCTGTCAATATGTAAAAACCAAAGCCCATTTATGAACTGCATGGGTGGGTTAGAGTTAAGAATGACTGCCTCTAAATGAAGAGGTTGTAGGTTCGATCCTAGGTCTTCCCCACATTTTCTGTTTTAAGTAGTGAGCTGCTATTATTACTATTATAAAATAAAAACATACATTTGATTTGAGTCTATAACACCCATTGTAAATTTTTGCTACTTGTTAAAGTTACTGTTTTTTTTAATTCAGATTTATTCTATCAGTGAGTTAATGTGGTACAACACTCTTGCCTCTCTCTCTGAGTTGATGGCGTTTATCTCCATTTTTTATTTGATGCCTGCTCAGTATTTTGTTGTACTCACAATCAAAGATACGATGCCCCATGACTGCTTTCAGACTATCATGCGGCATTTGCACTTTGACAACAAAGACACCCGTGCAGAATGTGTGAAAAGCGATAGATTTGAATGTGCATGTGCAATGCTACTCCTTATTTAGGAAAAGATCCCAGTCGTCCCACTGGAGAAAGACTTTCTGAAACTGTGGTCATAAAGCGGCTTCAGACAACTTTTTTCATGTCACCTTTGCTGTATAATAAACTGCTGCAATGCAACACCACTCTGCTTGGCATAATAAATAATATTGAACTTCTACCTACAGCTAAAGTCACTTCAGTACGCGTGCAATTCTCCATGCTAGTATTTAGATCTGCCAGTGCCATGCTGATGGTGTATGCACCCAAAAATAAGTCTGTCTGCATTCGCAGTACCATGCAACATAACACAGAGCTTGTTTTTTTTTTATCAATCTTGTCCAATGTTCAAATGATAAAACATATTCAAATGACATGTGTGTTTTCAAACATGGATGTGTGTGTGCGTATTTGAGAGAGGAAAAGACAGATTTGATCTAATTCAAGTGTTTACTGAAATATAAAATAAACATTTTTGCAAAGATATAACAAAACAAGGGTACTTTCATTCAAGAATACAACTGAATAAAAAAAATTCAAGTAACAAGAAGTCCAAAAACCAAGAAGTCATTATTCACCAGCATTTGTGTGTCTGCTTATATCCCTTCAGTGATATCTTTTACAAGTAGCACAAGTTTACACCGGCTGTTACAGACTCAAAACAAATGTATGCTTTTACTGTATTATATTATGGTAATAATAACAGCAGCTCGCTACTCATAATGGTAAATGCGGGGAAGACCTGGCATCGAGCCCACAACCTCTTGATTTAGAAGCAGCCATTCTTACCTCTACACTAACCAGATTCTAGTGTTAACAGTCATTTATTATAGTCAACTTTTAGTTCTTCAGCTATGACAATCTTTTTTATCCCTGTCCTAATCTAATTATACAAAATTGGCAGAAAGGGGTGCAGACCTCAAAATACCAACATAAATTGACCAGGACATCACTAGTTGGACTTAGAAATAGGCCTCACCCTAGGAAACCTGTCCTCCATCTCAAAAGACAGACTTTCAGGCTGCCCATTTCCAAAATGGTGCTCAGCCTTAAAAGTTCAAAAATGTTTTAAATGATCAAAAGTGCCCTTTAAGGGAGAGAAACACTATAAACATATGGTTTAAGAAATCAAAAACAAAACAGTATTACTTATCATTTAATAATGTACTAAATAAAAAAGATGCAAAAAATAGAAAGACAAAGATGAAAAAGCAAACATAAGGCAAAAAGGGGAATAAGAAAAAAAACCCAAAGCAAACAAGTCCAATTCTGTATCCAAAGAAAGTAATAAAAGAATATTTAGAAATGAATTGACTCCACAGTCAATGAGGCTCTGAGGGACTCGTTCCTCAGTCTAAATATAAAACTGTCATTGTGGCACTGCCTCTTACGGTCAATATATCAAGTCAAGTCAAGTTGGGTAGCATGCACTGGTACAGTGCGTTGCCGCACCCAATACACAACGAAACAACTCGGGATCCCAGTTGGCAACCTCCCAGGCAGACAAGCGGTCCAGTCCCACCCTCCAAAAATGACCCTCTATCTGCCGCAGCCAGGTGTTACGTGGGTGACCCCTTGGCCTGGTCCAGCCACTCGGGTCCCCCACAATGAGAATCTTACAAGCTGGATCACCCTCGGGGAAACGCGCCACATGGCCGTAGTGCCGTAACTGACGCTCCCTCACAATTCAACTAATGTACCTCATTCAGGACTCCATGAGCAACCACTCATTTGACACAAAGTCAAACCAACAGGTCCCAAGATTTTCTGGAGAGACACAGTACCAAAGAAGTCCAGCCTTCGTCTCAGGTCACTGGATAGCGTCCATGTCTCGCAACCATATAGCAAGACAGGAATCACCAGGACTCTAAAGACTTGGACCTTCGTCCTTTTGCATAGATATTGGGAGTGCCACACACCCCTTTCCAGCGACCTCATGACCCCCCGTGATCGCCCAATCCGTGTATTGACTTCATAGGAAGAGTCACCACAGACATGAATGTCACTACCAAGGTAAGTAAACCTCTAGACAAGGTTGACACTCTCGCCGCAAACAGACACACTGCTGTTGGCTGTGCCCAAGAGGTCATTAAAAGTCTGGATCTTGGCTTTTATCCAGGACACTTGCAAGCCCAGACACTCAGACTCCTCGCACAGTCTCTCAAGCACTCTTATCTATCTATCTATCTATCTATATCAACATTAAATAATGTTTAAATGAAACAATATTAACACAAGTGACATAATAACAAAAACGGTAATTCAAAAACAACACAAATGTCAAATAAGGTGGCAAAGTACTTGAAACATAACACGTCTTTAACTACAATTAGGGTCGAGCATTTTGGCTGTGGTTAAGTGTCTTTTCTTTCAGTTTGTGGACTTTCATACACTGTTTTTTGACCAAGATTCTGGCTTCATGTCCTGAGCTTTCTTTACTTGATTGTAGTCTTCCTGGTAAAGGCCTTGACGTGCATTTGTGATTCATTTTGAATTATTTTCTGATTATAATATCTTACAATACTGGTGCCACCTTCTGCAGTCAGTACACTTAATAGCTGCATACAGTGGTAGGCTAAGCTACAGAAGAGTCATTCTTGAATTCTTATGCCTATGTTTATTTTTTATTTTTAACTTTGTACCATTTTATGATCTTCGGTTATATTGAATGGTATATTCAGTGGTATATGCTACATTTTATATTTGTGAGCCAATACAAAACTAATTTCAGTAGGTTTACTATCAAGTATTTTTTTCCATTTCTTGTGAAACTGCGAAAAAACAAAGACTAGTAGTTTTAGCAAGTTTTATGTCTTTCAACCAATGCTTGTATCTGCAATACAATAAAATTTTACATATCCTTGGTTTTACTTGAGTAACATCTCTGTTCATAATGGTTTAAACTTTTTCCATTTTAAAGTTTAACTGTTTATCCTCTAAAAATGGGAACTTGCTCTGTGGCTCCTACCTTGTAGCATGTAATGTTTACTAGAAATGTTTTTTTTTGCTGAGACTTCTACTGTAGGTTTTTGGCCACCAATCTATAGCAATATAAAACAGACCAGATAAAAGAAGCCAATGTCCTCCAAGGATGATTGTAATTTATCGGGGAAAATCATTGAGAGTTTATCTGAGGATAGGCTGAGAGTCATTAAAGAGAATCGCAGTCTGACATCAAAAGCAACAAAGAAATATGGAATCATTAGAGGGGACAAGGCAGGAGAGGACTAACAAAATGCAATAATAAATGGTTAAGCCCTAAAGTGGTGGCTAAGTTAAGATGCCTTCTTATAATATTATATATCAATCACGTGAAAACCATTAACTTTTATGAGTCCCTGAAAATCTTTCTTCTCTCTGATCAAGTACAGTTAAGGTCAGATTGGCCATACTAAAGATGTTTAGGTTCTACAGCTTTTAGGTTCATCATCTGTAAGTAGAATTGTCCCTCTCTCTGTAGTCTTTCCTGTGAAGAATTCTGTAGATTAAGAAGACGTCTAATGATGCATATTTTTGTAGCATATTGACTCTGTTTTTCCTAGCATCTTAATGAGTTATTGTTTAATACAATCATTTATTTAATTATTCAACATTCAGTTCCCCAAAGGTATTACTGCATGAAAGATGTTATGCTCCCTGGAGTTACAGGCTGTTTGAGAATCTGTAATCTACTGCCAATTAGAACCCATTTGGAAAAGTCCACATCAATTTGAATAAAAATGATGAAAAAGTCCTGTCTTTCTACAGATGTTCTATTTTATTATTTAGAAAATGGGAAAGGATCAAACACTATCATACGGTTGAAATCTACTCTACACAAAATCTAATGGAATTTTCTGAAGAATAATAAGCAAACTCCAGCACAAAGATAATAGATAAAAACACAGAGAAGATGGGTCCTCTTTCAGGGCTTGCTGCCTCTTTGAAACAAGATAAATGAGAGGCAGTCAAACAAAATGATTGTAATTTATATTCGGCTGCTTTTTGGACAGCCGATCTAATTAATTCTGTTAAAAGAAGGGAAATCATGACAAAATGTTAGTTTTTGTTTTTTTTTTTCGTTTTGAAGCACATAGAAAAATACCATCTTCCTCAATTTGATTTTCTTACTCATGATTTAGCCTCTTTTTCTTCCATGTACAAAAAGCAACAGTGAGATTAACAACATTATCCACTTGAGCAGTTTTGACTCTGATGCCTCAGATTGCTAGGAGTTTTTCCACCATCATCTTATTATTTATTTACTAGAGTGTCTCAGTGAGGCATGTGGACACTTTTTGTGACTGAAGACAGAGAAGAAATTAAAATTAGTAAAAACCTTTTATTGATACATACCAGACAAGGGTAAAATGACAGAGAAATACAGTCCTAGGACACCGCACTTCATCTGCCTCGAGCGCAGATATCCTTGCTCTTTTATAGCTTTTCTAGTTTCCTGGTCGTTGACCACGTAAGCAATAAAAATAGCGTCCTGACTCATTTTGTATTATTCCAATTGGTAAAGTCTTTACCCTAAAGGTATATTTTCTTGTCACACACATCATTGAAAGGAAAATTACAGAAAGTATATATGCTTTTTGTCACGTACGCAAAACACAAACAAGTTTGATCATTCTGTCCTATTTTCTGTACTTACACACATACATTTTGTTCAATTACATCATTTTATGTTTTAACAGGCAGAACTTGCAAAAAGTTGAAAGCAAACAAACTATTCAACAAAAATTCAAAATTCAATATTAACCAATTCAATATAAACCTGAATTCAAAATTCACATTTGTGCACATGAAGTCTATCTGACAGCTACGATATTCAAATTAAGACAGAAAACAACTTCTATGATGGACTGAGCTATGGATGCCGGAGATACTATATGATTAGCAAATAATCAGAGTATTCTTTTAAAAGATGTGATGTGATTAATTAAGACTGAGAAGTCCACCAATTAAGATTTTTATTTTTAAAGGCTTTTTACTATTCATGTTGTGGGGATGGAGTCTTAATGTATACAGTCTTGGCAATGCTCCCATAAAACTCATTGGCTACTGCAGCCGTTGATCTCTCACTTACTACGCTAGCACATAATCATTTCTTCTATGCAGATTAAAAAAAGCAAAAAATCTCTTCTAAAAGCTTTTAAAATCAAAAACACAACTACTAGCAAGTTTTAGGAACAACACTATTGTGACGTCTTTTAATGAATGTTTAGGATGTTTTTGTTTTAATATGTTTAGTGGTTGCTTATGATTGCATACAGAGACAGGAGGTGCACACATGGGGGGCACAGACAGAAAGAAAGTAGGGGTATGTGTGTGTATGGATAAGAATAGAGGAAGAAGCTTTTTGAGTGAACAGGGAAAGTAATTAAGAGTGCAGTTTTAAAAAAAGGGGTGAAAACAGCATAGTGGCATTTATTGTTTTGTTGTGACCCCAAACAGAAGTCTGGTGAAGGGTTTTCACTATTTTCTTCAGTTTCTTGTTTTTCAAGAAACTCAGCATCTGTTGAGCATCATTTTTCAAGCACACGTTTTATGTCTCACCCTCCTTTGTCGCTTGAGAGGAACAACGCTACAGCAGCTATGGTATTTGGAATAGTTTGGCCATTCCGTGGACCATTATATTGTTACAGGTTAATTAAAATCAGATGCATTAAACTAATAAACAATATGCGGTTAATTTCTGTGTATTTGACAAAGCCGCATCAGGGATGTGGAACTAAAAAAGAAAGGGAAACCACACTGGAACAAAAGGACTGCTTTGATGCTGGGTGCCTCCAGTTTGCAAAACCGAGCAGAGAACTTGCGTACGCCAAGCATTTAGCTGGCGTGAAAATTTTATACATCGTGATGTGAGCGTGGAAACGGGCTTACGCAACATTTTTGTGCATACGCACCATTTATACATGAGGCCCCAGGTGCAGGCTCAATAGTTTATTATAACCCATTAAGTTTCATCTCCTTTACCTTGAACTCCACACATCATGATATGTAACCTAACATCCTATTAGCCTTCTTAATGGCTTCAGGATGTAGATAGTGATGAGTGTGAAATGACTCTCCCCATTTTCTATTCAAATCTGACATCTTTACTTCCCATGAGTAATACTTTACATTTACTTAAGTTACATTTCATCTGCCACAAATCTGTCCAAGCCTGTATATTGTCTCTCTGTAATAATTCAGCTGATTCTAGATTATCTGCCACTCCACCTAGCCTGTTATCTGTATCATCTGTGAACTTAATAAACTTGTTATTTGTATACCTATCCAGATCATCTGGGTATATTATAAACCTGTGGGACACCATTTTTAACATGCCCTAATTCTGATAAGGTTCTTCAAACCATAAAACTTTAGCTTCCCAACCAATTCTACACCCATTTATACATTGCATCCTAATTGCTAGCCTCATTTGTGGGACCTTATCAAATGCTTTCTGAAAATCAAGATAAATAACAAAGCCAGGACAAAAAAAATGTGAGCAGAGACCAGAAAAAGCTGCCATTAGAGAAGATAAAAAAGAGACAGAAATATTAGTCAGTTATTAAGACCTGAAGGGATATGTGATACTAGGCATAGAATGAGCTTAACTTCCTCTGTTTTACCTTGAAAAGTGTCTTTGAAGCTCAGTGAAAGAACTCCTGCCTTATTTAAAGGTACTTTTACTTGTTTGTAGATTTAGTTTGCCTTTTTAAGCAAAACTTATTTTTTCCTTATATTTTTTCTTGCAATCCCTTTTGTTTACTTTTTCCTTTTAAATAAATTCTCAAAATATTATTAAGCAACTTTGTGCTTATTTTGTTCAGATCAGAGACTTATCGGTTTAGCTCCGTCAAGGCAGGGGATGGGACAGTAGGCTGATTGCTGTTTATGCTGATCGACGCATTTACAAAGCAAAAGATACTAATGAAGATGTACGAAGGTGGGCCAGGATTATGAGTTTTTTCGTAGGCTTCAGGAATTGTGTTAAAGAAGCCTCAATCCCATTTCTAGGCTTTGATTTGGGGTTAGCCAATCAAGTCGACTAGACCAGACTTAGGGAAGGTCTGGCAGTTTTGTGTGATGTTTTTAAGGCATGCCCCCACCCCTTTTTGTGCATTATAGGGGCAAGAATCTCAACATCTCACAGCTTGTGGTGTTGTCTGTGGACTTGAATATCATAACAGGCTATCAGGAAAAATGGCCTTTTCTGCAAAAGAATTGAAAATAAAGACAAGATAAGACTGAGGATAAAGTTTAAACTTGCACCCTTTACTAAGGGTTAGGGGCTTAGAGTCGTTGTTCTTAAGCTTCACCGCCTGCCTGCTTTCATAAAAGAGATCCAAAAGGCAATAAAACAAGGACTGATTAATTGCCAAGCCAATTTTTAAAAAAAAGTTTGAGAGGAATAATTGTATTAAAAGCAACACCATACTCAATAAAAATGATCTGGGCAAATGGCTAGATGAATGCAAATGAAGGGTATGTATTATGAAATTGAAGGAACACTGCATCCTCCCATAATCTGTCTAACCTAAAGGCAGACTGGTATGGATCCAAGTGCATGTTAGACCTGAAGCAGACTATGGTTAAAATACTAATTATGACAGATGTCAAGATGACAGGTCAGCAGTCATAAAAGTAATGCAAAGTGGATATAACTGTAGTATATATTATTGGGTGGTATTTTAAAACACTTTGTACATTGCTTGCTTAAGTCAATCATTTAAACATGCAGTATCTAGAGAAATATTAGCAAGTTGGTTGTAATTTATATGACATGGTTAGAAACAGAAACTGATTCAAATTTGCATAATCTAAGCTTTATTTTTGACACAAAGTATAATTTGATTACCATCTGTCTGTCTTTCTCCGGACACATTTGCCCTTGAGTGTCTCCATGGATTTTTATCCAGGTACTCCATTTCATCACCTGAATCCCAGAGATGTGTGAGTTAAGGTACTGTAATTTGCAAGTGTAAATTACCCCAGTTGCGGTGGGTTGGCGCCCTGCCTGGGATTGGTTCCTGCCTTGCACCCTGTGTTGGCTGGGATTGGCTCCAGCAGACCCCCATGACCCTGTGTTCAGATTCAGCAGGTTGGAAAATGGATGGATGGATGGATGGAAATTACCCCAGTGGGTGTGACTGTGGGTGTATTTGTGCTAGTGGACAAGTGTCCAATGCAGGGCTTTTCTCTACCTTGTTCCCAGTGCTGCCTTGAATAGGGTCAGAGAATTTATGCATGTACAGTGGATTAAGACAGTAGTCAGACCCTTCACTGTTTTCACATTGTGTTATGTTGCAGCCTTGTGCTAAAATAATTTAAATTACTTTTTTAGGATTTTTAAAAATGTTTGCAAATTTATTAAAAATAAAAAAACTGAAACATCCCATTGACACAAGTATGATGCTTAAATTTGGTTTAGGTACTTGTATTCTATTGATTACTATTAACCCTTAAACTGCCACATACTTGGGTGTTAATGCACTCCCAGACACCAAATACATTTTTGCTGCACTTTTTAAGTAAACGTCACAATTCACAAAGAAAAAGTGAAACTTTAATGGAACACATTTTTTTAAATGCAAAGAGCATCACAATTACTGTAACACTGATCATTTTACACACTGCCAATGAACTGTAAAAACTATTTTAAAACTACTGCAACCATCTATTATTATATGTAAAAGGTGCAACTGAAGCGGTTGATGAATTTCCGTAAATCACTGAGCCAACAGCGCTTGAACTGGCTGCACACAAGCACACAGAAGCCAATGCTGATGCTTGCAGGCTAGTCCAGTGCAGCAGCTGAATCCCAGGGACAGTGATTCTGCAGGGGGCAGCAGTGGTCACAAGCTGGCTGCTCAACGAATATACGGCACTGACTGATCAGGTCCGGCGTGCTGGCAAATTGCACTAGGAACCGACTATAGCCGGTTGCGGTGTTCAACAAATGTACGTCGCCGAATATACTCGGCTCCTGTGGGCTGGCAAATTGCATTGGGAACCGACTATTGCTGGTTCTGGTGGTTTAAGGGTTAAGATATTTCTACTCCTTGTGAGACTACCTGTGGTCAATTTAATTTATTGGACTGATTAGGAAAGGCATACATACCTGTCAATAAAAGGTTTCCACAGTTGACAATGTGTACCAAAGCAAAATGTTGAAGACATTTCCTGCAGAGCTAAGAGACGGGAACGTTTCAAGGTACAGATCAGGAGAAAGCCACAAAAAAAGTTCTGTAGCACTGAAGGTCTGTAAGAGCACAGTGACCTCCATTATTCTTAAATGGAAGAAGTCTGGAATACAGTAATCACAACTCTTCCTAGGTAAAGCTACCCAGCTAAACTGAGCCATCATGGGAGAAGGGCCATAGTAAGAGATATGACAACTCTTGATAAGGTCCAGAGAACTTCGGTGAAGATGAGAAAAAACTTCCATAAGCTCAACTGTCACTTCAAAACTCTACAGATCTGAGCCTTATGAAAAGTTCAGACAGAAGCCTGTCCTAAGTAAATGACATATGGATACTCACTTGATGTTTTTCACCCAAAGAATTCTCAGACTGTGAGAAACAAGAATCTGTAGTCTGTTGAAATTAAGATTAGCGCACTGTCTGGAGGAAATCAGGCTCCATTCACCACCTATGCAATACCATTCTAACAGTGAAGCATGGTGGTGGAAGCATCATGCTTTGGGTTTGTTTTTCGGTGGTAGGGACTGTTAGACTTGGCAGGATTTAGGAAAAGCTGAATGGAGCAGAGATATATTTAATTGAAACCTTGTCCAAAGTGCTCTGGACCTCCGACTGGGCCAAAGGTTCCCCTTCCAACAGGTCAATGTCTCTAAGCACAAAGTAAAAGCAACACAGGAGTGGCTTAGGGTCCACTCTGTAAACGAGGAAAGGGCCTGAATGCTTGTATCAGTGGGATATTTCATTTTTTTTGTTTCAATAAATTTTCAAAAATCCTTTATCTGCTTTGTCATTGGAGGTATTGAGTGTTGCTTGATGAAGGAAAAAAATAATTTAAGGATTTTAGCACAAGGCTGCATCATAACAAAATGCAAAAAAGTGAAGGGGTCTGAATACCTTCTGAATCTACAGTATGGAAGCAAACTAAGAATGAACTTTGTTAAAGAAACTTTTTTAACTGAAACTTTTGTGTATACGTCAAAAAATACATTAGTGTTATGGATAAAAGCAATACAAGAAATAATACTTTCTGTGATGCAGGTCTAAACCATAGCACAACTTTACATGATTTTAGGTAGTTGTTTTATTGCTGAATGCCACAAAGACAACACATGTTAAAACCCACAAACATATTGTAATGGTGCTGAGAACTTGTATCAACCTGATGATGAATCACCAACAATATGAGCTGGGATTCTGTCTTGCAAATGGGCAGCTTCAGTGTCAGCTGCAGGACCGCTTATAAAAACGGCAACAGTGAATGGTCCTTTTAGGGATAGTATGCTACCTAAAAGAGCAATTTAAAGTGTAAAGGCCGACCCCTTTACCCAGACCGGCAACTACACAACCAAGAACAGTGACTTGGCTAAGGACTCTCTAGATAAGAACAAGCCGTACCCCTTACAAACAGTCTTTTTCCCCTATCGACGAAATAACAGGCAATGCAAATCAGTGTATAAAATTAAGTGCAGATATATTGAAATGTGCAACTAATATATATACATATATACAAGGACAGACAGATATTCTATAATATATATATATATATATATATATATATATATATATATATATATTCATGGCATTCGTAGTCTGTGTCACAATCTGATTGTATGGGTGGTTACCTACCAGGTAACGCTTGTGGTTGGCCAGTAATCTGCTAACATCCGCCACGGTGCCCTCAGTTTGTGAGGAGCAGATCATAGAATGGTTGAAATAGTTTACTGTCAAATAAATGCAAAGAGTACGCGACATGTGTTTCGCCCTCATTCTGGGCTCATCAGGTGTACACACTCCACTGCATTTCCTCTCAGGAATCGAACCTCGGACGTCAGCGCCAGAGGCGATGCCCCTAACGTTGCGCCACGGCGTGTGGTTCATTCATTTGACAGCATGTAGATCGGGGTAAATACATTCCTGGCATTCGTAGTCTGTGTCACAATCTGATTGTATGGGTGGTTACCTACCAGGTAACGCTTGTGGTTGGTCAGCAAGTCAGCTAACATCCGCCACGGTGCCCTCAGTTTGTGAGGAGCAGATCATAGAATGGTTGAAATACTAAACAATCAGTAGGTGTCGCTGCCTCCCTGTATCATCCTTCCCTGTTTGTTTTCCTGGGGTCATCATTTACATCATTTACATATACACACATAACGTAAATGGGACAATATAAAAAGAAAACGCGACTCAGAACAAAACACACAATATCTATAATTATGTAGCCCCGCTACAAAACAGCAAGAATCAAATTGGCACTCACTGCAGTCGAGCACTGCAAAGGCTTTACATTGGTGTCAGAAGCAGGAACAATATAAGACCTATAGTCTTAACTTAGCAAAGCGTCACGTGCTGTAGAGATCAATAATTAACTTACTGAGTTCTTCTGAGTAGCTGCTGGACAGTTGTAAGGCTGAGATCCAGGATCTGGAATGCTGGTTGCAGGATCAGTGCAAGAATAAAGACAGTCAAGAGATTGCTACCTCTGCAGCTCCACCAGTGCTTCTTCATTTGCTAAAGTCCTTTCAGCTGGGTTCACTGACTCTGACAGAGCTTCAAGCAGATGGAGCTGGGGAAAAGCATGGCAGAGCGAGTTGCTACTGACTGTGATGCTATAGTCTCATTGAGACGCCAACAAAGTATACTGGATACTGAGCAGCAAGACACACTGTAAGCATAAGTAATCTGTCAGGAGGTTTACAATGAAAAAAAAATGTAACTTTGGAATTAGCAGCAGGTTGTTTCTTTCTTTTTTTTTTCAGATGTTCCGCCATTCATTTCAGCTACGAGTCTTGCCCGTAGTTTTGCACATTTACTGGCTGGTGTTATAAAGGTAGCGCCAAAGCTAAGCGCAATTGCAGATTCTGCTATAGCAGAATTCATTTTGGTTTAGCAGTGGATGTGCACCATAGATTTTTCTTTATTCTGTCTTAGTAACCTCGAGGTTATGTATAATTGTATTTTTTTGTTATTTAGTGTTCAAATATCTTTATTTTGTTTTTGGCATTTTGGTTTTTGTTTGAGGTGTGAGAATCCACGGGCAGGACTGTAATGGTGTCTCCCTGTGTGTAGTCAAGCTGAGCCGGGAAATTGGGACGTCTTTATAATTACAGTTGTGGCTGTAAGAGGTGGGAGTTTTACAATCGATCAGAGAGATTTGATAGAAAGAATTAGGGTGTGCAAGGTGCGCCAGGTACAGAGGTGTCTGGTGGATGAGCAATTGGTTGCTGTTAAGGAACAGCTTGAGGCTCCTGAGAACCAAAATAGGCCCCTGAGATTTTTTTTTCCGAGGTGTTGCATTTATGGCATGGGCTGAAACAGAATCCAGGCTGTTGATACCCTTTCCTGAAATGAAAGAGGCCAACTAAACATCAGAGTAACAGCCTTTGTGTTGTTTTACACATGCTATTTTTATTTGTTTTTTCTTCTTTTCATTCTAATAATATAAAAATTGTTTTAACTCAGAACTATATGTGTGTATATATATATATATATATATATATATATATATATTTTTTTTTTTTTTTGCTGTTTGGTACAAATGTTTACACCAACTGTTTTTTTTTTATTATGGAATAAAAACCTACTTTTTTTTGCACATCTGCCTTTCTTGTGCCTTTCTTATTACACCCATCCCCTATGTCCCCCCACCCTACCAGTTGGTCCCGAGTACTAGAAGGACATCTGTTTTAGTAGACAGCTTGTGACATTGACCTTGGGTAATCAGTGAGAGGTAGATCAGGGAAAGACTATGCAGGAAAATGACAAGACAGATTGTAGAGGTGTTACAAAGTCTTTAAGGTGAGATATGAACCTGGAATTCCATTTGCAGTTGTCAGTTTAGTGAAGAATGACAGCCAAAGTAGACAACAAATTAGCCAGATGTAATGTAAGGCAAGGATGGGTTACCATCACAGCTGTAGCAAGTGGATGGATGGGTGTCCATGCTAGCATGAGTGGTGTTCCCTTTCCCAGCTGTTGAGGCTGCCATAATGAAAGGGCAGAGGGAGACTGCCTCCAGGGACCATGTGTTCCCCCAGTACTTCACCAAGAAGCAGTTCTGTGTTTCACCTGACTCAGTGCTTACTGGTGACAATGTTGTTGCACCAAAGTACTACAATGTTGAAAAGGAGCTGCTCGACCTGAACTGGCCTGGTTGGAGTCAGGAGAGGAGGAGGAAAAAGCTCACCTGTGGAAGAGAAGGAGAAGAAATTTACTGTGGAAGGAGAAACCTGCAATGAAGGTTTTTTTTGTAAATAAAAAAGTATTTTGAACCAAGGACAGCTTTGAGTGTGGTTATGTCTTGGTTTTGGAGATATGAGACGCTCCCTCTGACAAGTTTCATTGTCCTGGGATGCGCTGTTGCCAAGAAGATGTGCTCTGTGCACAATTTTGTAAATGTTCAACAGGGCAAATTCCCACAAAAATATTAAACATTGCAGGAAGATTTTCTGAATAAATTACTTATATTTCTATAATTCTAGTTGGTGAAGTTAGTATGGTATTTTCCAAGATGACAATTAAACTCAGATGCCATTATGTAAGAAGAAAAAAATGACTCAGGGAAGAATTCTAAAACAAAAGCATTTACTTTAAAAATAAGTGAGGAAAAACATGAGTATGGAAACAAGAGGAGACCATTACAAGAGACATGGCAAAAACATGTATTTGTATTGTGCATATGTCTGGTTAAACAGGTGGAGGGAATCACTGTTTTTGGGAACTGTCTAGCAATCTTTTAGGTCACCTAACCTATTATTTGCTTTTTAATTCACAAATATTTTAAGATAACAACATTACCATTCAAGCAGAGATATATTGCTTTTTACTTTCTCGTATATGAAGTATAGGGAAAGTATTGTAATTGTCCAAAAATTCGACTTTAAGATTTTGATGAATCTCAGTGTTTTAGACCTCCCTGAGTCCGGTTTACTTTCTTATAGGAAAAGTATTGTAATTGTCCAAAAATTCAATTTTGAGATTTTAATGAATCTCGATGTTTTAGACCTCCCTGATTCAGAAAATACAATATTTGGAACTATGTCTGTGTGTCTGTGTTTGTGTGTGTGTGTAAACACGGTAACTTGAATACGTTTTCACTTAGGTCAACCAAATTATGCATACAAGTATTAGGTACAAAATGTAGATTTCTATCAACTTTTGAGCTATTTCTGCTAATCGGAAGTGGTACTTTTTTATTAATCCAGCTGCAGAGTTTGATTTATTCAACTTTACTTTTATAATAATTGATCAATATTTTATTAATTTGATTTGATTTGTTGTTGATGGTTCTTTAATGTACATAATATAAAAATATAATTATTGTCTTGTGGTTTACTCCTCAAATATCCATCCCCATATCTAAGTATATGAGAAAGTCTAGAGGAAACCACTCCCTATTTTTATGTTTGTAGTGTCAAATTCCTGGATTACTGGCTGAGGGTGGTCTTATAAAGTTTATCATACAGTCATGACAGAGGTCAGGGTTCCAACTCACATTAATACAGGCAGTATTAAATGGTGCCATATAGAGAGCTTGTGGCACTTCAGGCTTATTAAATCTGCATCACATTACATGATATCAGCAAAATCAAAAATATGGTGGATTTTTGGAAGAGTAAGACTGCCTTGTGAAATACACCTGGGCAGAAAGTACGATAAGGCTATTAACACAAAACTTCCATGCAGAAGGGTCAGAGTCAACTTTATATCCTGTGGAGGTTCTGGTCCTTTGTCACAGTTGGAGCACTGCTGCATACGGGTATGTTCTATCAGTGTATTGATGCAAGTGTGTTTTTTATATAATGGCATGCTAACACTGAGGAATGAGATCAAGAGTGGCCGAAAGTCTTAAAATGTTAGTCAGAAAGCTTGGCTAAATTCTACAAGAAAGCCAGGACTCTCTTGGTCAAGCAGCAAGGAAAGAAGATATTAGTGATGGGCTGTGTCCACCTGTATATGCAAAAGTAAAGGATAGTCTTACATTGAAAACAGCCATAAAACTCTACAGGCACAATAGTTCAACTGTGCAACCACCTTCAGGTGTGTAAATAAAGGGATAAAAACAGATCACATACAGTGGGTGTCAAATGAGAGTAATCCCGAGCAAGACCGGGAGGTGGCGGAGTACACAAATTCTTTTTGTTGCTTTTCTGCAGACCGTTCACGGGAAATTCCGCCTGGCCCTGATGACGTCAAATCCGGTTCTGACCCTTTTGACGTCACTTCCGGGTCTGAGCCTATGGATGAAGACCCTTCCGGTTCCGGCCCCTTTGAGGACACTTCCTATACTGGCCTTTAAAGCTGCCACCTTTCCTCTATCCCCTCAGTTCTCTTCTGGACTCCAATCTGTACACATCAGTACAAATCTTTAACCATTTTGCAGCTAGGGAATAATATATGTGTGGCTGCCCCAAAGCTTTCTGTGGCTCTTTTTAATTTTTGTGACACAGGGCAAGAAGGAAACAAAGCTGTGGAGATGAAAGGAGTAAAAGACAAGAAGGGATGAAAAGGAACCATAAGAGAAAATCAAAGAAGAGTTTAAAAAGTTAATCATTTAGTCCCAGACACATGTGTAAGTGAGAATGTGCTTCTTTGAAGGCTGTCTTTGAAACCCGGTGAAAGAACATAAACAGAGAGTTCAGTTTGAATGCAGTCAAGGAATATTAAATGTTCTAAAACAGGCTTTGTAAGAACTTTGATCTTAACGGTTTCAACGTAGCCACCTAAAGCAATCTGCAAGGCGTTTCCTATTTCACCCATTTAGACAGTTAGACACTTTTAACAAGAAATATAGTAAATACAATTTTTGGAATGGCATGAGGCCCATTGTTTAATATTATGTTTTCCAGAGGGTCCAGATACAATAGTATTGCCCGTGACACAATGGCTTCTGTTACAACAAAGGAAGATGACTAGACTTTGTGAAGTGTAATGCGAACAAGAAATCTGCATGATTTAATTGGATGACAGAATGTGATCAGGGTGGATTAGATAAAGCCTCTTATTGAAGAACCTATCTGTCAAATAGGGGAAGTTTTATTTAATGGCCTATGGGGGAAATACAGAATTGGGATAGAAAATGAGGACAATCAGGATGCAGGTTTCATTTTTGGTGCTCCCCTTTGGGTGGAGGTTGTAGGGTCTGCACTTGGCTTAGTTGTGGATAATGTATGCAATATGAGAAAGGTGTCATTGAAGAAACTCTTCCATTCATAAAGGAAAATGCTTCATTGCTATGGAGGCAGTGGAATATAGGGAATGAATGAAAGGTGTTGTAATGAAAAGAAAATGATGTTGTCCAAGGTGTGGAATGTGGAAGAAATTTGACGGGGGCCCACCACTGGATGTCCAGTATAGGCACTTAAAACAGGCAGGAGAAAGTGTCAGTCATTCTTCTTTATTATCTAAATCTTGCAAGAGGTAGCATCTACAGCACAAGCAACTTATTAACAAGTGTTACAAAGTAGGGGAGCTTGTCAAGTTCTATTTATACACTTAATTGATTAGATAACAGTTCCAAGGAATTTGTTACATAATCGGAAAACTTTTAACATGATTGGATACACCCAGTTGCTAACAGGACATGATGAAATGTTCATACTTTAAATGACCACAATTAACCTGGTTCACTAGATTGATTGATAGTTTTGTCAGCTTAGGAGCACGTGACTTTAAAAATTGTGTTCTTAAGTATGCTACATGTAAAGGGTCTTCACGTTCATTCCGTTTCCCAAGGTCTGCAAGATAATGGACTTTTCCATTTTAATCCACCTGGGATCATCAACAGGAAACTTAGCCTATGCATTACAATACACCAATGATTATGCTTTAAAATATTACTTTTTCTCCTAAGCTTTATATGTTTTTGCTATAAAATAACTAAAAATACCTTTATAAAGTTACTTAAAATGCCTTTATCATAGTGAATATTAAAATAACAGCATAGTTTCAGAAGATAAAAATATGAAACTCAGCACATGTTAGGTGCACATCAGACCAGGGTTCAAATGCAAGTCATACAGGAGTGTCACAGATGATGTCCCACATCTCCTACAATACACTCTGGATGGTAATTCTGTGATATTTTATAGCTTATTCTCTGGCTAAACCAAGTTTACTGCCATGTTACAATAATTACTATCAATGACTTATGGATATATTACTGCTGTTTTATTTTAATTTGACATGTAGTTTGCAGTCTGTGAATGTGACCATATCCATGAGATGTGTCCTAGGACATTGGTTGAGGCATTGGTGTAGCAAAAGCGTTTCAATATGTTAATAAAGTTTGTGAACACAATCATATTTGAAGCTCAGTCGGATGTGTAAACATTCCTAAGAAATATAATTAGATTCTTCATGAAAAACATTTACAGGAAATTAAAAGAAAGGCTCTTTTACTAAGAAAAACACAATATGTATTTTTACCTTGTTGCCTGGGTTTTTAGATATAAGATGCCACAGAATATTGTAATAATATATTAAATGGTCAGAGGAAAACTACCAACTGGAAGAAAAGGAAACAAAACTTCACAATGGGAACATTGCCTTACTTTTCATTTTACTCCATTCTGCTTCTTACAATACCTTCTCTATTAAAGAAAAACAGGCTCTAAAAGAGTCATCTGTTCTTCCAATGGGCTTCTTTCAACTGATCTTATTGGAGAGTGTAACTGATCAATATCAGCCCATTATAGTTTTATTGGTATTTCACACCTTTCCTTAAATCTAAGTGCAAACTATGCATAATATTTCATTTAACTTTAAATAGCTTTATTTCTTGTTTTTTGGTAAATTTACTTGGTGCAATTGTCCACAAGAAGCAAACCCTTAAACCGAAAATAAGGTATTTCTGAAAAAAATGTATGACTAAATGGTAATGGTGGTGGGTTGTTCCATTAAACATTATTTTAGTAAATAAAACAATGAAAACACAGAGCAGCTTACAATAAACACTTATTGCCAGATGATGACGAGAAATGCAGTGTGCTACCAAAGGCACACCATTTAGGCAAATCTATGAAATCAGCATTCATCTTTGGCATTATGTACCTGAACACCATTACCATTCAGAAGCCACAGACTACTTAGCAGAGACTGAGAAGACATGCATTTTATAAGGCATTATCTTGTCAATTTTGCCAATAAAATTTAAGCTAATACCATTGATCGCTTATGCATTTTTGGGAAACTCAGAACTATCCTTAAAGCTAAACAGAATACCACTAAACCATTATTTCATTGTTTCATCTTAACTTTGCTTCTGTGGCACCCATTAAAATGTCGAGGGTGTACTTATTGTACATGGTGTGTGTTTATAACAAGAAAGAAGGAAAGACACTGTTCACCTGCTAAGCATGAACGTCTTTTGTATAAGAAGGTCCATTTAGCAAGGTAGGTGAAAGAAAGCTAAACACTTCAGTCTACACAAATTTCCGAGAAAATAAACTTCTAGGGACTGTGGTAATCAGGAAAAGGCAGGTGAAACATCAGTCTGATCAATGGAGGCAAACTGGTTTCTTATCATTTCCCTGGACATTCTAAAATGCTGTACAATGGGGGTCAGTGCCTGGATTATGGTGGAATTTGATTAAAGTCTGACACTGGATCTGTCACTGGTTCTATTAATTCCCTCCATCTGTTTTCAAGGCTAGGTAGTATAATATACATTGGTTACAGTGCCTAAAGAATATAATGCTGTTCATCTCCAAAGATAAACTGCAAGATTTTATCAGCACAACATAAATGAAAAGACACTGCTGTGTGACTGAAAATGTTGCTGGGAATCAAAATTTTAAAAATTACCTGAATTGTTTGAGGTGAAGGCCTGTTGACCAGCATGCCAGAATGCATGGTATTTCAGTCCTCGTCATACCATTAATTGAATTAGATGAATGTCGTTACAATATGCTCTTGACCAGACTGTTTATGTCACCTTCTTCACTCCTTAGCATTGTGTACAAATGTGATATGTCAAAACAGAGAGCAATATAATTATTGTGGACAATAAAGCTAAATGCAGGGAGTAAGCAGACTGTTTGTCCAAACATTTGGCTGTGGAAATGTAGTAATCCCATAATTAATCAGTCTAGCAGGATAACTAATCACTATCAGCTTAAATGCAACTTGGACTCTGTATAATTCACTCTGAATAAGCCCTCTCCTCATTCTTGTAATGTATGTTCGTGATCAATTAAGTCCTCTGCAATTCAGTCCCCTTGCTAGTAGATTAGATAGCCATCTCATCTTCAGATTGGTGAGTAATTAAAATACTTATACAGCAAGCTATTATTCTAATGGAATATTATCAAGTGATTAAGTACTTGATGGGAAAGAAATTTGTGGATACAAAAGGCTTACCCCTGCTTGAAAAGGTAGAATGAAATATATCAAGCAATAAATGTAAATAAATATATACATGAATAGGTAATAATAAAACATAACGGTAGTATGAGTTTATATAAAATGATTAAGTGGGGACTGATGTTTGGGTCAGCTGGTTTTGTTTTTATTATTTTAGAAATAGCAAAAACACAAAAAAAATCAACTACTGTAACAGCTCACTGTTACAGATTGATCAGACAGAGAAAAAATACAAACAAGAGAAACAAAGATCTTTAAATTGTCAGAAAACCCTATAGGGTAGAAGAAAGCATTGAAATGAATGAGTCACAAGCAAAGTTGTTATGTTATAATAAAATAAAAATCAAATTCAGAATTCCAACTCAAGGTGCAGTTTCATCAATGTTTAATATGTATTGGCACTACATAAATAAATAACCTGATAAATCATAGCTTTGCCGTCACAGTACAGCAGGCAGCAAGTGAACTGCATCGAAAATGTTGTACAAAGTATATATTTAACCTGCCACTAATGTTTCCTTAATATTCTGACACTTCTTCAACTAATTTGATGGAATTCAGCTGGTGACTAACCTAGTCAAAAAGTGAACAATACAGCCAAGATCTTATCCAGCAGTCATTTGTCTGTGGAACAACAGGAAGCACAAGACACCTTATAAAATTGTACCAGAATCAGTTCAAAGTATTTGAAAGATCACTATTTAGGATCTCTGAACTCTACACCACATTGTATTTTTTAATCAGAAATTTAAAAAAGTAGGTTCTGTTCTGTGTAAATTGAATGAACTCACAACATGTTAAAACTTATGTATTTACGCCCATTTTTACTCTGTGGCATGTAGTATAACAACGAGGTTAAAAATAAAATGCTATTACAATACAATTTGTGTAAAGACACTCTTAATCCCAACGTAAAATGTGCAGAGCAGTTTGCAGAATGTATATTATGTAAAAGACTCATCATATTATAATTAACATGTTGTAAAAGTTACCCTTGGAGTAATGGGGAATAAAATGATGGTCAGGAATGAAGAGAAATGAGCTAAGGACTGCACAAATTGTGTTTGTTTTCTGAAACTTGTTTTGTTAATGTTGTTTCACTGTGTTGCTGTGTTTTTGTACCATTTTCTGACAATTGTCTGTACAATGTCTTTAATAATAATAATACATTACATTTATATAGCGCTTTTCTCAGTACTCAAAGCGCTATCCACACAGGGAGGAACTGGGAAGCGAACCCACAATCTTCCACAGTCTCCTTACTGCAAAGCAGCAGCACTACCACTGCGCCACCTGTGAGGAAGAAAAGTTAGCAGCCTGTTGGCAGTAAACATATGTATCAGAGACTCTGAGGCATTATAAAGTCTACTTTTTAGGAATAATGTACCACTGGTAAAAAATTCGGTTACAGTTTACTACCTACAAACCCCACCCACCTGCACCAACCAACACCCCCACCAAACCACTTTTGACTAGAGATGCTGCTTTTGTGTATGCCAGTTGTGGTAAGGTTTTGAAGTCGACATGCCTGAATGCAAGGTAACACTAGCACAACTTGCTATCTGGTTCTGACTGGTTTTAGACATGCCATTTCTGAGTGTACCTCTTGCAACAAGGTTTTAGAAGTTCTGCTTTGATATCACTGGATAACCAACACTTTTGGGTGTATCTTGTTGAATGTGACCTGCAAAACAAAAAAAAATGCCTTTAAATATTCTTGTCATGGATTGTTTTATTGCATAGCCTATTTTCATGATTTCCGTTCATATTATATGTATACATATACAGTATAGCTACAATTGGAACATATGTGGTGATCTAAAAGTAGTGTCACTGCTACTGTGAATGTAGCTCAGATGTAACAAGCACCTCTGTTGCATTTCTGAATGGAAAAGCTGTGCCAAAGAGTCTCATTATGTTAAAGAGAGCTGGATTCCCCATAAGCAGAAAAGTGTGGCACACAGACCACTTGCTGACTCCACAAAGATATTTTTGCATGCTCTTTATATAAAATTTGGAGTAATGAAAAATTTTGTCAATGTGATTATAATATTTAAAATACTGTAGATGTATCCACAAATAAATAATGCCAATGAGAAGCAGTTCAAAGATCTGCTAGTGTGACCGGAGGAAATCATATGGAAGGGATTCAAGGATGTTGTTGAGTATATTTTGGGCAACTGCAGAGCACCAGACTCCACCCAGCTGTATGACAACATGCTTGAAGTGTATAGAACCACAAAGTGCAAAATCTCACTGAAGATTCTTTTTCTGCATTCACACTTATTCCCTGCTAATCTTGGTGAAAAGTTTCACCAGGACACTGCAGTGAGGAACAAGTGGTATCAGGACAAGTGGAATCCATGAATGTTGGCCGACTATTGTTGGACACTAAAACGAGAAGCACCAGGTGCTGAGTACAAACAAAAACCAACTGCAAAACATTTTAGCTCACATGAACTAATGCAATGTGTCAGATCATTAAGTGATTAAACATGCTAAATTACATAAAACATAATTTAATGTTTCTCTAAATTAAAATTAGAGTCAATCTGAAATAATATGTGTGTTCAGGTTGAAGCTATCAGTCAGAATTAATTAAAACATTTTAGGAAGCAAACATGTCCATTGTATTATATTTATGGCACCAGAAGTGGGGTTTAGGTATATAGCCTGATATTCTTTGGAGACAAGAATTTATTAGCTCCAGGAAGAAAGACTTTATAAGCCTCAGTAACAAGATGGTAGCATAAAGTCAGACAGTGAGATGACTAGAAATAGAGCTGACCAGTTAGAGAGTTGTCTTTGAGGGTGAAAACAAGTCACCAAAAATGCTTCAAATTACCACAAAAACTTCAAGAAACAATAAGACAGAGCTGCCTGGAGTTGATGCATATACAGTATGTGTTGCTGATCCATGTCTGTTTTCAGAACTACAGAACAATTCTGGTTATATTATATGAAATGCCAAAGTCTTTTTGTATTTAATTATGGCATTACAGTAGTTATAGTTTCCTTGCTTGCACATTTTGCTCTATTTTAATCTCTGGGGGCTGGCAACAGCTAGGTTAATCAAAGGTAGGAAAGAGAGAGAATACTCTCAAGAAATAAGCTACAGTGACAGTCATATTTGGGTGAGGTCTGAGAGAACCCTAGTAGACTGTAGTCGTGGATGCAAGTGCGCTGCAACTGTGAATGGTATATCCTTAAAAGTTGGTAAGTGTAAGAAAATGCAATGCTTTGCAGAATGACATGCTATGCTGTTGTCGTCTTTTTTTGTTCAAGTATATTGACCTAATCTTTTTTGTGGCATTAAGCAATAATAGTATGATTTGTGAAAGGACGCTTTGATTTTCGCTGGTATAGTGGTTAACACTGTTGCCTCAAAGTTCCAGAAGTTAGAATCTTGGCCTAAACACAGAGTTGATGTATTTTGCATATTCTCACCATGTCTGCATGGGTTTTCTTCCCACATCTAAAAGATGTACATGGTAGATTGTGTAGCAGAAAACCTTTATTCACCATTTTTAGCTTTCATTTATTTTGCTTTTTATCTAACTGCTCTAAGTAGGATCAGTTCATTGAAATATGTATTCCCTCCAGGTAGGTCGTGACCTTTAGATGAAGTACAGTATCTCTCTGTGTAGCCTAATACAGGATGATCTAATGTCTCATATATGGACCTATTTTTATTTAATTAACATGCTATCAACTATATGCTAAATACTCTCTTATATTCATAATCAGTAAAGCCTTTTTGTCTAACAAAGGACTGCCAGCTAACCATTATTGCAATGCAAGTTTGATACCTTGCATCGTGTGAAAGATACAGTATCTTTGTTAAATAAATTGTATTTCTGGAGTCTGAAAAACCTTTAACTAAAAGAATGCAGGAAAAGAACCAGAATCAAGACTATTTGGAATTATTAATTATCAAATCTAATCTGATTCTGTCTATGAGTGTACCCTTGGATGTGTACCCAGCCAGGTCTAGATCCTGCTTTTCTCCAAGTGCTGCTAAGATTGAAAATGGGTGGATCGATGTCCTCTAATTTTTTCTCTGCAATATGTTAAAGGTCACAACACCAACCTTACACACATTATAACATGTACATAATCGCTCTCATGGTGTTGATAAGACCCCTTTGTTTTGTGATCTGTATGGACCAACTTGACTATACCAAAAGTGCAAATTGGAGGATCACTATATAATCTGCACAAAAACATGGCCATTTTTACACTGCAAAATGTTAGCATAAGGCAACCAAGATGGGAGCAGCAGGAGTAAGTATCAAGTCACACACTTGTGAACCTGCTGTCTTTTAAAAGGGAGGTGCAATGTATGCAATTTGTAGATAGATTGATGTCTGTATAATGACCAGAATGGTAGTAGACTTAGTTACAAGCCCCCATCCGTGTTATTTTTTATGAAACTGTCTCAAAGGTAAAAGACAATGCATCCCACAGGCCTAATGGCTGACATCAGGATGAGAAATGACCAGTCATAAAGAAGATGCAGGCCTGATTGAGACCTAATTGAGTAGAGATCCAGAGAGATTTGATGACCAATAGAGGGAATGTTTTGATAGCACAAAAGATTGTAGATGCCAACCGTGGTGTTAGGGGGAACATGTCAGCAACAGTGTAGTGTGCTCATTTTAGTTTGAAATTTTACAGAGGTGCCGGTTGACTTCAGAAATGAAAAAGCTTTGCATTTTCAAACAGAACTCTTCAGTTTTTTGTTTGAATTTATCTCACAAGGTCAATAACTAAAAGCAGCTTCTAAAAGATCATTTTGTAGCATAAAAATACACTCAATTCAGCCGCACAATTCAGTGGCACTCTAGTATTGATTACTTTACCGAGCCTATGAAGTATCTGGGCACTAATAAAATAACTGATTACAGAATTCGATCAGCTCCCTGCCCCAGCAGTTTAATAAATAGTTTCATTCTTGCTCAAAGGGATTAAATATTAACTGTTCTCCATCCCCGCTTCACTGTGTCCTTTCTGCTCATTTTAGCCTTGCATGCTTTTCTTTTATTATATTTGTGGTGAGCTGAATTTTATTTACTTTGCCTGTGTTTATTAAAATTTCTTGTCACATATTTAATCTTCAGAAAAACTTTCCCTGATAGAATTCAACTTACCTGGAAGCTTACAACTGTTTAGTAGAAGTAAAATAATACAGAATATTAGGGGGTCTGAATTAAATGGTTAGTAGTAGTTTTTCTTTTGTCTTTTTCACCAAAGAGTTACAATGCTGGTTTAATGTTAAAGAACAAAGTGATTTCAAAAGATCAAACTAAACATGGTGACAAAAGTTTTACACAAAAAGAAATCAAACATTTTATTTAATTTGATATAACCAATTGTAGTATCACTTGCAACCTATCCAGGTCTGTTTACTAAATTCAGTATTGTTGGGACAGGTGCCTGCTGCTCAAACCCTGAATTAGATTAGGCAGGTAAACACTGTGGGGAGTGTGTCCCTTTGGTCACTTGTCAGACTGGCCTTTCCATAAGTACTTCGATATACCTGTTGTCATCATGCTTGACTGTTAATGTGGTTGTGTTTGAGAATATGCTCTGCAAGCCATCCTGGGTGGGTTTCTTCTATGCACCTAATTCTTCCCATGTCAGCTACATTTCACTCCGATGGAAGAAAGCAGCTAGGAAAATAGATTACCTGACACTGAAGTGACTTGCATGCCAAACTACGAACAGAACAAAGCTTCTATTATGAACAAGATATGTCAGACTTCATATACTCCCTGATTCAGTCAACCAATTTAGAAAATTAAATTCATTATAAATTAAAGCACTTATGAAAAGTATTCACCCCCTTGCAAGTTTTCAGATTTTATTGTTATACAGCATTGAATCCCAATAAGTTTAATTTTTTTTTTTTTTAACATTGATGTGTACTCTGACCCGGCCCCTCCAGGATATTAACATTGTTGTTTTGAAGCCATTCCTTTGTGGTTTTGGTATTCTGTTTGGTGTCATTGTCTTGCTGGAAAACAAATCTTCTCCCAAGGTGTAGGTTTCTTGTTCTCCTCCTGGATTTCCCTGTATGTTGCTACATTCATTTTTCCCTCTAACCTAACAAGCCTTCCTGGGTCTACAGCAGAGAAGCTTCACACATCATGATATTCTCACCCTCAATCTTTATGTTGAGGATGGTGTGTTTTTGATAGCATGCAGTGTTTGGCTTACCCCAAACATAGCATTGAGCTTTTTGGTCATCAGACTACATTTTGGTCCCATCAGACCATAGAACCTTCTTCCAAATGACTTCAGAGTCTCCCACGTACATTTTAATGAAATGTCTTATGCATTTTTTTAATAGTGGTTTCTTATTTGCTACTGTCCAATAAAGCTGTCACTGGTGAAGTACCCATGTCACATTCATCTGCACAGCCTTAGCAGTCTGATACTTTGCAGCTTGTACAGTAACTCTGCCTCATGGTGGCCTCTCTTGTCTCAGTTTTTGTGGACAGCCTGCTGTAGGCTAATTTACAGTAGCATCATAATGAGTGATTTAACTGACTTCAAGGGATATTAAGTGACTTTGATATTTTCTTGTATCTATCCCATGACTTGTTCATTTCAATCACCTTTTCATGGAGTTCCTTGGCAACATATGTCTTACGGAGCACTGGCTTTAGTTTGTGTTTAAAACTTTCCATTTGGTCTTCTCTTTCTTTTCTGGTTATCACTCTTGCCTGTTTTTTCAACTACATATCATCTCCCTTTCCTGTTCACTACAGTACTAGCAGTATTGTACTAGAAGTACTAGTAGTAGTAGTATGTTGTGTAAAGGTGTCATAAACATGGTAAAAAGTTGTGTGAGGCCTCCTTAAAGCATTCCTGGAGCTTCACCAATCTGCCTAAAGAAAGTTGTATGTTCTCCCCGTGTCTGCGTGGGTTTCCTCCGGGTGCTCCGGTTTCCTCACACAGTCCAAAGACATGCAGGTTAGGTGCATTGGAGATCCTAAATTGCCCCTAGTGTGTGCTTGATGTGTCTGTGTGTGCCCTGTGGTGGGCTGGTGCCCTACCTGCGGTTTGTTTCCTGCCTTGCGCCGTGTGTTTACTGGAATTGGCTCCAGCAGACCCCTATGACCCTGTAGTTAGGATATAGTGGGTTGGATAATGGATAGATGGACAAATTACAATAAGAAGTAGGGGACCTCCAAAATTATGTGACTGTAATCACTACTGATCTGTATGATAGTATGTTTGAAGCTATAATGTCATAAGTGAGAGAAATACTGAAGGTTAAGAAAGAATGTGAGAAGCTTTCAGAAATCCAAAATGATGTGGAAAATAATGTGACACAACAGAGAGAAAACAAAGAAAAAAGTGTTTAAGTGTGGTGAAACAGAGCAGTTGGTGTTTACAGCAATCCCTCCTCGATCGCGGGGGTTGCGTTCCAGAACCCCCCGTGAAAGGTGAAAATCTGCGAAGTAGAAACCATATGTTTATATGGTGTGGGGAACAGCCCGGACACAGACAGGTAGACATGATGTTTCTTCACCACACACGTTTATTGACAACTATTATATACAATAGAAGTGCACAATCCCAGTGCCTCAACACCAATCACCCCTTAAGTCCTGGCCACACTCACAATGCCTTTCACAGTCTTTGGTCCGCCTCCACTCCTCTCCACCAAGCTTCGTCCTCTTCCACCCGATTCTTGCCCCTGACTGGAGGGAGGCGGCCCCTTTTATTCACCCCGGAAGGACTCCAGGTGTATCCTGAGGGTTTCTGTAGCCACACCCCTGTGTGGTGGAAGCTCTGTCGGCATATCCGGAAGTCTTCCAGGTGTCCCCAATACTCTTCCCCCCAGCACTTCCGGGTGTGGCGGAAGTACTGAAGTCCAGTGCTCCCAAGGCATTAGGGCACCCCCTGGCGGTGACCACGGGCCCCTACAGGGTTGAGCTTCCATGCTCTGTACCTGTGGCCCCCAAAGCAACCAGGGCGGATGCCCCCTCGTTTTCTGGAGGAGGCACAAGCCCTCCTCCGGTCCTCCTGGGCATCCCGTCTGGGTAGGAACCCCAGCCGGGTGCCACAATGGTTATTTTTATATTGTCATGCTTGGGTCACAGATTTGCACAGAAACACAGGAGGTTGTAGAGAGACAGGAACTTTATTCAAACACTGCAAACAAACATTTGTCTCTTTTTCAAAAGTTTAAACTGTGCTCCATGACAAGACAGAGATGACAGTTCCATCTCACAGTTAAAAGAATGCAAACATATCTTCCTCTTCAAAGGAGTACGCGTCAGGAGCAGAGAATGTCAGAGAGAGAGAGAGAAAAAAGCAAACAAAAATCAATAAGGCTGTTTGGCTTTTAAGTATGTGAAGCACCGCCGGACAAAGCAGCTGCAAGGATGTACAATGTAAAGGTCTTTCAGCATTTTTTAGAGAAGCGTCCGTATCCTCTAGGCCAGTGTGCAAACAGCCCCTCTGCTCACACCCCCTCCATCAGGAGCTGAGAATGTCAGAGAGAGAGAGAGACAGAGAAAAACAAACAGTCAAAAATCAATACGTGCCCTTCGAGCTTTAAAGTATGCAAAGCACCGTGCGGGAAGCATGTCACTTGACAAAGCAGCAGCACAGAAGGGAGCAACGTGAAGGTAATCTTTCAGCATTTTTAGACGAGCATCCGTATCCTCTAGGGGTGCAAACAGCCCCTTCCGGCAGGAGCAGAGAATGTCAGAGGAAGAGAGAGAGAGAGAGAGAGAGAAAAGCAAACAATCAAAAATCAATACGTGCTGTTTGATCTTTTAAGTATGCGAAGCACAGTGCGGGAAGCATATCGCTTGACAAAGCAGCCAAATGTAAACCCAGCAAGAAAGAGAGCAATGTGAAGGTAATCTTTCAGCGTTTTTTGAGGAGCGGCCGTATCCTCTAGGGGTGCGAACAGCCCCTGTGCTCACAATATAGTTGAGGAGTTTTATTTAATACGTAATACGCGCTCTGGTTGGGTAGCTTCTCAGCCATCTGCCAATAGCGTCCCTTGTATGAAATCAACTGGGCAAACCAACTGAGGAAGCATGTACCAGAAATTAAAAGACCCATTGTCCGCAGAAATCCGCGAACCAGCAAAAAATCCGCGATATATATTTAAATATGCTTACATATAAAATCCTCGATACAGTGAAGCTGCGAAAGTCGAAGCGCGATATAGCGAGGGATTACTGTATAAAGACAGTAATCATGTGGTCCTTGCATATGTGAAAGCTGGTAGGGTGGGTTTAAGTAAGCAAAATCTGTGCCAAAATTTCATATTTATTCCCATATTAATAAATGAAGTAAAAGTCTCTGCGTTAATTGACTCTGAGAATTTTATTAGCACAGCCCTAATTAATAAACTGAAACTACCCACAATTTCTTTAAATACAAGGCTAAAATTATTTTTGTAGATGGTAAACCGGGGTTTTGGAATATATAGTGCCCTCCAAAACATTTGGGACAAAGACACATTTTTCCTTGATTTACCCTGCCACCCTCCAGTTTAAAATTACAAATCCGATTAAAGTGCACACTGCAGATTTTAATTTAAGGGTGTTTGCATACACTTTGGTCACACCATGTAGAAATTAAGACACTTTTTATATATTGTCCTCCCATTTCAGGGCACCATGATGTTTGTAAAAATTGGTGTTTGTACACAGTGTGTATATTATTTGCATGAGGAAAAGAGATGAATGGAAAACTGCCATTAATACTGCCAATAGTGTACTTAGTGAGTGAACTTGCCTGATTTTCCTTGAACTCAGACTGAGCGTTTGCTGCAAAGTAGCTTCTTTGTCAGATTGGGCCGAGAGACCTGCATCCCTGCAGCTTAGAGTTGCATGTGGATGAAATAGGCACCAGCTTATCAAAGACATGCTGTGAATAACTGCCAAAGCCATTGTTCGTTTGTCTTTTTTTTTTTTCTTGTTTGACTTTTCTTTTTCTTTTTTGTTTGTGATATATACTAGCGAAGAGGCCAGTTTCTTTTTTGTTATCAGGGTCACAATGCATGCATGCAATTACACAGACCTGCAACGTTGGGTAAAGGAGGTGTCTTATCAAAGGGTACATAGATGCTCAAAGTTCATATGCTTATTGCCAGGGCTTGTTATGTACTGTATGTGTTTAAATATATTTATAAATTCATATATTAAGAAATTTTATATAAATAGGTAAAAAACACAGTACAAATGCTTATTTATCTTTGATTATGTATCAATTAAAACTGAACAATTTGCTTGTTCATGTAAATTTGTTTAATAGACTATAAAAATGAAATTTTGGTATAGCACCTAATAGATGGTACTTTTTGTCAATTAAATATTATTTAAGTTAACCCATGAATTGTAAAGGGATTGCGTAGTGGAATTTATTTGTAGGAAAAACACGATAAGATTATGTTATAGTAGGGAAAGGCCGCGTTCTTCTTGCAAAACTCCTACTAATGGCGGCACTGCAAGAAAAGCAAAGATGAGGTGAATAGGAGCCAGTGCCTTTGAGTTACTGTGTGGAGATGCCAACAAGAAAAGTAAGAACCCAGGGCAGATCCCTTTTGCGGTATAGTGTGCAAGGTATAAGGAAATGAGGGCTGGGTGTTACACATAAAGACAAAAACAGTAACATAATATATATAGTATATGTTATATTTAATAACCAAAAATCAAGGAAATGACTATTTGCACCAAGTACAAAAACCCTGGCTCCACTATAACAGACTCTCCTTCTGCCAAAGTGTGTTTCTGTGTTCGTTTGACTCTCTTTCTATTATGTCTTAGCTCTGTCCTCTGCCATCCAGGTGTCATGTCTGCCACAGGCAACTCTTTGCCAGGTGGCAAACCTCTAAAACTTTATCCCCAGTTGCATATTCCAATTGGTGATGAAATGACATGGGGACTGCTTCTGCTATCTCAAAACTCCATAAGAACGGAAGCCTGAGTAGACAAGCCAATGTGCAAGTGGAGTTTTAGAAGTTTTTACTATGTCTCCATGGGGTTTTTATCAGCTACACCAATTTCCTACATGACAAACAGATTCTCTGTGATGACCTCAGACACATCGTAATCTGTGTATTGCACTCCATGCTATCTGGATAGACTGAAGCCCTTTAAATGTAAGTCTACCCCTACAATTAAATGAGTTCCATAAAAAAAATGAAAGTTTTCTTCTTGTGATCTCACTGTACTGAGGTTTATCATATAGCAGAAAAAGGTATGATTTTTTTAATTGAATAATTTTATTAGCACAATACAATTCTAGAAAATATACAGGAGTGATCATCAAAGTATAACAGTGTTCAAGGATAGACAACTTTGGATACTAGGATGCTGCTGCCATAAGAGGACATGTTACAGGCCCCAACCATGCAGATGGAGAGCATATGGTGACCTTGCGCAGCTTAGAGAATAATACTCATATAAGAGGCTGGTGAAAAAATACAAACCGCAAACAGATGGTACCTTTGACCCAAGATAAATGTACAGCTGACAACAAGGCAAACTAAAACATGATCATACTACACCTATGAATAAAACACCTGCCACATGGTCAATTAGTGATAAGATGTTACTACAAAAACTACTGACCTGCACAGTCATTCTTCAGAAATAAATAATCATAACATGACATTCTCAAATCCACTTCATCAATTCAGAGTCCCGGGGGTCAATAAAAGGGTTATGCAGTGGCAGATACATGAAACTACTGTCATTAACTGAAACAACTCAATTCTTTATAGTTATTTTCAAGGTAAAAATAAAAAAAATCTGTTCAAAGAGTATAATATAATACAGAAACTCATAAAGTTCATCCTTTGCTTAGTTAATGGAAATTTCTGAAATTTATAGCATAGCAGTGTCAAACCAAATTAGTCACCTTCTGGGTTGCAGAAAGCCAGAGCCTATCCCAGAAGCACCGGATGCAATGGAGGAAACATCCATGGACAGGACACAAGTCATCTTCAGGGTGCACTGTACTCACTCACACCCACCCATATTCACACAGGGGGCAAATTTAGAATAGATAGATAGATAGATAGATAGATAGATAGATAGATAGATAGATAGATAGATAGATAGATAGATAGATAGATAGATAGATAGATAGATAGATAGATAGATAGATAGATAGATAGATAGATAGATAGATAGATAGATAGATATGCACATTCTTACTATGGTCTGAACACACACTAGAATGACTAAAAAAAGAAAAGCTGCTAACTTGGCAGGCACAGCTACAGTGCAGCATTATACAGGCATATTGCCATTGGTATAAAGGAGCCCCAGTAGCGTTTCCTGAAAAACATTTTGATAATATCACTTAGTTTTGTTTTAATTCTTTTCTTTTCTACTACCCCTAGGGGATCTATAGTATATCCCATAACTAAGCCTGCCCTTTTAATTAGCATTTTGATTTGGTGGGCCTCTCCTGAAATTATGTTACCGGCCCAGCACACCACAGATTATAAAATTACAGTGGCCATCGCTGAGTTGTTAGAAGATATATATATGCACTATATATTATAGATAGATAGATATATTTGAAAGGTACTATATAATAGATAGATAGATAGAACGAAACGACAAAAAAAAATTGCTAATTATATACAGTATATATATTTGTATATTAAAAGTATATATATATTACTCTTACTTACTTATTTATTCCATATAAACCCATATCACTATTCTTACATTAAAAAAATATAAAAGTAAAAAAGTATATATCATCTAGATAAATATCACTTTTAGCTGTACCTACTAAGAGTTCAGTACAGTGATCCCTCGCTATATCGCGCTTCGCCTTTCGTGGCTTCACTCTATCGCGGATTTTATATGTATGCATATTTAAATATATATCACGGATTTTTTGCTGGTTCGCGGATTTCTGAGGACAATGGGTCTTTTAATTTCTGGTACATGCTTCCTCAGTTGGTTTGCCCAGTTGATTTCATACAAGGGACGCTATTGGTAGATGGCTGAGAAGCTACCCAGCTTACTTTTGTTTCTCTCTCTCTCTCTTGCGCTGACTTTCTCTGATCCTGACGTAGGGGGTGTGAGCAGGGGGGCTGTTCGCACACCTAGACGATACGGACGCTCATCTAAAAATGCTGAAAGAGTTGCTACCTTCTGTGTGCAGCTGCTTCGTGAAGCGGCATGCTGCACGGTGCTTCGCATACTTAAAAGCTCAAAGGGCACGTATTCATTTTTGACTGTTTGTTTTCCTCTGTCTCTCTCTCTCTCTCTCTCTCTCTCCCTGCTCCTGACGGAGGGGGTGTGAGCTGCCGCCTTCAACAGCTTTGTACCGGCGGTGCTTCGCATACTTAAAAGCCAAACAGCCCTATTGATTTGTTTGGTTTTCTCTCACTTTCTGACATTCAGTGCTCCTGACGCGCACTCCTTTGAAAAGGAAGGTATGTTTGCATTCTTTTAATTGTGAGACAGAACTGTCATCTCTGTCTTGTCATGGAGCACAGTTTAAACTTTTGAAAAAGAGACAAATGTTTGTTTGCAGTGTTTGAATAACGTTCCTGTCTCTCTACAACCTCCTGTGTTTCTGCGCAAATCTGTGACCCAAGCATGACAATATAAAAATAACCATATAAACAAATGGTTTCTACTTCGCGGATTTTCTTATTTCGCGGGTGGTTCTGGAACGCAACCCCCGCGATGGAGGAGGGATTACTGTACATATCAATTTAAAAAAATGGTGGTGCTTCAAAACATTTCCATTCCTGAAGGAGTAAGCCAAAACAAAAAGTTGAGAATTTGAGAACCACTGGCCTGCAGATTATCAGACAACATTTGATCACACATGCATCGATAGTCTGCAGTAGGTAAGCTTTTGCTTTGATTAACAGCTCTGCTATTATCCAAAATAATAATGTTTTTAATGAGTACAGTTAGCAGTAACCAAGATCCAAGATCATGTTCCATTTCACAGCACTGGGTTTATATTAGTGGCTCTGACCAAATGTGCAACATTTGTAAAGCTGGGCCTTAAAAAAGGTCTGCGGCATAGAGCTTGTCTGTCGCTATCTTGTCACTTATGCGGGCTTTGTGTCTGCCAGCAATTTTCAGCAACAGCACAGCAGGTGGATTTGAAGCCATCTCTCAGATGGACCAGTCTGATGTGTCAGTCCAGTTCTGGTGTGATCACTCAAGTGAAAACCAGATCTTGAATTGTCATCCATTTTGCCAGTCTGCTGTTGAAAAATAGTGCAGGGACTTAATCCTGTGTCAGTCAATGATGACATATGACATGCCAATGGCCTTCTCTCTTAGTTCTGGTGACATTTAATTCATTATGTGTTGCATGAAAAACTGACAATGTATGGCCTTTGTCTTGCTATGACCTGTGAACAGGCACTATTCTATCTTGACCTAATTAGCTGAAAAACCAGATAATGAGCTTTTATATGTTTGGCAAATTTGCCTTAATTTACCTGCTGTACTGCTGGTCATCACGTTGTGTTTCTCTTTCCTGTCAGTATATATGACGTCCAGCAACAATGCCCTACTGGCATAGCGGTCCCTAGCAGCTATGGGGAGATAGGATTCTAGACCCAGCTCAGTCATGGTGTCCCTGCCACTACATGACCTTTTTTCTCCAGTAGTCTACTTTCCTTCCTACATCTTTAAGATGTCCGTGTCAGGTTAACTGGCCAGTTTAAATTGTACTGTATAAGTGTCTGATGGATTGACAATTCATTCAGGTTTGGTTCTTGCCTTGTGCCCAATACTTCTAGCTAGGTTACAGTTCTTTGCAACACAAGCAGGTTTGTGAGTAATGGGATGGTTTAAGTTTTCACCTGCACCATTTTTGAGTTTAGGTTTGTATAAATCACCATACACTTCAATACACAATAATATATATATATATATATATATATATATATATATATATATTTTTTTTTTTTTATTAATAGCCAGGATATTCAGTTAGGCTGTTGGGAAAGAATTATGTGAAAGAAAGGATGAAATCCTTCCTTTAATGTCATTACAAATTTCTGACAGGAGGGCAGATTGTATATCTGTACAGAATATTTGGATTTGAAGTGGGAATGATGCAAGTTGAAAATGAAGCATAGGAGCAACTGCATTATGTTTACAATGATGCTATTTTAGATATTATATTAAAATTTGATTGATTGCCCCACAAAATTTTGACAATTGTAAGCAGCAATAGGTTCATGAAACAGTTTTTTTTTTTAAATGGCAAATGTTCACCAATTAAAATATTTATTTAAAAGGAGCCATGATATTATATTTGAAGCATGCCTCTCCGAGTGCCATTATGTTTAAAAAGAGTTCAAAAATATGTCCATGTAAAAAATATATGGTGAAACTGAACTACTGTACAACTGTACAGAATAATTCTGACATTCAAAGTTCGAATGAGGCAGTTGAGGCCATTCGAATGAGGCAGTTGCTGTCGTACACACGGATGAAAACAGCACTCGCCTGACTGCTAACTTTACCTTTTCATAGATTTACACTGCAGTCACTGGCAGGACATACAGATGCCTGAGAGCTGCGTTTATTTCCCAAGCTAATAATAGATGCAAGGTGTTTCACGGGCTGTGGTTTGGCAGCCCTCATCTCTGGTAATTGCAATTATGAGTTAATTAGAGGTATGTTGCCAAATGCTCAAGGCACATAAATAAGTACTAATTAACATTCTCAAGTGTACGGTATGTGCTCCTCCTGTAAAGCATTGACTGGTAAAAGTTAAAAGAAGACTGCAGATGAGAAAACAAAAATGAGACTGGGAGACCATTTTTCTATAGGTAGCCGTTCAACGCACTGAAGTGAGCAATAGGCTCAAAGGAGTCTCTTTATATAAAGCAGGTTATTTGCAAGTGCGCTACAAAGCTAAATTATTAATTAAAGGGCCAATAACGGCAACTCATTCATTATGGCTATGACCTAAAAAGGATTTGTGTGTGTCATTTACGAAGAATTGCTTATTCTTTCTCCCCTTATTTTAAAGAGAAAAATAAATCATCTTCTGCTAGCCTCTGTTCCATTTCTTGCCAGTAGGCAAGGGCTTCTCTTTACTTACAGAATACAAAATATCTTATAAAAATTTACCAGCAATCAATACATGCTGCATTCTAATGTGAAATTATCCTCATGCTGTAGCACTCTGGTGGTATCCAAAATATAAGAAAGGTGGGGAGGTTAAAAACACAACGTACTTAACAACGTAACCCAATTCCACATACGTGCAACCTAACTTTTCTACTTTTACTTTGTTTTTCCTAATAAATTCATTTTAATACATCATTTACACTCATAGACAAAAGGTCTAACTGAAGAAGCAAAAATAGTAATAAAAGTTTCTTTTGTACAATTTCATTCCAGTAAACAGCAATTAAGTATCATATATAAAAGCCAGAATGAAGAATTAATTGGAATTAAAAGCTTACATTGTTGACAATACAATCCAGCTATCTGTTATTCCTTGCTGTTACTATTTATGGTCTTATTTATCTGCAGATAGTGCAAATGAAACATTCTCTCCCTCTACCCACGTTGACTAATTAAGTCATGTCTTTTGTACAGTATATCAAAGACAGCACATAACAGGTATATTTTTGGTTCAGGCTAGATTAATTTAGCTGTGTGTGAGATATTTCTAGATGGTTTTATGAAATATTTGGAGTTTTGTTAGTTTATGTAAGCAGGTGCCTTTCAAAACCTCCTTACAATATTAATTAAAAAATTGATAGGTTAATGGATCTGATGACAATATTTTTGATCAGATCAGCCCTAGTTTCTTAAATTACTTGATTTAATGTCTTGAAAAATAGCATAACGTAACTTAACATAACCTTCTCATCTCTGGACGGGGCATCTACTCATCACAGATCCCACTCACACAGAAAGTGTGTTGTAATTTTTGAAGGCTATTTTTCATGTTCAGTTCCTATTTATATGTATAGTACAGTATTTCAGATTCTAAAAATAATTTCACATTACAGTTCCTATAAAAAGTAATCATTCCTTGGAAGTTTTTACATTTTATTGTTAAGCAACATTGAATCACAGTGGATTTAATTTGGCTTTTTTGACAGTGATCAACAGAAAAAGGCCCTTTAATGTTAAAGCAAAATCAGCTGTCTGCAAAATGGTCTAAAATATTTACAAATACAAAACCACAAAATAATCAATTGTATATGTACTCCGCCCCTTTAATATGGCACAACTAAATCATTACTGGTGCAGCCAATTGGTTTTAGAAGTCGAAGAATTAGTTCAATGGAGATCACCTGTCTGGGGGTTCAATTGATTGTAGTATAAATGCCCCAGAATGCGGAAGAGCCAACTTGTGGTGAGTCAGTATGGTGTGTGACCTACACTGACATGACATGACATGACATGACATGATGCAAGTTCATGAAAAAGCAATTGAAAAGTACAAGTTAGGGATTGGAGTCAAGAAAATATCCATGTCACTGAAAATCCCTTAGAGTCCAGGGTGGTTAGCTACCAGGTAACGCTTGTGGTTGGTCAGCAAGTCAGCTAACATCCGCCACGGTGCCCTCATTTCAGTTGCGAGAAGCAGATCATAGAATGGTTGAAATAGTTTACTGTCAAATAATGCAAAGAGTACGCGACACGTGTTTCGCCCTAATTCTGGGCTCATCAGGCATACACACTCACTGCACCTCCCTCTCGGGGAATTGAACCTCGGACGTCTGTAGGGTCCAGGTATTGCCAAATGCTACCAGTAGTGATACTGACCGTAGCCAAATGCAAAACAAGTGAAGAAACAGTCAGAAACGATGTGAAGGGAAAAATGTCAGTGGCCTCCACCTCTTAAACCATTCTTGTTTTGGGGGTCATCTCATTGTTGCCCCTCTAGTGCACTTGTTATTCATTTCGGCTATACTTCCTTAGAAGACTGGCTTTCTTCAACATCTGCAATAAGATGCTGCAGATGTTCTATCAGACGGTTGTGGCGAGTGCCCTCTTCTACACGGTGGTGTGCTGGAGAGGCAGCATTAAGAAGAAGGACGCCTTACACCTGGACAAACTGGTGAGGAAAGCAGGCTCTATTGCAGGCATGGAGCTGGACAGTTTGACATCCGTGGCAGAGGGACGGGCACTTAGCAGGCTCCTATCAATTATGGAGAATACACTGCATCCACTAAACAGTGTCATCTCCAGACAGAGGAGCAGCTTCAGCGACAGACTACTGTCACTGTCCTGCTCCACTGACAGACTGAGGAGATCGTTCCTCCCCCAAAATATGTGACTACGAATGTTTCCACGCTCAAATCGCGATGTATAAAACCTAAACTTGACATAAAGCCACGCACATTTCCACGGTACCTCATACCTTGGTGTACGCAATTTCTCCACTCGGTTTTGCAGACTGGCAGCACCCAGCGTCAAAGCAGTGCTACTGTTCCTGTGTGGTCACCCTTTCTTTCTTAGCTCCACATTCCTGACGCGGCTTTATAAATACACTGAAACTAACTGCATATTGTTTATTAGTGTAATGCATCTGATTGTAATTAACCTGTAGCAATATAATGGTCCAGGGAATAGCCATAGTATTCCAAATACCATAACTGCTTTAGCGTTGTTACGCTCACTGCATCTTCTTCTTCTTTCAGCTGCTCCCGTTAAGGGTTACCACTGCGGATCATCTTTTTCCATATTACTCTCACTGCACCACTCGGAGTATTTATATCACTGTATCTGAGTGGGGAATCACAGCAGCAATTGATCGGAAAGAGAACTATCGGTATACAGTTTCAAGTACACACTACCTCAACCACGGCAAAAAGCGTCAAAGCCTTTCCTGTACGGACCTCGCGTTTCAGAAACAGTTTCATCCCAAGAACTATAAACGCACTCAATCAGTCCATCAAGTGCTCCTTGTAGAACTGTTTGTACTTATAAGTACAATCACCTCACTGTAAACTTACACTACAGTTATAATATTGCACAACCTGAGCCACTTTAAAAGCGCGTATGATGACAATATCATTTTTAAGATGAAATGCAGCAAAATATGTTGCTTATAGTATACAGATAAAACTTTAACTTCATTTAAATAATCTGTATTGTTAATAATTAAACATGTGAGGACACGGTGCCGCAGCGCTAGCTAGTTCACGGATAGCTCCTGCCTTGCGCTGTGTTATTGCTGGTGCTGACGCGACACTGGGAGGATAGACGGATAGAATAATTAAACATGTACTACGGAGATATTTCAATGTTCCTTAAAAGTTTTGAAGAATCTGTGTTTTAAGCTTACAGATGGCTTAACGTATATTACAGAGCTGATTGTGTGGCGATTGGGTATTTGGAGAAAGAAAAGTAAGGACAGGAATTGGAGGTTAGTACGTTTGAAAGAGACAGTACTTCTGTAATAAATTATTTCATTGAAGGTCGCACATGGCGCAGCAAGCCTCTTGCGTGAGACATGAACAAGCACTGTTTAATAACTTGCTTTCATTCCTATCATCATGAAAATGATATCACGTATACATCTCAGTATTTTAATTATTCAGAGAGCTGTAATATCACGAATGTAATGGATTCTGTGTCCTGTCGGAGAAAGAGAAAGAACGGAAGCACGTAGTGATTCACACACATAGAGCACATAGAAGATCAAATACAGAACAAAGCATTTAATGGCTACTTGAGAAACTAGTAAAATAAACGATTTTAAGATGAAGTTTATGATGTTCTACTTTAATAGCAAAATAAACTACGTGATTAAAGTGGAAATTTCGAGATTAAAGTTGACATTTCGTGCTTTTTTCCCACTGTGTGCCAATTTTTTTTGTCTGTACCCTAATAAGCTTTCATATGACACTCAGACGGTGGGCTACGACTTGCCTTTTCACGGCGACTTTGATATGTGATTTCTTTTTTATATCGGGCACTGTGCGACTTTGTGAACTTGATCTTTCGAGTTTCTCCGACACTCTGTCACTCGATCAACTTTCTTTTGTTGATTATACCACTGTTTAAACCAACAAATAGTACGTTTTTCCTTTACCTCCACTTGGTATTTGCTGAAATTCTTATATTTTCCCATGTGCTTTTCCCATTGTCTTTTCACAAAAGGCTATTTATATTGATTTGCATATTCAAAGAGGTGTAATTCTGGGAGGAGTTGGGGAGGGACAGAAGGCGCGTGCACATGCGTTACTTTTCACACTGATCAGGATTTATGTAGTGGAAGAACGTGAAAGTTTGCGTGCGCACAGATTCCTGCATCTGGATTTTTCTTTTTCTGTGCGTACGCACAATCCCGCTTTTGTGCTTACGCCATGTTATAGTGTGAGTTCTACGCACGGCATTATACATGAGGCCCCAGATCAATATCCCAGAAGTATCATTGACTTGATGCTATACTCTGATTAAAAAGTGTTCCTTTAATTTGTTTGAGCAGTATATATACGAGGGACGTTCAAAAAGTTTCCGCACTTTTTTTTAACTCTATTTATTAAGAATTTCAAAAAAAAACTATGTCACTTTTCTACATAGTCACCTTTGTTTGCGATGCAATTTTCCCAGCATCGTAGCAACTTTTTAACACCCAATTACTACACCTCCTGCCATCACTGTTTTCAATGAAAATATAAAAGTGCAGAAACTTTATGAATGTCCCTCGTATATATGCTATGTAAATACCTGCATACTATGTACACACATGTGCACACTCATATAATAATAATAATAATAATTCATTACATTTATATAGCGCTTTTCTCAGTACTCAAAGCGCTATCCACACAGGGAGGAACCGGGAAGCGAACCCACAATCTTCCACATTCTCCTGCTGCTTACTACCGTTCAAAAGTTTTGGTCCTAGAAAGCTTACTGGAAATTAGCAGCAATGTCAAAAAAAGAATGTTGTCCTGGGCAGCTTTTAAATCCAGCAATCATGTTGACACATGAGTTGCATTTTCCTAGTTTCTTTTACTCTGAGGTATCTCTGTCTCTGATGTTGCACTCTTGCTTGATTTTTCTCTTTCTCTCTAAGCTTATTTAGCTCTGTTGCCATTACCCAAGGTTCATGAAACCAACATAATGTTTCCAAAATCAGTTGCCTTAACCTACACTTTAGACATCATAAATTGGAGCCAACAGCGCAACATGCTTGTATAACTTTGACACAGCTTATGAAACCATACACACATTATGCATCAGTTCTGCATTATAAACAGGAGCAAAACATGCATAGCCAAGTAATATCTAAGTTTTACAATATAGCAGAGCTTATTCTACTTTCTGTGTAAGCTAATTATCAAAATGTTAAGGCAATTCCTATGTAAGTACAAACACATTAACAGACAAGGTACAATTTTCAGTAGTCAAGTAACATGACAGCTGTTTAAGCATAATATGTTTTAGCACAAAGAAGGAAAAAAGGTGTAAGAAAAGTTGTGCTTTTTCTGCAGTATGAGCTCCAAAGAATATTTTTGTTGATCTATGCACAGCTGATATTTGTACAGATATGTACAAACGATTTACCAAGCTATGTGTATAGAATAAAATATAATTCATGGCAAATCTGTCTGAAGAGAAACTAATACAGCTTGCTTGTTCTGTTTTTTTAATATAATGTTCCAGAACTATGATTTTTATCTTCCTCTACTGGACCCTTGCTTTGTTTTACCACCATTCTTTGTTTTGTCCTTGTTGGGGAAAATACTATCCTAATGTAGTTGCATTAATAAGAATGTATTTGAGTCATTTATCTTTCCAGCTTGAAAATATTTTTGTTAAAAATATTTCAGATGATAAGCATTGCCCTTAAGGAGGTCACATGATGTAAGCTTTATCAGTTAACATATGTTTAGATTTTCTTAGGAATATATTTGCCACTTGAGAGTACACTGATAAGATAAGAACTGGTTTGAACCAGCTGATTAAACAGAAGGGCTTGACCTGCTAAGCTACATACCAAATATGGTAATCAGACACTGCCTCATATCTGAATTGTATATGTCAGAAGCAAGGCTCGGACCTGAACAGCTCACAAATAATACTGTAAAAGGAGATTAAGGTACTGCCTCAAGGCCAGAACCACACATTAGATCAGTTTTATAATGTCAGGCACTGAGCTGGAGAGCAGGAAGAACACATCCACCAAGAAAGCTCTATGCCATGAGTTGCCTGAGCTACAGAAGCATAACTGCAAGTGCTGAGAAATGCCTGAATACAGTTGCACATTGGGTGCTTCTTTAGTCAACACCATCTGTGAAGGCTGCTTAACAGCCAGGTTTTATGGTATTATTGTCAAACTCATTTGGTTTATTTCTGCTTTTGGCATATTAAGTAATGTTCGAGACTGAATAAAATATCTAATCCTGTTCTCCTGCTTGCCATGTAATTCAGTGACTGATAAATCCAGGTTTAATTTTATCAATATTAAATATTTTATCAATATTTATTCAGCCATTTATGGAAAGAGAAAGAGTTAAATATAAAGTCACACATTATTTCCATCCATCCATCCATCCATCTATATCTATATATCCTAACTACAGGGTCACAGGGGTCTGCTAGAGCCAATCCCAGCCAACACAGGGTGCAAGGTAGGAAACAAACCCCGGGCAGGGCGCCAGCCCACCGCAGGGCATGCACACACTCACACCAAGCACACACTAGGGACAATTTAGGATCGCTAATGCACTTAACCTGCATGTCTTTGGACTGTGAGAGGAAACCGGAGTACCTGGAGGAAACCCACGCAGACACAGGGAGAACATGCAAACTCCACGCAGGGAAGCGAACCAGGGTCTCCTAACTACGAGACAGCAGCGCTACCTACTGCGCCACCGCACAACCAAAACCACTAAGCAAAAATCAATCTCAAAAAATGAAGTAGCAGAAGTTGTTAAAAAAAAGTGAATCAGAACTTAAGTAGGTGCTAAATAGTCTTTAGGATATACAGTAATCCCTCCTCCATCGCGGGGGTTGCGTTCCAGAGCCACCCGCGAAATAAGAAAATCCGCGAAGTAGAAACCATATGTTTATATGGTTATTTTTATATTGTCATGCTTGGGTCACAGATTTGCGCAGAAACACAGGAGGTTGTAGAGAGACATGAACTTTATTCAAACACTGCAAACAAACATTTGTCTCTTTTTCAAAAGTTTAAACTGTGCTCCATGACAAGACAGAGATGACAGTTCAGTCTCACAATTAAAAGAATGCAAACATATCTTCCTCTTCAAAGGAGCAAACAAATCAATAGGGCTGTTTGGCTTTTAAGTATGCGAAGCACCGGCACAAAGCTGTTGAAGGCGGCAGCTCACACCCCCTCCGTCAGGAGCAGAGAGAGAGAGAGAGAGAGATAAAAAAAATGAATACGTGCCCTTCGTGCTTTTAAGTATGCGAAGCACCGTGCAGCATGTCGCTTCACGAAGCAGCTGCACACAGAAGGTAGCAACGTGAACATAATCTTTCAGCATTTTTAGACGAGCGTCCGTATCGTCTAGGTGTGCGAACAGCCCCCTGCTCACACCCCCTACGTCAGGATCAGAAAAAGTCAGCGCAAGAGAGAGAGAAAAGTACGTTGGGTAGCTTCTCAGCCATCTGCCAATAGCGTCCCTTGTATGAAATCAACTAGGCAAACCAACTGAGGAAGCATGTACCAGAAATTAAAAGACGTATTGTCCGCAGAAATCCGCGAACCAGCAAAAAATCCGCGATATATATTTAAATATGCTTACATATAAAATCCGCGATAGAGTGAAGCCGCGAAAGGGGAAGCGCGATATAGCGAGGGATCACTGTATCTGCAAACTCGGATATAAAATGGTTGAAATCCCACTTCATAATCGGTATTGAGGTTGTGACCCATTGTGACCGTGCCCACAATAATTGTCTAGCATCATAACGACAAACTCACAAAATAGCATCGTCAGAAACAGTAAATATGGATGTTAAGTTAAATAGAAGTCCAAAATAAAATAACTACTGAATGTAATGGAAGTCTAGACACTCTTAAATGCCTTTGAGAAATGGGGAAAATATTAATTAATTAGATAAAGAAAAATTAATGAATAATGCCACCTCACAACAATGTGTAAGAAAGTCAGTGACATTACTTACAATCTTCTTTCTTTCTTTCTTTCTTTCTTTCTTTCTTTCTTTCTTTCTTTCTTTCTTTCTTTCTTTCTTTCTTTCTTTCCAAATCCAAATATCAAAATTGATTTATACAGCACATTTTAAACGACAAAATGGCTGACCAAAGTGCTGTACAAAGCAGTAACGAGATTTCAAAATGTACCATATATACTCACATATAAGTTGGGTCTTGAAACCCGAAAAATTGATCATAAAATCAGACCCCGATTTATACATCCATTCAAAAATGCAACACTTACATTTTTTTTTTCTTTTACATTTTCTTGCCTTCTCCAATCTTGCACCAGTTTCTCAGACGTATTAAATTTTGTTTCAGCAGCACAGTTAACAATTTCTTTCACTACTTCAACGACGTTTAATTTAAAACCAACTTCATATTTTCTTCTTCTTCTCCATCATAGATAAGGGATTCTCTTACAATAAAGGTGTATGAGAGTGTGAGATTCAAAAAACACAAATCAGTGGAATAGTTTGGATATTACCGTGTGGCCACGTAGGCACAATAGAGAGAGAGGGGTTAGGAGCACGTGCTGATACAGCGCGTAGCTGCACCCACATAGAAAAAAAAGGCAGTGTGCTTCATGGTTACTCTCTCAGGTAGGCGTTAGTATGTCATAATCCCTTGGACCAATAGCGTGAGTTTCCCACATTCGACTTATACGACTGACATTATAAAATACCAGAAATTATATGGCAAAATCAAGTCCTGACTTATCCGCGAGAATATAAGGTATATAAAAAATAAACCCCAATAAAATTATCACAACACATAAATGCTAAACTAATCTTCCAAAACCCAAAGGAAATGTGCATCCTCATGACAGACATCACAAGAAAATACATAGGAGGTGGAAGCAGTTCTGACATTTACACGTAGTGCATTCCAAAGTCTTGAGGTAGCCACTGAAAAAGTTTCATCACTACTCCAAATTCAGTAAGTAAATGACATGCACAAAAGAGATTGGGAAGAAGATCTGAGCAACCTGGAGGTGGTATGCTTTAAAAAAACGACCAAGTTTTATTTATACCTAACAGACAGCTAACAAAAAGAGGCCACGACAGGAGTGATGTGTTCCCTTATTTGGGTGTCTATCAATAATCTGGCCTCTGAATTTTCAACCAACTGCCACCAAGCTAAAGAGGACTGACTGACAACAAAGTACAATTAAAATTTAAGTATGGATAGCAGTTTCTAAATTTTTAGCTGATAGAAAATGCTTAATTTTGGCTATGATTCTCAGATGGAAAAAAACTATCCATAATGACTGCATTTATCTCTCTATCGAAACAAAAGAAAAGAATCAAAAATCAATTCTAATTTTCATTTAGCTGGAGAAACTTATTTAACATTCATCATTTAATATCCTTAATCAATCAACCAGTTTAATTGAGGAGCCTTTATTATTTGCCCTCAGGGGAAGTTACAACAAGCAATGAAATGCAATGTTATGACAATGAATAACCGATCTGAGAGGGAGCATATAAAAAACGAAAAGTGTGGGGGCCAAAATAAACCTTTGAGGAACCCCACATGTCATAGTGATGGAGAAATCAGAAAACTTACCAATAGTAATGAAGAAATATCTATCCATTAAACAGAATTAAACAATACAAAGGCCATGTCTCTGATACCTACCACATGCTACAACCATTTAATCAAGATGGCATGGTCAATCGTGTCAGAAACAGTGCTTAGAACTAGCAAGGTTAAACAGGCAAAGTCCTAGGCATCAATTGTCAGAAAACAATCATTGGTCAACAGAGTAGATTCTGTGATGTGGAATGCCTTTAAATCCAATAGAAATTTTTCAAGACCTGAAAGAGCTCAGATAGGACAGTCTTTTTCCAGGATTTTGGCTAGGAAATGTAACTTAGAAATACAGCAAAAATTGTTTTAAAACCTGAGGGGTCAAGATAAGGTTTTTTAAGGAAAGGCTGCACCACAGCCATTTTGAGGCTGGTTGACACAGTACCTAACACTAAACAACAGTTTATTACAGATGTGAGCACCAAGGATGTGCAAGGCCTGTTTTTGGAAGGCGAAGAGGCCTAATATCCAAAACCCAGGTTAACAATTTCAAATTTAAAATGAATTCTCACAGATTAGAGAGGGACAATGGTTGAAATTGTCTAAGCACAACTGAATTCAATGGAGCAAAAGTGAAATCACAGGATTGGGGGATAATAAGAGACCTAGTATTTTCAATCTTACCAATGAAATAATGCATAAATATTTTGCAAATGGCAAGATAAGGATCTAGAACAGAATCTACAGCAGAGTTTAAGAGATAGTTTAAGGTGGTAAAAGTAATTTTGAGTTTATAATGATTAGTAGATATAATCTCAGCAAAGTACCTGGCCAATTTCACAGCCTTCTGATAACAGAGCAGACAGTCGTCTCTGGATCTCAGAAGCCAAGTGGAGCTTGGTCTTTCTTCCATTTTATTTCCTGCCTAAGAATATCAGTTGTCTGGGTTCTGGACTTTGAGTGCCTCATTCTTTGAGGGCCAGTCAGTAACTATTTTACTAATATTATATAACTTACAACATACAACCTAAAGCAGTACAGAAACAGGAAAATTGAAACTGGAGTTTGTACTGGCTGAGATGGTGACATTGTCATCCTGAGAATGTCCTTTATTGAGGAGCTTGATGTATAAAGAATTGCTACCTCACAGGAGACTAGGATTCAGGTTGATTACTATTTGCTTTCTTATCATAATTTTTTTTTTAAATATAAGCTTATTTACTCTCATAGAACATAGGAATGATAATGAAACAATCATGCAGCCAAATGACAAGCCCGTTCCTCAGTTCAGCCATATTTTTTCCTTATCCTGTACTGTCGTGGTACCATGTATAAGGAATATAAATAGTCCCAATGAACTAGTGGCTATAGTTTTAATCCTTATTATACATGTGAATTTGTCTACAAATTCACAGAGGACACCCACTATCTCTAGCAGTGCAAATGATCAATAATATCTATTGTAATAAGAGTATAAGGAAGATGAAAAATAAAAGTGTTTTATCAACGTCTTAGATATGCATATGTGGGCAGACTCTTGTTGTGAGGCCATTTTATAACTCCCATCACCTTCTGTCTATTGATTTCCTTTGTTTATAAAAATAAAACAGATGCCAGTCAGCAAATCCCTTCCAGCTTTATTTGCTGCCCTTTATTATGGTCTGTGAGGACTGGAAGATTGAAAGAGTTGTGGTTTGGCAATTTCATTAAAACAGAAACATAATTTGTAAAGCTAGAATGGTAATGAGCCACATTTGTTTGGCCATGCAATCCCCTTGTTCCTCTGAACAGAGCGGTAGACACTGTGATGTTGGCAGAACTAATAAAAGTGAGCTTTGTTGTATCCCATTACCTTCATAACATTCAACTCTTATGCTTAATAAATGCATAAATGTGTAAAGCTGGAAGAATTCCAGAAGAATCTGAATCTATGTTCTAGGAAATTATTCCTTTTATGTTTATGTGCTTAACTACTAACTGCAAATTCCTCCTAGGAAAAGACTAAAAATAGCAAATTAGCTTTCCTGCTACAATTGTTAGGATTCTCACAAGCTTCTTTATGTAAATACTTAACAAGTTCCCTTCTGGTTGTCAAGTATTAAAACATTCTAATATTTTACCAAAAAAAGTTTGAGGTCACTACAACAGAATAGCTTTATGTCACAGAGATTACCAAAGGCCAAAGTGTCACTGGTCTAGTGACAAAGGTTATTAATGAGAAGCAAAAAAAAATGCAAAGTGCCCTGTGAAACACACAGCCATCTTGGTACTAAAAGTTCTCAACACCAGATCAGAATTCACCTCGAACAGATACATGCAGATCAAGACAAGGACACTCAGCCTTCAACAAAATAGATACATCATTTGATTGTGGAAGTAGAATGCTGAGAGGAAACCTCTCCCATGACAGGAATAGCAATCGGTTAATTGTTAAACCAATAGACACCATGCCTTTCCCCACAGAACACCTGGAGATACAAAAAATGCACATTATCATACTAATGACAAAGGAAATGAAGCTCCCCCATCTCTGGGATGGAGACTGCAGAGTGGAGGTGGTATTGTATGTACTAGTAGTAGTTTCCACAGAATACAGTAACATTTTTTTTTATGCCTGACCAATATGCAACATTACTGACATTAAGGTCAGGTCAGGTCAGGTCAGGTTGAGGATCTTGCACTGGTACAGCGCGTTGCCACACCCACCACAGAACAAAACAGCTCAGGATCCTGGTTAGCAACACCCCAGTTCCACCCTCCGGACTGACTATCTATCTGCCGCAACCAAGTGATATTTGGGCGTCCCCTTGGCCTGGTCCAGCCACTCAGGCCCTCAACAGTGAGGATCCTCTGAGCCAGATCACCCTCGGGGAATTGCACCACATGGCTGTAGTGCTGTAACTGACGCTCCCTCACAATGCAGGTAATGTGCCTCATTCGGGACTCCGTGAGCAACCGCTGATTCGACATAAAGTCAAACCAGCAGTACCCAAGGATTCTCCGAAGAGACACAGTACCAAAGGGGTCCAGTTTGTCTCAGGTCATTGGATAGCATCCAAATCTCGCAACCATATAGCAAGACAAGAAGCACCAGGACTCTAAAGGCTTAAACATTCATCCTTTTGCATAGATACAGAGAGCACCCTTTCCAGGGACCTCATGACCCTCCCTGCTCTCCCAGTCCGTCTACTGACTTCATAAGAAGAGTCACCAGAGACATGAATGTCGCTGCCGATGTAAGTAAACCTCTCGACAAGGTCAACACTTGGTTTTTATCAGGACACTCGCAAGCCCAGACACTCAGACTCCTTGCTCAGTCTCTCGATAGCCCCGAACAGAGCCTCCATTAACCCCGCGAAGATCACAGCATTGTCAGCAAAGTCAAGATCAGTGAATCTTTCTTCACCAACAGATGCCCAACAGCCACTGGATCCCACAACCTCACCCAACACCCAGTCTATGCAAGCATTGAACACAGTAGGAGCAAGAACACACTCCCGACGATCCCCAGGATCACCTTGGAAAAAAATATAAAGGTTCTGCTTCCACGCTTTTTCCATTTTTGGGAAGTACTGATAAAAGAAAAACTGATTGAAAATGTGTAAAAGGAAGTGTTTATGGCACTCACATCATGTCAGATTCCTTGTATTTATTTATTTATTTATTGGTAATCAAATAAGTGTGTGGGTATGTGCTTGAGTGTGCCCTGCTATATAATGGTATTCTCTCCTTTATTGGTAGCTTTGATTCTGGCTCCGCATAACCTTAAAAATGTGCTCAGTAGATAAATAAATGGACTGATAATTATGGCACTTTAGTAGTATTTAATGTCGAGTAATTACAATGAAGTAGAAGCCACAAGGTTTACTTTCAAATCCCCTTCTGCAACAAGATTTTGACACTTTCCAAGACACATTTCCAGATTCTTAAATAGTGCAATCAAAAGTGTGTCAGGCTTTAAGTTGGCTACCTTAACAAGGACACGATCATGAACATTACTATAGACAAGATAAAAAATAATGCTTGAACCATTATCGCCCTTTTAATACATTTTTAAGTTGGGTATAATCTAAATTAAAAAAGCCTTCCTTTAGCTACCAAACTCTGGGCCAGTTCGATTATGTCACCAGAAACAGGTGGCATGAAGAAACATAATTATATATTTTCTTCTCTTATTGTTAACACATCTGGTAAGAGGTTGAACATTGATACAGTACAGTTAGTGCTGCCACCTGATAGATTTCATATTTTAGGTTTGCATTAGGTTTCCTAGGAAGTGCCATTTAATTTTCTGTGTCTTTACAGTTTCTTATTTCAGACACCTGTTTTGTCAGTAAAGTGTCGGTTAAAATTTAACCACATTTAAACCTTAAACTTATTCTGCTTCAACTTTTATAATAAAAAGAATGAGCTTTTAAATTGTTTGGTTAAAGTAAATAATGATTTATCCCCTTTTAATCATATTCTGGGTGTGCCCTTTATTTGATTCATAAAAAAATAAATACTACTTTGTGATCTCTCCTGGTATAGTTTCTCCATTTCAAGCATTACCCAAAAATAACTTTATATATAAGCTGCATAACCTTCTTCCTCCTATCATATTTTAGATACCATGCCTATTTACACATTCACATTGTATTCACACCCTATGCTATGACACTTGAAATTTGGCTCAGGTTCATCCTATTCTATTGATCATCATTGAAGATTTTTGGAGTCCACCTGTTGTCAATTCAGTTGATTTGCCATGACTAGGTGAGGCACACACCTGACCACAGAAGGTCCCACAAGCCATGGCATCAAGGAATTGCCTGCAGAGCATATAGACAATGTTCTGTTGAGGGAGCACAGATCAAGGGAAGGCTACAAACATTTCTGCAGTATTGAAGGTTCCCAGGAGCACATTGGACTTAATAATTCTTATATGGAAGATACTTGGAACAACCACGACTTGTTCTAGAGATTGCTGCATGGGCCAAATGCAGGTGTCAGCTGTCCAGAGGAGAAAGATCTTGGTAACAGTGCTGACAAAGACCCTGATAATCTCTCTGGCTAAGGTCTACAGACCCTATGTGGAGATGGGAGAAGCTTTCAGGAGAACAATCACCACTGCAATACTCCACCAATCTAGGCTTTATGATAGAGTGGCCAGATGACACATGAAAGCCCACTTGGAGTTTGCTAAAAGATGCATCAAGGACTCTCAGACTACGAGGAAACAATATTCTCTGGTCTGACGAAACCAAGATTGAACTGTTTGGCTTCATTTCTAAACATCACTTTCAGAGGAAAACAGGCACTGCTCATCACATGTGCAATACCATTCCAACGGTGGTGGCAGCACCATGCAGTGTGCTTGTTTTTCAGCGGCAGGGACTGGGAGACTAGTCATGGTTGAGGGGAAGCTGAATGGAACAAAGTACAGGAATATCCTTAATGAAAACCTGATCTAGAGCACTCTGGACCTCAGACTGGACCAAAGGTTCACCTTCCAACAGGACAAAATGACCTCAAGCACAAAACAAAAACAACTCCGTGAATGTTGTTGAGTGGTCCAGCCAGAGCCCAGACTTGGTCCCAGTTGAACATCTACGGAGACTTCTGAAAACAGCTGTCCACTGACAGAGCTTGAGAGGATCAGGAGAGAAGAATGGCGGAAAATCCCCATATCCACTTGTGTGAAGCTCATCAAATCATTTCCTAGAAGACTCCAGTCTGTAATCACTGTCATTTGTGCTTTAATTAAGTACTGAGTAAATCATCTGACACCCCCACCACTGGAATGCCCCGGGATAAGCAATAAAACACAAGCAGGAGAAAGCATCAATCATTATTCTTTATCTGAATCTTGCAAGAGGCAACAGTATATCTTATTAGCAAGTGTTGCAAAGAAAAGATTGTCTTCTGTGTTATATTTATACAATTCATTGATTAGATCACTACTCATAAAGGAATTCATTACATAATCATAAAACTTTTAACATGATTGGTTACACCCAGTTGCTAATGGGACATGACAAACATTGGTACTTTAAATAACCACAATTAATCCCGCCTACTAGGTTGATTGATAGTCCTGTTAGCATAGGATGTATGTGACTTTTTAAATGTATTATTATTATTTTTATTATAAGAGATGTGTTAATGAGCGCGAGATTTTGCACGTTCTTCCTGTTTCTCAATGTTTGTCAAACAATGGTCTAATTTATAATCCAGTTGGGTACAGTATTACAATAGAACAATGATTATACCTTAAAATATAACATTTTCTCTAAAGTTTTATATATATATTGTGACCGCTGCCACTGGCGGATGTGGCGGCCCTGTGGTATAGCGGGTCCACGGCTCAGAAGAAAAGCCCAGTTTTTAAATAGATAATCGCTGCACTCTCTGCTTATAGAGGGGGCATGGTAGTGTGGCCGAAACGGTTCTCGGACGCTACATGAAGCGGGTGTTTCCTCGCTTATGTGCAAAGGTGAGGAATCATCCGCATCCATAATAGAAGCCGGGAACTGCTAATCGCCATACCTGAGCCACGTCCCCATTATATATCGTAGAAGCGTGAGTGCGCAGGGGGAGAAAAAGAAACTGACAGGGAAAAGTGAACAGAGGTTAAGGGAGAAGAAGGCGGCAGGAAGCTGAAAGCCGGTGGGTGCATGCGTGACCGATCGAGCGGGTGAAGGCAGGCTCGCTAGAGAAAGCAGGCAGCTGGAAGGAGAGCCCCTCGGGAGTGTTAGGCTGACAATTGGGGGCAGCTAGAAGTGGTCACTCCTGCTGAGTGCTTTGGAGGAGCAGGAGTGACCAGAAGGTGGTTGGCTCACTGCAAAAGGTAGTGGGAGTCAGGAGGCTTGGGATGTGGCAGCTCCAGCGTGAGCATCCTGGAGCCAGGGACCACAGGGCTACAAACTAGGAGAAGGTCAGCTGCAGGTAGGGCGACTCCCCTGGTGCAGAGCACCGTGTTTGTTTTTAAAGAAAGGACTGCTTCCAGCCATTGTTTTTAACCTCGTTTTAACTGGATTTATTTATGGGATTTTAGCCTCCACATTTTACTTGTTTTTAATTTTTGGGAGCATAGAGTAGAACCCGCATCGTCACAGGCCCTTCAGAAACCCCCTCTTAAGCAGTTTTTTAATGGAAAAGAAACACACTCTTTCAGTACCTCTTTGCAGAATCAGCTGCCCGCTTGTCCCGCGACTTACTCTTTGTGTGGGGCTATGAACATTTAAAAGATTGAGCTGCAGCCATCCTGTGGTCTCTCACTCTCCTGTCTCTTTTCCCACAGACTACCTCCACTCCGGCCACTGGATCCCATTGATGAAGAAGACTTTGTGTTCTTTTGAGCAGGAGTCGGGGCCGGTACGTCACATTTGACAGCTGTTCCCTGTGAGGCCAGTTTGCCTCTGTAAGAGACTTGTATTTGTAACTGGCATAACAGCAATAAAGTTTATACTCCTTGAACTCTCCTGTGCAGCTTTGTGACCCAAGCTTGCCAATATATATTTTTGCTTCAGCTAAAATGCATTTATTATAGGGAATAATAAAATAACAGCTTCAGCCTTTAAGCATACGATCAGAAGGATATGAAACTTTGCATATGCTAGGTGCACATTAATCCAGGGTTCAAATTCAAATTTTACACTTATCAATATGATTTTTTAAAATTATTTTTAATCAATTTGCAAAAATTCCTGAAACCCTGGGGTGAGTATTATTTAATGAGGGAAAATATAAACTTAAATGATTTTAGCTTAAGGCTGAACATCACAAAATGCGTAAAGAGTTGAAGAAGTCAGAATATTTTGTGAAGGCACTTTTAACTATGCACTCCTTCTCCCTAGAAAACATGGTTTCAGCAGACCTGGATGAGTAATTACAATCTCTTTCTCACCCACATTTATATTAATATAAAAGCAAATATTCTCATTCCATACTTAGGAGTTTGATGACCCAGGCAGCACAAAGAGCCAGAACAAATAGGGAAAGAAAGAAAATTAAAGTCCCAAGGAACAAACAATCATCATCTGCCCTAATCTAAAACTGGCTATGAGTCATAAAAATAATTTTTATGTTCATCTACATTAGAGTTCCAGATAGTCACCAATTCTCCCTCTTTGATCATGACCTGGCATTTAGTTATTTTTTACACCTTTGCATGTTTAAAATTTCAAACATATTCTTTAGAATTATAGTGAGTATCATCTGCATTAATTATGCAGTGGATTCAGAAAGTATTCAGACCCCCTGTATATCTTATTGCATTGCAGATTTCATTTTAAATGGATAAACCTGCCATTTTTGTCCCTCAGTCTACATTCAATACCCCATAATGAGAAAGTGAAAACATGCTTTAAAAATCTTTACAAATTATTTATAAATCAAAAACTGAAATCTCTCATTCATGTAAGCATTGAGACCCTTAATTCAGTACTTTGTAGAAGACACTTTGGCAGCAATTACAGTTCTGAGAGTTCTTGAATGTGTCTCAACATACTTTTCACATCTGGATTTGGATATTTTTTTCAAATAATGCAAAGCAGATCCTCTCAAGCTGTATTAGATTGGATTTTAAGCACCTGTCAACTGCCATCATCAGGTCTCTCTCCAGATGTTCCATGGGGTTTAAGTCTGGGCTTTGGCTGGGCCAGTAAAGGACAGTCAGACACTTGTCCCAAAGCCATTTCAGCATTGGCTTGGCTGTTTGCTTTGGGTCATTGTCATGTTGAAAGGTGAACCATCGCCCCAGTATGAAGTAGCATGCACCCTGGAGAAGGTTTTCTTCTAGGACCTCTCAGTACTTGTCTGCATTCATCCATCCCTTAATTCTGACCAGTTTCCCTTTCCCTACCACTGTGAAGTACCCCCAGAGCATGTTTTTTCCACCACCATGCTTCACTGTAGGAATGTTATTAGGCAGGTGATAAGCAGTGTCTGGCCTTCAACAGAAACAGTGTTTGAAGTCCTGCCAAAGAGTTAAATTTTTGTTTCATCAGACCACAGAATAGTTTTTCTCATGCTGTCCTATGCCTTTTAACACTAGAATTCCTGAAGCCTACGAAAAAACTCGTAATCCCAGCCCACCTTAAATCCCTTCACACCTCTCCATCAGCGTCTTTTGTTTTGTAAATGCGTCGATCAGCACATGCAGCAAGCAGCCTGCTGTCCCATCCCCCACCTTGACGGAGCTCAACTCTCCCAGCTCAAGCCAAGGCTCCTTATCTGCGTGTGAGGTGCCTGGGGTTGTATAGGGTAAATAATACAGTATATCGTTATTTGGAATACATGCATTTCATGTGTGTTCCGTGTCTACAAAGATCTGGGTAAGTGTAGGATGAAAAAAATGCAAGAAATGCTGAACTCATACGTAAAGAAGAAACTTTTTCCATGTTATTCTAATAAGAACTTTAGTCCAAATATCAAATAAACACATGTGCTTTTATTCAAGATTATAACTAAAGAAAAAAAAAGCATTCGATTTACATGTGGCTGTCAATGAGTTAAAATCTCAAGCTCAAATGTCAATCGACAGGGAGTTTACACGTATTCTTGAATGGTGCAGAGGTAAGAACTGCTGCCTTATAACCCGAAGGTCAATGGTTTGAGACTGGGCTCTCTGTTTTGAGTAGTGAGCTGCTATTATTATTATTATTATTTCTACAATATAATAAAAACATACATTTGATTTGAGTCTGTAACACCCGGTGTAAATTTTGGCAACTTGTAAAAGTTAAAAAAAGCTCTTGTTTTTTATTATTCAGTTTTATTCTCTCAGTGACGTTCACATGGTACAACAAACTTGCCTCTGCCTCTTTGAGTTGATGGCATTTATCGCCATTCTTTTCACAAAAGCAGCGCTATGGTTGATGCCCACTCAGAACTGTTTGTTGTACCGGCAATCAAAGAAACAATGTCCTGTGACCGCTATCAGACTGGACAAAGGCATCACCATAGCAACAGACATCTTCACAGCACTTTCACCAAATAATAGACTGCTGTAACGCAACACAACTCTGCTTGGCACCATGAGTAAAATAGGGCTTCCACAGCTAAAGTCACTTCAGCACGTGAGCAATTCGCCACGCTGCTGTTCAGATCTGACAGCGCAGTGCTGATGGTGTATGCGCCTGTCAGATCTGAGCTAGGAGAACTTTTTGCCCATGAGCTGAGCTCCGTTAAGGCGGAGGGATGGGACAGTAGGCAGCTTGCTGGTTGTGCTGATCAACGCATTTACAAAACAAAAGACACTGATGGAAAGATGCGGAGGGATTTAAGGTGGGCCGGGATTAAGAGTCTTTCATAGGCTTCAGGAATTCTAGTGTTAATCAAGAGTGGTTTCTGTCTAGTCAGTCTACCATAAATGCCAAGTTATGGAGTGCTGCTGAGATCGTTGTCTTTCCAATAGGTTCTTCCATCTTAGCAGAGGACTTCTAAAGCTCTTTTAGACTGACCATTGGATTATTGGTTTCCTCTCTAATCAAGGCCCTTCTTGCCTAGTTACTCAATCTGGCTAGGCGACAAACTCTAAGAAGAGTCCTGGTGATACCTAACTTGTTCCATTTCACTATTGAGGCCCCTGCGCTCCTGGGCACACTCACAGTTTTAGAAACAGTTTCATACTCTTGTTCTGATCTGTGCCTCACCACCATTAGATTGCAGAGGTCTACAGAAAGTTCCTTAGACCTCCTGCCCTTTTTTTTTCCTGATATGCAGTCTTCTTCTTTGTCATGCTTATGATGATCTGAAAGTCCACTTTGAAGGTGCATTGATGCCACCTTCTGTACTGGAGTGTGAGATAGAAATGGACAATTCAGATTCTCCCACCCAGACCTGATTTGACAATAAATGTAATTACTGCACTACATGCTTTATTTGACCAATTTTTTACTGCTAAAATCTCTCTCAATCCACATCCTTTTATATTTCCCATCATTTTCTTAATCACTATCATTGCATGTTCTACAGTTTCTGGTAGCTTACATAAATCACACATTCCATTACCATACCTTACGATAAGTAATAATGTTGAATTCAATCCAGTATGTCCTCATTTCAGCCTTAGTAGCCATTCATCCTCCTTTCTGTTCCTGAACATCAGATATTTCTCTTGCACTGATTGATATAATCCAAAAATGCCACCTACCCTTTGTGCCTTCTTCTTATATCTTCTTCCACTTCTTACTCGCAGTCATTCTTAGAACAGACTTCACTTCCTCTGTTCCCATAATACTATCTCCACTTCTGGCCTTTTAATTGCCTTTTTAGCAAAAATGTCAGCCTTTTCATTCCCATAAACTTCAGTGTGGGCAGGTACTCAACAAAATGTGATCACTATATCCATATATTTAAATTTATTTAATAAATAATGTATCTCCAGTAACAAATCATGCTGGCTGGATAGAAAGGATTTTAAGCTCTGCAACACCAACACAGAATCTTCACATATTACAACTCTCAATGGTTTAACTGCTTCTACCCACGGCAAGTTAATAATTTTTGCTGTCATTTCCGTCATATACACTAATAGACTTTCACTCAATCTTGTCTGAAAATGTATGGAAAAAATTGGAATAAAAACTCCTTTACTCATTTTACCAATAACTAGATATTTTGACCCATCTATTTATATTTTTAGTTTCAAATGATATCTATGGTTCCAATATATTTCTATTTGTGATTCATTGTGCCAGTACTCCTGTAGTTTAAACATTTTTGCATCAAATTAAAATCTGCTTCAGGTTCCGGAAACTTTCATGATGGAGCACCTGATCTAGCCATGGTCGGGTTATAATTCTTGTCCCCAATATTGTATTTCTGGACTAATTTATTAATTACCAAGTTAAAGCATATGAATATTCCTAACAATTCTTTATTACTGATGGAATCCAGTGCACCCCTATAAATCCTTGTAGATATGTTCAGAATCTTAAATACATTTGCTCACCCATTACAACTCCTTAGTAGGAGTCAAGCAGGTCATTCCACAACAGATTCTCAGAGCACTTGCTTGAATGACCTCTAATCAATTTAAAACTTTTCTAGCTGCTTCTCCATATACCACACAGCCATAATCTAAATTTGATCTCATCGAGACTCTGTATACTGTTAGGATTTCTATTTTAGTGGATCCCCAATCCTATCCTGCCACAGAACTCATTAAATCGATTACCTTTTTACCTTTATTCACTAAATATTTTATATGAATCCTCTAGGTCAGTCCTCTGTCAAAGCACAGGCCAAGATAGTTGCAATGGAATATTAGGTAATGACTGTCCATATAAATAAAGACATCCACTCTCTATAGGCTACTCTTCTTTCACCTAAAAATGATACTTTTAGCATTAAATAATTTAAATCCCCAGCTAAACACCCATTTTCACCACCTGTAATGCTCGCTGTACAACCTCTACCACATACTTAACATTTTGGTCTGTCTTCCACATGGCCCTATTATCTGTTGTCACGAACGTGCACATAGGAGGCAGCATATGGGCTCAAAAGAAGGTAATTCTTGGTCAGACCAAGGGGTGGCAGAGTGCACTATTCCTTTTTCTTATCTTCCTGCAGACCAAATGCGGGAAATTCCATCTGGCTCCGATGACGTTACTTCCAGTTCATCCCAGATAATGACTCTTCCAGTTCCACCCTAGAAGACATCACCTCCTAATGATGTAATTTCCACATCCCAAGAAGTCGTAGCCCCATGACCTCATTTCCAGTTCCGGTCCCAAGATCCCTCCTTTTCCTGCTTTTCAACTATATATCCACCATGTTTCCTAACCTGTTCACTTCTGTTTTGGACTGTTGTCTGTAAAGACCATTTCCTCAAACTTTTTGCATCTGCAGACAACTGTCAATTATACGGGAGGCTGTCCCAAACCTTTTTGTTGTGTCAAGGCTTGATTATTTACCACACTGCATATAATGCCACACCTAGGTCTGCACTAAATGATTCCAATATATCATAATGATGAACAATGCTGGGCTAATGACACTGACATACAGTGTGAATTTTGGGACCTTACATACAGAGGTGAGTGCCTTTCTGAACAATGTACAATCAATTCAGTTTTCCACAAGTAGACTCCAATCAAGTTCCAGACACATCTAAAGGAGAACTGAAACAAACAGGAAGCACCTGGCCACAATTTGGAGTGCCACAGCCAAAGGTCCGATTACTTATATGAATGTGAGATTTTTGACTTTTAATAAACCTTTCCAAAAACATTTTTTTGCATTATAGGTTATTGAGTGTAGATTAAGAGGCAAGATAGGGAATTTATCCACTTTACACTAACTGTGCAACATAATAAACTGTGCAGAAAGTGAAGGGGTCTGAATACTTTCTGAATCCACACTAATAACTTGTGCACATACCAGAAGACCATCTTTCAGTACCTACTTTGGCCAAAGTAGGTACACTGGATCTGGAGGAAGGAATGAAACAACCCAAATCAGGGCGCCAGTTCATCACAGGGCAAATTCAAACCCACACCTACACATGGATAATCTAAAAACACCAATCAAAAACCGCCTTTAAATTTACAGTTTTACATTTTGCATAAATTTATCAGAGAATGAATTTGTTGCTGCGGTGGGCTGGCACCCTGCCCAGGGATTTGTTTCCTGCCTTGCGCACTGTGTTGGCTTGGATTGGCTCCAGCAGACCCCCGTGACCCTGTGTTAGGATATAGTGGGTTGGATAATAACTGACTGAATTTGTTGTGATTTCTCTGGCTCATTGAAAAACATATATGTACAAAAGCACAAAACATAAAGCCTTGCCTTCTAAATTTAGCCCCACGCATGACTGGGACTTTCAATCCTAAATGGGCTTTCCCCCAAATATTACAACAAAAAAGGGGAAATCCAAACTTCTTAAATCCTTAATAATCTTGAAGGAAATTTTCAGAAGAATGAGAGGAAATTATAAAAACAAAAATATTGCAACAAGGAAAACTGTAATGAACTGAAACTTTTATTAATAAAAAATATTTTCCCATAAAAAGAAAACCTGACTGAGCTTAGCAGAGCCTTTATCACAGCTAGTTTTTGAGGTGTCATATCCATTTTGCCTTTTTTTAAGACTACATTTCATGACAATTTTGAACCTGCTGAGAAAAACACAATTTTAGAAAATCAAGCAAACAAAATATTTTGTTTTGGTTTTAGTAGACTATGTCTGCAGCACTCAAACCTTGTTAAATCGTCTCATCCACTGAAACAAAAGTATAATCACTTACCAGAAGTTTTGAAACATTGAACGCTAAAAGAGAACATTTAAATACCTGCAAAAAAAATCTTATTTGAAATTGCTCCAACTAGCCACAGATGTGCTAGCATCCTGCTGTTTCTGTGATTTGCGTGCTATTCTGGTGCTGGAACGTAGCTAATGTAAAGTTGGCTAAGTGCTTTTGATCAAAGGTTGTGATTTTCTGTGTTACATCATCATCCATTCTACCTTTTTTAAATGCTAACATTACTTTTATTCCAGGATTGATTACTGTCTTATACCCAGTGTTTTTGGGATAGTGTATGGCCCTGTGATGTGTTGAGTAATTTGCTAATAGATGGATAACCTTATTTGTAAAAAGTGGCCAGTGTTGCAGGTTCAGAATGTGATGAGGAAGCTTTGCTTTCTGGTACAGGTGATTAGCTATGGTTCAAATGTATATATTTCAACACATTTTCTAAAAAAGATTTTACTTTGTTATAGATGGAGTTAAAGAACACAAAGGCCGGAGGACTAAAAAAATGGTCTAATATGAGGAAAGCCCTTTGATGGACAACCGTGCATCCTGGTTGGGACTGAACATGGAACTTTACCCGGCTGGAAGGCCATTTAAATGGAAGGAAAGGAGAAGACAGTTTATTTGCACTAGTTTCTTCCTAAAGACACTGAATGGCAGCCTACCCAGGCTAGCATTCCCATATGGATACTCGCAGGGCATGTCGGATACTGTAGTCCCATGGAGAAGCCCTGTTATGTTTTGTGGGGTCCGCTGATAGGAGCTGTGGTGATCAGGAATCTCTACTCTGTGGGGCTTCAGCCTTACCTGAAAGTGCATCCTAACCACAGTTTCATGCTGCTAGAAGTACTCCATGGTATGTGATATAAGGAGCAGCCTCGGTTCAATCTGTGAGCCAGAGTAGGGAGGAGTTGGACGAAGCTTGCTGTGAGGAACAGAGGAAGAGATGACAGAGCTATGGGGAGAGTGCTGATTGTGAGAAATAGAGTTTGTGCTGTGGGAAACAATTAACGCTGTATGAGTTTCACACAAATAAAATCCTTTGTGCTTAGTGAACTTGTGTCTGAGCCTCAATGTCCAGAGTTTAGTAACCCCAGGGGACCACACCCCATTCAAACAGATTTAATGGCACACTTTAAGTTTCTTGATTCGAGTAGAACAAATGTTGAATGTCACCGAATATCGAAATTCTATGGCTATTTTTATGGAAGTGTAATACTCTACTAATTGGCTTTTTGAGTTGGATATTGTTCCACGTAATAAGACTAAGAAATTCCTGGAATTGGAATAGGAAGGTTAATTGAGGTTAGTTCAGTCACCAGAGAATAGAGCATTAGTGGAGTAAGGGTGCACAGCACTGGTTTTATGAAAATGAAATTGTCCTGATTGCTTTATTCAGTTACCTTACCATTCAACACAAAGTAAAAATGTGCTTTATAAAAACAAACTGAAATGAATTGGCATAATCTGAATACAACTGAATCAGATGACAGAAGCAGCAGCTTACTGACAAAAAACTACAGGCTATATCTACTTTTGGCATTATCAGAATCTTCTTGAGCCTTTGACACAAGCATTTAAAGCTGGCTGAGGTAAATGGAGTACCACCCTGCATACTGTCTTCCGTGAAATGCTTTGAAGCTCAATTAAAGAAAACAGTACATGGGGTGATTAATAAACACTATTTAATCAATACAAATTGGAAGAAGTTTCATATTTTTAAAATAATTTTCAAACATTAACACAGTGATAAGTCAAGTAAAATGACACCTTTTATTGGCTAACTAGAAAAGATTACAATATACAAGCTTTCAAGGCATCTCAGGCCCCATCTTCAGGCAAGTTGTATCTTTTTAGTTAGCCAATAAAAGGTGTCATTTTGCTTGACTTGTCCCTACATTTATGATGGCTAACACAGTACAACACTCTAGTACTACAAACACTAACATATAATCATCAATCACAAGTTTCAGGTGCTACATTCAGCAATAGGGGGTGCTGAAATATCCTGTGCACTATGCACCCCACATTCTAGGCCTGTGTTTCCAGGACCAGTTGTTTCTCTTTGGCTTTATGGGCCTCCAGGCCAGACCTGCCTCTCTATCAAACCCTGTTGTCCTTGCACTCGTGAACTCTAAGTAAAAACACAACGGCGGGTATTCAGGATAGCATTTGTGGTGTCTGTCTTCTTTAAAGTGTCAGTATGGTGTAGCAAGTGTATATACCGGTAATCACCACAAATATGAAAGTAAATGTATAACTTAACATTATCAAACTTGCTCAATGCAATTAATGGGTACTGAGAAACTGTAACTTCACATGGCAACACTGAGTACAAAACACTGGCACTGGCACCAGTCCATTACACTGCCCAACAACAAAGATGTGGACTCGAGTTTGACTCATGTCACGAATTTGATGACTTCAGACTTGACAAAATCAAGAAAGACTTGCAACTTGACTTGGGCTTAAACAGCAGTTACTTCTGCTTGGACTTCAACTTGAGCTTTATGACCCATGAAGACTTGAGATCCAACCCAAACCTCTTTGTGTGCCAGTAATTTAATAAAAGCATCGAACAAGTACTAGAAAAATGTCCTTGCAGATTATATAGTTTGACTACAAAGGGTATAATTTTTTTAACAGGAAAAGAATTGCAACATGCAAAGCTTATAGGATAAATAGCTCAGATGGATATCCAACAAATTTGAACTTCATTTGGTATTGATCCTACACAAAGAATGGTAAGACTGGTTTATGTAACAATTAGCACTAGAGAGCTATGGGAAAGTCACAGCTAAACCATAATATAGTAATTATGAAAAGGCAGCCATTTTAACAAAACAATTCCTATCTTGTCACGCTTGGGTCATAGATTTGCACAGAAACACAGGAGATTGTAAAGACAGGAACGTTATTCAAACACTGCAAGTGAACATATGTCTCTTTCAAAAGTTTAAATGTGCTCCATGACAAGACAGAGATGACAGTTCTGTCTCACAATTAAAAGAATGCAAACATATCTTCCTCTTCAAAGGAGTATGCTTCAGGAGCAGAGAATGTCTGGGAGAGGGAGAGAGAGAGAGAAAAGTAATCAATCAAAAACCGATACGTGCTGTGCAGGCTTTTAAGTATGCAAAGTACCGCACGGGAAGCATATCGCGCGACAGAGCATCTGCAAGTAAGCCAGCAAGTAAGGGATCAATGTGAGGATAGTCTTTCATTGTTTTTTAGAGGAGCGTCCGTATCCTCTAGGGGTGCAATAAGCCCCCCGCTCACAATACACATACTGTATACATATGTACAGGCCCGTCTTAAGTTTTCCAGTGAACATATGGGCCTGTAATGTACGTTCAATCCATTACAGCACAGTGTGTTACCAATGGTGTTCTTGGTGACTGTGGTCACAACTACCAGATCATTAACATGCTCCTCCCATGTAGTTTTGGCCTAATCCCTCACCTTTCTCATGATCATCCTCACCCCATGAGGCAAGATTTTGCATGGAGCTCCAGACATTTTATATTTCTTCCCTTTCCGAATAATCGCACCAACAGTTGTCACCTTCTCACTAAGCTTCTTGCTGAAGGTCTTGTAGCCCATTACAGATTTGTGCAGGTCTACAATCTTGTCCCTGATGTCCTTTGACAGCTCTTTGGTCTTGCCCATGGTGGCAGAGAAGTTGGAAAAAATTGATTCTGTGGACAGGTATACTTTATACAAATAATGAGTTGAGATCAGGAGTATCTGTAATTGATTGTTTGATTGATTGTTTGATTGTAATCTGTGCGCTACATGGGCACACAGCCATTGATTGTTTGATTGATTGCTTGATTGTAATCTGTGTGCCCATGTGGCACACAGCCAATCTGTAGGAGCCACAATTCTGGCTGGGTTGTAGGGGATCAAATACTTGTTTCTCTCAATGACATGCACATCAATTTATAACTTTAATGTATTTTTTCTGGATTTTTGGTCGATATTCTGTCTCTCTTCCTTAAAATGAAACTACCATAAAAACTGGTGACTGTTAATTTCTTTGTAAGTGAGCAAACTTACAAATTCAGGAGGGGATCAAATACTTATTTCCCCCACTGTACACAGTGTTATATTCTTATTCTATAAACCCTGCATTAAGAAATAAACTGTATACTTGAGTGCAGTAATAAGCTAAATCAACAAAACCATTCTAATGTCCTAATAATTTAGTAAAGACACTTCAACATATTGTAATGAATGTAAATTTTGACAAATACTTTCTTTTCTTTTGCTGAGTTCACAAGCAAAGTAGAATCACAACAGACATACTTCACCTTGCAAAGAAGGCCACCTTGAATCTGACAGGTTTTCACTGCCCCAGCCTCAGCTGTGAGAGGTAGATAGGGACATGAGATGAAGTATAAGGGAGGAGAAGGAAGCATTCCATTTATGTTATACTAGGGGGCTCCGCCCCCTGCTCGCTTCGCTCGCCAACCCCTGGTGTTGGGAAATGACAAAGAGCGTGATGTATGAATGAGATGTAGAATAGTGTGAAGGTGTAGATGATGCATATAGAAAGCAAACAATAAAGTGTGTGGCACAGTGTAAAGGTTTATTGGAAAATTTCTTTGTAAACGCCGTTTAAGTGTAAAAGGTAATTCCAGGTCAGAACTTGTAAGGTCAATGAAGATGGTCATTGTCGTGATCAGAGTCAACTTTGTCAGAGCTTAGAAAGAGTTGTGTTTCTCCAGGAAGTAATGCAATGACTTGGGTATTTATGTTTTACACATTAATATTTTTTGGACATAATATAGTGCGTTGTGTTAAAAGGGGCATTTGGTCTAATGAGATTGCTGTTCCAAATATCTCTGTAACTAAGTCGTCTCAGATAAAGGCTTGAGGAATTGTAATAATATCTGGGTGAAGTCTATCTGTATTGGTGAGTGTACTATCTCCCAGTTGTAATAACCAATTGTTATGATCTGGATCTGGACATCGCATGTTTTGTACTAACTGTATCTTTTGAAAGCAATGTTGAGTAAGTGACTGGATGCCATTGTACATTCATCAATAATTAACAGTTTTGCAAGACGGATGTCACGTGCAGTGCTACTATTCATGTTCATAGTGGAAACCGATTTGTAGGATCTAATGCAGTTCATGAAGTTTTTACTTTCAGGTACATCGTTAGTTAGAAGCTTCTGTAGATATTCAGGATATGAATGTAAAGGAGGCAGTCTAATTTGATCCTTTTGACAACAACGTGTAAATGTATTACTTGTATTGCCAGTTGTTTCTTCAGGGAAGTTAAGTGAATGACAATGATTGCAAATGACATTCATTAATCCGAATGAATTTTCCTGAATAGTGGACTCATTATTGAACGCGTTGTCAGCTAACTGGTGTAAGCGTTTAGCAGGTGTCTGTCGTTGATGTCCGTGACGTGTATGTTTTGCTTGTGCCATTTGAGAGGCGCGTCGTTGTATGTCCAGTATTTGGGACGTGTTGTTTTGGAGCTGTAATCTTTTTGCCTGTGCTGTGTGAGAAGCCCGTTGTAGTTTACGGCGTGCATTGTTTGTATTGAGCCTTGCCCGTTTTTGTATGTAGGTCAGTTGAGCTTTCTCTTTTTGGAGCCTTGCCTGCTTGTTTTCCGGCATTCCAGATGCGCGGTGTAGACGTCTGTGTTTATTTATTTTGTCCCTTCGCTGTCGTTTCTGTATGTCTGAGACGGGAGGTGTTTCGTTTTGAACCCGTGCCTGTATCGATGCAGCACTGTGAGACGCGCGCTGCATGCGTCTACGTTCATGTTGTACCCGTGATCGTGAATTCATGACTTGTTTGTTCTTCAGCGTTAGATATATGGATAAGTAATAAGGAGGATCGCACTCACTGTTAATATGGAGCTTTTTCTGCGGTTGAACGGTTAATAGTGCCTCATTGTAATGAGATCCACCTATGCTGCATAGTGTGAATTGTGTTTGGTCCCGTTATCCGAGCCGTATCGTTTTGTACCCGTGATCGTGAATTCATGACTTGTTTGTTCTTCAGCGTGAGAAATATGGATAAGTAATAAGGAGGATCGCACTCACTGTTAATATGGAGCCTTTTCTGCGGTTGAACGGTTAATAGTGCCACATTGTAATGAGATCCACCTATGCTGCATAGTGTGAACGTGTTGAGATGACGTATGTTTAATAGGGACGGTTCATTTAGAAATGGGGCTTTGTGTGTCATTTGTTATTTATGTTAGTGTGGTCGTGGGTCTGAATCGTCGTTTTTGTGTGCGTTTCGTGTGCTAAGTCCGTAGTCTGTCCCGTTTTGTGTCCAATGGGTTTTGTGTGGTGCTCGCGGCTTCTTTTTTTTTGTGTGGTAGGGGCTTGTTGAATCCTCCTCTTTGTGTGTGTCCCGTTTCGTGTGCAATGGGTTTCGTGCACAGCGCCGGCATCTGACTCCTTTTTTCTGTGGTTTGACTCCTTTTTTCTGTGCGCGGTGCCTCATTTCTTATTTTAGGTTGCATTCCATCCGGTTCCCGTTGCTTGCGGGGGTTGAGGATTTGTGGGGCACCTGCGCAGTACGTCTTTTGCGTCCACGGCCCATTGCCGGATGTCCCTGCGTCCATCCGGTTTATCATTCTCGGTTAGTAATGTGGATCAGTTGCTGCCTTGATGACAGTCCAGGAAGGACTGCAGGAAGCTCACCAGCTTATCCAAGTACTTCTGCTACTCCTATGAATTAGAGGTTACTTGCTCTGCGTTCTTTCTCTCTCAATCCTGATGATCAAAAAGTCTCTATCTTCTGTCAGCCTTAAGGTTTTATGAATTCAAGGGGTTTACCCAACCAAATAGTGCAGATGAATTATCCAATCTTGTGTAATGTTGTGACGCTAACCCCATTACATGTTACCCACTAGATGGAAATAAACTTAATCACTCAAACACAAATGCATTATAAGGTTCACCTCATCTATCTGGAGGCTTCTTAAAATCAACCTGGGCCCTCATTTTGCTGCACTGCTTTCTTCACTAAATTTCCCAAACAAACCCCTGCAAAAAGGTCCCTTTTTCCTGGAGATTTATTTGGAGACTTATAAGACTCTTGCAGACTCCTGATGAACCTCAACCAAAACACATCCATGTGCCACTATGGTGCCATTCTGCAACAGAGCACCCCACCGCACTAGCGTGTTTAACACAGGTAACTGCCCTTTTTCAACTATTTACATCTTTCCTGGGTGGAGTGGTGTCTCTGAAGCTAGGGATTTGCACTGGCAATCGGGAGGTTGCCGGTTCGAATCCCATAAATGCCAAAAGTGACTGTACTTCTTCAACCTGCAATTGCTCTGTCCTGGGTATGATGTTAATCTGCATCTCTCCATGTAGGCCCTCCAACTGCAGGGAAAACCTAGAGGTTGGTGGCAGAATTGGCACTCCAACTGCCATAAAAAACCTCACATTGGTTCCATTCCCTCTGAACTAGTGTGGTGCAGAGGTGTCACCTGTAGCATGGCTGCACTTGGGTCCTAATCTGGGATCCTGAGTTGGTTTCTCATGTGTGGCAATGCGCTGTATCAGCATGTGCTCCTAACCTCTCTCTCTCTCTGGTTATACAAAATATTTTCAAAAATAAAAATCATCTGACTAATGTCTGCTCCGTGATGCAGCTCATCACAGTCCTCGAGAAAAACATTCAAGTTTAATATAAAACTTTGTGCTGAAACTTGTTAGTTAATCTATAATAAGTACTTGCCTGCTTGCTCTGCTCACTGCATAAAAGGTCAGAACCATTTAAAGAAGGAACTTGGGGTTGTCTTAGTTGACTCATTAACCAAGGTCTTCAAGGTAAAGAGAAGCATTTTACCTTACCCCATGTTCAAGGATGGGATGACAGAAAGTTCCAGAACATGGGGTTGTCTTAGTTGACTCATTAACCAAGGTCTTCAAGGTAAAGAGAAGCATTTTACCTTACCCCATGTTCAAGGATGGGATGACAGAAAGTTCCAGAACTTGGGGTTGTCCTAGTTGACTCATTAACCAAGGTCTTCAAGGTAAAGAGAAGCATTTTACCTTACCCCATGTTCAAGGATGGGATGATAGAAAGTTCCAGAACATAGGCATTTCCTTGTCAGGATTGGTCCAGATGCAATTGACCAAAGAACTGGAAGGTATATGGCCCCTAAACTACAACACACCATTGGTCCATGGGGTAAAGTTAGTAAGAGCAAGACCAGTGTGAGCACAGGGCATATCAGTAGCTGCTTGTCTCCGCCTTTCCATTAACATCCATCCAGGCACCTCATCAGACTGAAGACATGTCAGCTCAAACTCAAAACTAAAAGAGTTACGTGATATTGGGTGCCCAGAAACTGTTATCCATCCAGGTTGTATTGTTCTAACATCTATTTTCACTTTGGTTTTGGCACACCTAGAATACTAAAAACTTTTAAACGAGTGAATGTAAATTTGAACCCATTCCCCCTTTGGTTTGTACTGTTTCGTACTGTCTTGGATCTAAGGGGTCTAATGAAAAGGAAATAAGGAACGTCATCAGTGCAGTGAACCCTGAAATAGTTTGAGAGTAAACATAAGAAAACAATGGCTGACATTTGGGCAGGTGAGCACAATTACTGAGAAGGTAACACTTGTTTTTAGGGCTATATAATAAAAACGTCACCCCTTATGACCCCACTATGATAAAATGCTTTCGCTTCCCAAAGTTTTGTGATTTAAAGTAACTGACAGTTCAGAACTTGCCCCATGTTGGTGTGTGCTTGAGTGGGTCCAGTAATGGACTGGTGTCTGGCAAGTGTTAGTCCTGCCTTGTGCCCAAAACAATTAAGGCAGGCTCCTCCAAACCCCCAGTCCTGAATAGGTCATGCTATATGAATTTATAGTGTCTGTCCCTGGGTTCCCTCCATTTTAACACTGGAGTCAGTGAAGTATGGAATACTATAAGCTCAGAGACACATTCCTAACACATTCTAAAATTTGAAATTATTTTGACTTTCAGGCAAATTTTTAAATAAATTTGGACAGCTCTTATGATTTATCTGCCGGTGCCTATTTCTTAAGATGTCAAAGCAAGTATAACAGTACTTTATTTCTTATGTGCTTTCACAATGCTTCCAAAATGTTGATTAGTGATATGCACACTCATGGTCCTTAAGACAGAAAAAAAATCATAAGTGATATTGGAAAGAGAAAATAATAAAGTCTATTCAATAAAGAGAGGCTGACATAGTGCTACAGTGACTAAGAGGAAAAGAAATCAAGACAAAGAGGTCAAAATTGATAGGAAGAAAAAAAGATCACAATAGAGGGAAAGTAAAATAGTAAAAAAATAAAATATTGTAGAGAGAGAGAAGAAGAGAGAAGAGACAAGACAGGCGTGTGCGCTCCAGCACTCTGAACTCCCGACTTCTGACAGCAGTAATCAGAGGCTATTGAAATGGTCACTCTAGTGAATTGCTCCTTAAAGAAATCTATAAAGACCTATAATGTCTGTGGCTGCAAGTGATTGCTTCAGCTTTTATCTCCATTTTCTCATTCACTGGTTCGCATTTATACTTCTGAGGGGGGAGAGAGAGAAAGAGAAGTGAAAGGCAGAAAGTGTAACGGAAAGTGGCAATTTAATATTTTTATTGGTATTTTCTTTCTACATTTAAGAGCCATTGTTCACATCTCTTTCTTAAGATGCTCATTCGTCAAGAATGGGAAATTTGGGAAAAGAGGACACATCAATGAGGAACTGTGCATTGCACACTTGCACATTTGTAGCTAGCAAATCTATAGAGCTTTTTTTAAATAAAGGATTAGATATTCCAAATTACAGACAGCCTACTACTGACATACTGTTAAGAGCGCCAGTTGAGCAGATGAGTTAGACAGAGATCAATTAAACTGGAAAGCAGGAGCTGCAAAACAATTGTATTTAAATCTAAATTCATATTAGATTATTTATCCATCCATTTTTTTGAACCAGCTGAAGAGGTCACAGCCTGTTTTAGCAAAAAATACAGGCACAAGTGCCAACCCATTGCAGAGCATACTCACACATGCCCACTTCTAGCCAATTTACAGCTGACAGCTAACCTAAATTAACAATGATATGCTTTTTTCTTAATCCACAAATTCCATTAGAAGGGAACAGAAAGCTAACAACTAAGCACCTGTCCTAAACAGTAGGCCAGCTTACTTCACTTACGTAATTATAGGACTCTATCCATTATAAGTTTGGAATTCCCACAAGAAACTCTGCTTAATTAGCCCTTATCACACTTATGTATTTTTCTTTTGGGGGGGCGTCATTGATGGGTAAACTCTCTTCTGGTTACCCTAAACAATGGCAGAATCAAAAAACAATAGCTCCTCTAGTGCCACTCTGTTTTCAAATTCTAAACGAATACATCCTTACCCGAGTAATCACAGTTTTCCCACTGATGAAACACTGAGAAGAAAATGGTAACCAAGCCATCAGAAGAGATAATGGACCACATTTTTTATAGGCCATGGCTGCACTTAACGTTTGTAGATTTCATTTCAGATCTGATAAGTTCATCAGGTTTATGGGGTGCGTTAAGATTGATTCTGTACCTTTTTAGCTAGAAAAACATTGGTGTCATACTGGCATGGGAATCATCTTTTGAAACGGCTAAGGTTTGTCTTGGGAGTGTGGGAGTGTGAGAGTGTGTGCTGATGAAAAACAACAAAGCAGGTCCCTTCTCAATGTAACACGACAATGCACTGACAGCAGCTCCTGGTCACCATACACACCTTAATGTAACTACAATGTTATTAAATTGATGTTTATCTGACTAATAATATGTATCATAGGTTTAAATGCTGTATTTAAACATTTAAACCTGTGACATTAACATTAACATTAGTCGCATATGTCGACTAATGTTAATGATCCATAGCTATGTGTCAGCTAGGCACTGTAACATCAGATAAGAGATAAGATTTGTTAAACACTTGATATCGTAACTATTAAACATAATTCTAGTTTTACTCCATTGTTACTCCAGTAAACTGCTAGCTTTAGTGTAGGGGCAGCTGATGCAATGCAAGCTGGTTTACTGGACATTGGAGAAATTTGGATTTCTGAACACAACTGCAAGTGCAGGACAAGCTGCTTCTTCATGCTTTTTTCTTCTGTGCTCCTGACTGGTGTTAACTTGAAGCCATCTTTCTGCTCATTAATGGAAAATGATCACAACAAGTAATAGTCGATAAATTAATCAAGCGATTCATGAGACAGCAATAACTCCAACAGGGTGATGCTGCTGACCTCCAGAGTTCTGCTTCTTTGAGGAGGTTGTCACTTTATACTGTATTATTCATCAGTGATGTGCGCAGTCACACTATAGTTAACATTAGGGTTGTGGGAGGAGTTATCTGACTCAAGTCCAGTAAACCAGGCAACAAAAATATGCGAGGTCTGTGAACCCCCAGTGGGCCCCCCTACACTGGTCTTCTGATCATGGGAACCAAACACAGAGTGTGATCTGTGTATAGGAACAGGCAGCTCTACTGTCAACTGGCAAAATGGAGTGAGCTAATGTTGAATATAAAAAACAGGTTAGGTGTAACTGTTAGCATACCTGCATATGAAAGTTAACTATTACTTACCTTTGTAAGTAATTCATCCACAGAAATGACTTAGTCTTTTTCCAGATTTGATGCTTTTCTTGAGAAGAGCTTTTCAACAGTACTTCTTATATTGCAAAAAAATTGCTTATTGGAAGTAAAAAGAGAGTGGTGGAATAAATGCAGTCCACTGCTGGCCAGCTAACAGGATAGCCGCTGGTTTCAGGATCTTCATGGCTAAGGCTGGAAGAGAAAAATGAGTAAGTGGTTGCGTGGCAGCTAGATAGCTTTTATCCAAAGAATTAGTTCCCATAAAATACGCACAATACAATTCCTTTATTATGTCCACTTATTACATTACAGAGTTCAGGGGAGGAGACTGTCTCAAGGCAGGAAGGAACTTACCCTCAGTCTCTTGCAAGGTACATGCAGTCATATCCCTAGACTGGTCCAATTTAGGGTTACAAATTAACCTTATCTAATGAAAACCCACAAACATACATATAACCAAGGATCAAATTAAATAATTACAATAACATTGTCTAGACCTGTAATTTGAGAAGAACTGGTTTATTTTAAAATATGCTTAAACAAAAAAAAAAATAATTTAAATTCTTTGACCACTACCTGACTCCTGTCCAAGGGGCAGTGAATGATTTGTTAAGCCTCTTTAAAAATGTACATCACCCTGCCAAGTAACCCTTAATGAAGGTTCAGTTCAGTATGTGTGAATTATTTAAGGGAACAATACCTACTGTATCCAAACCACAGACTCAACAATATTAACACAGTCACAGGTTCAAATAATGGATTTGTAAACCAACAAACATTTTTACAATAAAGTGTGGTTGATGCATAGCCAGCAACCACACAAACAATTAAATTCTTTTTTCTCCATTTCAGAGTTGCCTGCTGCCTCCTGATTCTGAATCCCTTAGGTAAGGCAGCGGGTGACCCAGCATGACTTGTGGCGAACACTTCCAGATTGTTTGAGAACCACAACAGTCCTACCCCGACTGTGCCCCCTTGCTGCACCCAGAGAGGGCTGCACTTCTACACTCCAGTTCCCATGAACCCCTGCAGGTTCTGACAAAATGCTGCTATGTAACGTATGGGGGATGGAACTATTCCTGGCCCCTGCTCAGCCATCCTCTGGCATCTTGCAGCTTGGCAAGAGCTCATGCCATTCTGCAGCCGGGATCCCCAACTGAAGCTACATCAACTAATGAAGTACTGTATATAATGGACATTTGATGCATTCATTTAAAAAAAATCAGTCATCTACCACAACTTTAAAATAAATATATAAAAACACAATGGAACATTATATCCACTAAGAAAATGTTTTGAAATACTATATGAAGGTTGCACACTCTCCCTGTGCCAACATGGATTTTTCACTCCTGTTTCCATTCCACATACCCAAGACACTCATGCCGCCTTGAGAGGCAATTCTGAACTGGAACTGTGTATGAGTGGGTCCTGTGATAGGTAGTGCTCTTCAAAGTTTGTTTCTGCTTGGCATTCCTGTGCCGATAGGAAAGGATTCCAACACCATGATCCTGAATTGGATTACGCATGTTTGAAAGTGTTTATGTACAGATGCAGCCATGAAAAATGGGGGGTATGATTTCTGCCCATAGTATTTGATGTGCAGGCTCCACAATTATGTACTAGAAAAAAATTACCAAAAGGCATGATACATCATTATTTAGTGATAAGATTGCTTCATTTAATCTCTCACTGTGCACATTTAACTTCATTAGTAGGGAATTTTACAGCTACTGGGTCACATGCTGTAGATATTTTGAAAAACATTTTGAAGTGTATGTTCTGACTATATTGTGTTTATATACTTTATAAAAAACGATAAAGTTTTATACTTTCTCTGAACATTAGCATTTGTTATCAACTTTGGAAAAATGCTTAATTTTTAGAAACCTCTTAATAGGAAACATAATATGGAATTGCCAATCTAAAGAAATGAATATGTGAATATTGTATACATGTATACACTTCTGCTACTAAAAGTATTACTATAATCTAGTTTATTTCTATGCACCAAGTGGGCAGAATTGGAGGTGAGCAGTAGAAAAATATCTAACTGTACCACTTAGATATTATGTAAGCTGTTTCCTTCATTTATAGTGGTTGTTTCCACATTGTCTACAGATTGGTGTAGCTTTAAGGCGCCTAGAAATCATGAAGGCATCTTAGATGGCAGCTAAGTTTTGAAGGCCCTGCACCGTAGAGACTTCAGGCTGGAGAGCACTCTTAAGAGTTTCCATAACAACGGAGGAGGAAATGAAGCTGCAGGGTTTCACAGGGAATTTGCAGGAAAAGATGTTTGTTTACAGAGACAGCCACCTTGAACAGGATCCATGAAAGGGTATACACCCAGCAAGAAAGGAAATCTGTAAAGTTTAGTCTGTTCTCCAGTTACTCAACTAGTCAAACTAGTTGTTTTTTTCATTAGGAATACCTGTGGTTTTCTCCTGTGAGGACTCAACCAACTTTTGGACCTAAATCTTCCACAGAACTTTGGGATAGACTATCTATTTGTAACTTTATTTTTTGACCAAAATACAACTTTTTCAGTAATTCTTTAACTTTTTGTTTAAATAATCAATATTTTTATTTGTCCATTTGGGCAAAAATACCATTAGCTTGTAGAGAAGGGTGGGCAATTGGTAGTAGATAGGCAGGCAGTGTGGCACAGTGGTTAAGGCTTTGGAATTCAGACCCTGACATTATGGGTTCAAATCCCAACACTGACACTGTGTGACTCTGAACAAGTCACTGCCTGTGCTCCAAATGGAAAAAGAAATGTAACCAAGTATCAGTCAAATAAATGTAAATGTAGACAACTTACATCAATTTCATTTTAATCACCATCAAAATACCCCCCTCACAGTGCAAAATTCAACTTTGTGTGCAGCACTGCTCGGGACACTTTTGTTTTTTCAAATGTAGAAGCTTTAGCAGTTTAGTGTAATGCCACTGACTAATAGTCTATTCATGGGGAAACTCTTCATTAACAGGCCCATTAATGCAGAAAAATATGATCATCATTGTCTTGATTTTCGATACGACCTTATTTGTTTTTTTTGGCTTGGAGAAAAAAAAATCACCCAATCATGCACACGATTGTAATAAATGCCAGATATGAACATCTCAGTCAACTGAGAACAATGTGACTTGGCAGACTGATTAATAAGACTTTAGGCATGCAGTATGTTTTGTGGTGTAGTTGATAACTGTGCCCTACTTCTATGCTATCGACCGATTCCAAGAATTTGTGTGTCCCCCCAGCCCCTCATATTTTTTGCTTATTTACCTGTGTCTACTTGAATGTTGTTCATTTCGGTTAAATGGAAAGGGGCAGAGGACCTATATAATTTGATGTTGGTTGCCATTTCTGAACCATTGTGTCCATTGTTTCACCAGGAGATTGCATTAAACATAATGGACTTTTTGTGCTTTCAAATGCTCAAACACCAAACATGGCTATAAGCTTTCCAAATATGATATATGGGCTTGGCTTTTTTTGTTAAAGCCCCCTTGTACTTGGAAGTTTGCTTTTAAACATTACTGCTCAGGATCATGATGAGATTGAAGCCATTTCAACCTAAAAGCTTTGAAGATGGGAAGAAGTCTTTTAGTGCATACTCACACCCATACCTAGGCTCACATTAACTCAATTTAAAATTACTAATCTTCCAAAAAAAGTGTATTGTTGTGTTATAGGAGTGAAACAGAATTAGCAAGCAAATATGTAAAAAATGTAAACTCTACATAAATGGTATTCTGTGATGGAACATTGAGGGAGAAAAAGAACACAGAATCCAGTATTTCAAAAATCTATAATGCAAATTTAAAATAAATAAATAAACATACTCATTTCATGTTGGAAGAGTAACTGCTATTGTGGTACAAATACATGAATGTGAGTGTGGTCTTAGTGACTGCTGCCATTTGTCACACATGAGTGCATGGGAGGCAGTTAATGGGCTTGACTAAAAGTGATACGCCGGAGTAAGGATTCACTAACACCTCTTTTCTCTCTCTTATCAGGTCCTCTAAACAGAATCCTACTTAAATTCAGTCTCCTCTTCCAGTTCCAGACCCCACCCTCCTCCAGACTTCACATCCGGTTCCACCCTATGGACACACCCCTTCCTGTTGAGCGACTATAAAACCCAGCCACCTCACCTTTGTCAGTCTGTCCCGTTTTGGACACAGTCCTTACTGACTACTCTGTTTCTCCACTGTGCTAACTTTGTTTGACTTTGTTTTCCCAGAAAACTGAATATACGGGATGGAATGATCCCAAACCTTTTTTTTGTCTCTTGTGTCCTTGTTACACATTGCATCTAGAGTTTTATAAATATTTCTACGTCTCATCTATTGCTGAGAAAAAAGAGCCTACTTTGTACACAGGGGTCTTGGTTTAATAGTCAAAAAAAAATACAAGTGGCAAAAAAGACCAGCTGTAATTTGAAACTGATAGACACCACTGCATGTGCTACAGCAGTTTTAATTGAAACTAAAATACATGGCAGAGATTATGTTTACATTTATTGGATAATTTTTTCTTCAAATATTTTAGCAGTCATGCAATGTAACCTGTTGTGACATCTGTCAAACGTCTGAGACAGGTGACCAGTTTTATAGGACACAGTCGGACAGCTGGTTCCATTCCTGTTACCAGGCAAGAAGAAATTGAATATTAACATCACCTCCACTCCTTCTAAACCATTCCTTCTTCTGGTTTCCAGACAATAAATCGTCAAAGGACAGGTTAGCTCCATTTGACTGTAGGATGCTGAGGGGCTTCTATGCTAAAGCTTTTATGCTGTTACAATTTGTCAGTTGCTTTTTCTATTGTTTTTCCCTTCAATCATCTGGGCCGATTAAACAAGGCTTCTCAACTGGGACCACGAGTCTTTTTTAACTTTCTGTTTGTTTTCCTTCACACAGCAATAAATCAGACAGTACTTTAGGAATCTTCAAGCATTCAGAGATTATATTCTAGTGCTCCGAAAGATGAAACTGCGTTTAAAGAATAAAAGACTAGTAGAAAGCTACAAGGAAATTTCTCTGGAGTCTGTGCAGTTTCAGAAACCATTAATCACCACAATACTCAAAATAAATCAATGTAATTAAAGTTTTTTTAACTTACTGTAATAGTGTTTGTTTTGCACTCTTACTACTAACCCCCCAGACAACAAGGATACCGTATTAGTCACTAAACTACAGCAGTTATGATTCTTAGTTACTATATATTTAACTTTACATATAAAAACATAATGACAAGAAGAAGACCATCAGCCCATCATTACTCATCCCCTTCTATACAGTGTGGTGTAGTAGTTAAGACATTGGACTTCAGACCCTGAGGATGTAGGTTCAAATCCTGCTACTGACACTGTGTGACCCTAAGCAAGTCACTTCACCTTCCTGTGCTCAACGTGGAAAAACTAAAGAAATGTCCTGACAATTTTCTAAACTTCTTAATCGAACCGGAGTCACAGGGGGTGCTGGAACCTATCCCAGCTAGCATAGGGCACAAGGCAGGAACAAACCCTGGACAGGGTGCCAGTCCATCATAAGGAAAACACACACACTCACCAAATACACACTAAGACCAATTCACCTAACCTGCATGTCTTTGGACTGTGAGAGGAAACCTGAGCACTCGGAGGAAAAACCCACGCAGACACGAGGAGAACATGCAAACTCCACACAGGGAGGACCTGGGACACGAACTCTGGTCCTTACTGCGAGTCAGCAGCGCTACCACAGCATCACTGTGCCATCCTCAGCCAAACCATAATACTGTATAGTGAATACAAAAAGGCAATCATTTTAACTTTTTCAATTCCTGCTCTTTATTTGTTAATATATATATTGAAGCATACAGCCGAGGCTCTTGCCCAGCCAAGGCACCTATGTGATGGAAGGACCGGGGAAGAGAGAGCATATATAACTCCCCTGGAATGCTAGAGGCAGCCCCCCTGGATTGCAGCGATGCCTTGGACACCCACAAGGCTCCTGAGGAGCTGGAGTTTTGAACAACCCTGCTGGCTTCTGTGGGCACCGCCAGGGGCAGTTGCAGGAATGGCTAAGCCCTGTGTGGCAGCACTTCTGCCACACCTGGAAGTGCTGCCGGAAGAAGGTTGTCAAGCACCTGGAACACTTCTGGATGCCCTATAAAAGGAGCCATCCACCATTATTGTGGGAGCCAAAGTTCTCGCTTCTTTCTACTCACCACAGCGCAACAGAGTACATTAAGCACCAACACAATCCCTTTGCCACCGCCTTCAGTCCTCCACACAGGCTTTTGTCCTCTTCCTCACAACTCTGGTTGTTAACTCCTGGTGACTGGCCCCATTTTATAGGACACCCGGAAGGACTTCAGGTGCCCGACAAGCTTCTTATATATATATATATATATATATATATATATATATATATATATATATATATATATATATATATATATATATATATATATCACGGCATTCGTAGTCTGTGTCACAATCTGATTGTATGGGTGGTTACGTAACAGGTAATGCTTGTGGTTGGCCAGCAATCTGCTAACATCCGCCACGGTGCCCTCAGTTTGTGAGGAGCAGATCATAGAATGGTTGAAATAGTTTACTGTCAAATAAATGCAAAGAGTACGCGACACGTGTTTCACCCTCATTCTGGGCTCATCAGGCGTACACACTCCACTGCACTCCCTCTCGGGAATCGAACCTCGGACGTCAGCGCCAGAGGCGATGACCCTAACGTTGCGCCACAAGCCCAGAATGAGGGCGAAACACGTGTCACGTACTCTTTGCATTTATTTGACAGTAAACTATTTCAACCATTCTATGATCTGCTCCTCACAAACTGAGGGCACCGTGGCGGATGTTAGCAGATTGCTGGCCAACCACAAGCGTTACCTGGTAGGTAACCACCCATACAATCAGATTGTGACACAGACTACGAATGCCGTGAATGTAATTACCCCGATCTACATGCTGTCAAATAAACGAACCACACGCCGTGGCGCAACATTAGGGGCATCGCCTCTGGCGCTGACTTCCGAGGTTCGATTCCTGAGAGGGAATGCAGTGGAGTGTGTACGCCTGATGAGCCCAGAATGAGGGCGAAACACGTGTCGCGTACTCTTTGCATTTATTTGACAGTAAACTATTTCAACCATATATATATATATATATATATATATATATATATATATATATATATATATATATATATATATATATATATATATATTTTAGTTGTGTCTTATTGTATGCATGAGAATCTGTGGCTGTTCAGGAACGGCAATGTGCAGAGTCAACTTCGTTCAAACCAAGAAGGCCGGATTTATTAAAAAAGACAAATAGACATGCATGATATGTCTAACCTCAATAACCTGACACAGTGGAAACTTGTTAAAAAATAACATGTAGCCAGTTTTATCTCAAATGTTGCAAGCTGCACTGGATAAAGGTGTCAGGCAAATAATAATTTAATATTCTCAACTGCAAGTTCAGGGTAGTGAGTGCCAGACCTTATCCCAACAGGATCATAATATTTATTGAGCTTCTGTAAAAAAAATCCCCCAGGAACAAAAACAGTGCTATCTATCTATCTATCTATCTATCTATCTATCTATCTATCTATCTATCTATCTATCTATCTATCTATCTATCTATCTATCTATCTATCTAATAATTTTTAATAATTTTTACTTCTCAAAAGCTCAAACATCTACAATGCTTGGTCATTTTTATGCATCTGTTTTCTGTGAGAGGAAATACATTTTAGAATTATTCCACTGTAAATACAACAGTTGAATTTTTAGCCTGGTCTATTAAAAGGAACAGCCTTAAAACAAAATTTTTTTTTTCCAACATAACCATAAGCACTGACTCACTTGTTATAGTATTCATAACACTTTCGTGTGCCATTCTGATAAAACCTTTTGTAATAACCCTTCCATTGCTCTTCATGGTATGTCCCACGGACACAGCCCTTCAGATTCTGAAGCAGGTGGTGGTCTCATGAGGCCAGGTCTGGAGGATTGGTTGGTGTGGCATCTCCAGATGCTTTTTTAAACATTGTGTTATTAGCACACTCAGGTACTCATGAGCTGTGGTGAGCTCCAGGGGACAGGGAGGGGATAATAATACAATACCTAAACACTGTCACACAGGCAAGGATCATAGCCATGAAGACAACATTAAGGAGAGTGGCACATTTTAAGGGCAAAAATGAAAAAGGAGTGTCTTGTAAATAAAGCCAAAGCTAAGAAATTGAAATGAAACTCACTACTTGAAGTTTGGAAATTAAACTACCACACCAAATGCAAGATGTTTTCTTTTTTAAATTGAATTTATTAAATGCAAGTAACATTCCATACAAAGAAGGCAAACTTAACAAAACTAAATTCAGTTCATCCCCCACCCAAGAGAAAGAGAGGAAGGCCAACAGCCAGAGTAAAACTTTAAGAGTAGAAAAGAGGAAAGATAATCCTTTCCCCCAATATAAATGCTTATTCTAAAATGTTATTGATTAGATCTTGCCAGGATTTTAAAATGTTTTGAACAGAATTGTTTTTTTTTTCTAATTTCAGATAGTATATAACATCATTTACCCACTGACTTAAAAGAGGTGGGTTAGGATTCTTCCATTTGAGCAAGATAAGTCTACGTGCTAATAGTGAAGTAAAGACAATTACAGTTTGTTTGTCCTTCTCCACGTTAAGCCTATCTGGGAGTACAGCAAACACAGCTGTTAGTGGATTAGGAGGGACTGTGACACCAAAGCTGTCTGATAGGCAATTAAAGATTTTGGTCCAGAATGATATTAATTTGGTGCAGGCCCAAAATATATAGTCCAGTGAGGCTAGAGCTTGATTGCAACGTTTGCAGGTTGGATCTCACCCTGGAAACATTTTGGACAATTTTAAATGAGACAGATGTGCTCGTTAAAAGATTTTAAGTTGAATAATTGAATGCTTTGCGAATATGGAGCTCGAATGAATTCTGCGCATGGTTGTCATCCACTCCTTTTCTGAAATGTTGAGTAAGAGATCCTTTTCCCACTCTGGGATCTTTGAAAGGAAGGGACTTTAAAGGTTCTTCACTACAAAATACCAAAGAAGCAGGAATAAAAAATATATATAAATGACCAAAACTATATAAAATGAAATCACGTTTGTAACATTTTGACATAACCTAGTTACTAATCTCATGCCTGGGACCTATTATGTTATGACAATGCCATATAAAAAATGGCAGTACACATAATCTGGAGTCTGAACTGCAAAAACCTAAGTAAATGAATCTCTAAATAACTAAATCTATGATGCATTAAATTTAGGGGAAAAACTCTTTAGTCTTTGCCCCAGATTTTGCATATTTGATTTGGCTTTGACATTGTGATACATCTGATTTTAGTGACTCTAATTTATTTAAACATCCCTTCAAAACGTGTATGTATCTCTGCTAGCTCTCAAAATACATCCTAACAGCTCTTCCCTGATTGACTGTTACAAATGTCAAAGCAGTAGAGGTTATGTCAGACTTTTGAGGCGTAGAATCAATACAGACTACATCTTCAGGATCATATAAAATTTTCTATATGAATTTATCAGTGCTGCCTTGAACTGTTTGAATTTTTCAGTTTTTGTTAGGACACTGGGTCATAGTGATGCATTCAAGTTTCATCTCTAGTTTTGAAATGCCAGTCCAAATGAATGCACTGAAGATTCTCCTTCCAACATTGAGCGTGGAAAATTTTCATATCTGGAGTCAACAATTTGGGGGACTCATCATACAAAGACCTTGGTTGTGTTTAATTCTCCATTGAAAATTGACTCAACTGACGCATAACTAATTCTTACAGTGTCTGCTATCTTGTGCCCCATCACTCTTCGATTCTCTGTTGTAATTTGCTCCACGGTGACTACAATGTCAGAAGTTGTCTAGACATCTGGTCAATGTCCTGCCATGAAAGAATTCTGTAGCCCATCTCCTGACCCTGACATATGATGGAAACTGGCCCATTTACATATGGACTAAGTGAGTTTGAATCTCCCAAAGTGTATTGTTCCCTAGTATTAGAAGTTAAGCAATAGCATGATTTTGGAATACATGTTGACTTATCTCTGAAACCACAAATGTGCACTAGAAGCCACAAATGATAGAAATATGTAATTATGATACACAAGGGGTAATCATTAGCCATTTATAAAATCAGCTCCTGTCACATTACCTGACTTTTTCAGAGATTTTCAGTTACGGAGTTCATTTATGTAATCTTAATGAATTGGAGGCAATCATGGCACACTACTGTGACACCCTTCATATAGTGTGCCATACCCACTGAGTCCGTATAACCAGACAGTGACTTGTTCTGACATAATCAAACATGTACAAGTCATATGGATGTGCTCTGTGTACATGAAGGTTGAGAACTATGTGCACTCAGGTTTAAATACAATACATATTGTGACACATGAGTCGTTGTCTTGTTCCCCAAAGACAAGGCTAAGTCTCAGTATCTTAGCAAAATCAAAACAGGAACAACAAGGTTATTTATTGTAGAAGGATCTACCATTTTATTATAGATAGACACGGCAAACAGGCAGGGTTGGGGACAGGCCAGTGGCCAAGTTTTAATGTTCCCTGCATCACCAATCGATGACTGGCACTTTGCGCGTGGCAGCGGTTATCTTGTAATTGTTTCTGTGGTGCTGCAGATCTGTGGTTGCCTCGGCGACAGGCAAGCAGCCCTCAACAGATGCGGCATTTGCGTGTCATCCATATTGGGGAGAGTCTCAAAATAGTGCGAAAGCGTGCAGAAATCTCACAATATAATGCAGCTATGAGGAGTGAGAACCAAGGGTATATTGGACCTCACAAACAGATCAGAGGCTTGTCTGCCTGATGTGTTGTGTTTTACTCTACTGAACTCGCTGTGCCTGTAAATCATTTATAGAGCTTTGGCTTAGTCAGGCAGCATCTTATTAGCTGACAGAAAAACAGGGAAGAAAGCAGTGTGCATGGTAATGTGAAATTGTGCTGGAAAGTCATCATGGAGTTATGTAATGTGTCATCCCAAATGATTTGTATTTGTGCAATCCAGCAATCTGAGGTGACAAGATCAGAAACCACAGTCGTCAAGTGTGACATTCCCTTCTGGCTAGAGGTTGTGCAATGTGCCACTGGCTTTATCATTCAGGCTCGATACTTTTTGATCACCCATTGCACATACAGTATTTTTTAGCGTGTACTTTTGATCCATTGTAAAGTTTAGTTTCCAGATGTTTTCCTGGAAGCTTTGGAGGAAGATCACTGTGGCAGAAGGCCGGTGCCCTTGCCGAGCTGGGACGTCCGGGGGGGCATTATCTCCCCCTGGAGCACTAGATTGCAGCCCCCTGGGTTGCAGTGGTGCCTCGGTTTTTCATAGGGTCTCATGGGAGTTGGAGTTCAGCACAGCTATGTTGGGTTTGGTAGGTGTCGCCAGGGGCTGCTGTAGGGATTGTGGAGCCCTAATTTGTTAGGCTTCCGCCTCACCCAGGAGTGCTTCCAGACCATGCTAATGAACCAATGGAAGGACTCCTGAGTGCAGGATAAAAGATGCCTGCTGTCACTGCTCCAAGAGGCAGAGTTGGGAGAAAGAGGGACAAAACTGACTGGAGGATGAGTGACAGAGACAGAGAAGACAAAGATTTATGCTTGTGTACTGTTCTGCTTAGATGGGAAACGTTTGGGAATGGCTTCCCATAGGAGAATAAAAGCCAGTGTGTGTTTAAAAACTTGTGTCTGTGTCTGTCCGTGTCAGGTGTTGGGTGCTGAGTGCCCCCTGCAGGCCACAAACATATATATGGATAGATAATAATATTTGCACATGAGTTGTATTTTGATTTATGCCTATGATCACGCTTGGCCAAAACAGAACATTTATGTGTGTTTATGTCCCTAAAACTCAAAGTAGCCTGAATTCATTTTGGTTTTGGCCCTGCAGCTGAAATCACTCTCTAGGTGACCCTTTTGAAATAAAAGTCACATTCAGAGAAACAGCTGGGGGCCTTCAGTACCTGAACACCACTCTTTGTACAACCTGTCTTGCTGTTGGAAAAGTGACAGATTTCTTTTGCAGAATACTTACAATCTAAGACTCCCTTTGCTATGGTACATGCAGTTCTGTGGCATAAAAAGTTAACCTCATAATTTAAAGTGACACAAGTAAGTTATTTTAAAATCCATTACCACTATATGGCAGTCTGCCACTTTACTGTCCAAGTTTGTAGCATCCAGCAACACAGCTGCAAAAAGGTTCATGTATATTTAGGGACAGATTAATTCAAATAAAGCTGATTAATTTTCTCACATCCAGATGTATTGCTCATCCATTTTGATATTAATATTGAAATAAAGCCTAGAATAGTAACTGTTATACAACTCATAGAATTTGTACTCTGAGAATTATGATAAGTTGCCTGGCAAACAGGGAGAAAAAATTGTTACAGAACAGGGACAAAGGCTTAACAAAGCGTGTAGAGAAAGAAATTTCACCTGCTAGAAATCGGGCACTATTCTTATAGCCTCATCAAGAGGAGACAAAGCTCAAGGCTTTGAATCTTAATGCTCCCACAATCTCCTGGATCTAGACTACCTGACCAATAGACAGCATTTTATGAGACTAAGGGACAGTGCGTCAGAAATGTTGGTGTGTAATACTGGAGCACCTCAGGGAACTGTATCTCTCCCTTCCTGTTCACCCACTACATAACAGACTTCCAGCACAATACCAACACTTCACATCTACAGAAATTTTCCATCATAGGTTGTATTAATAATGGAGATAAGCCAGAGTACAGGAAAGTCATGGAGGACTTCATCTTGTGATGCAGGGCAAACAACCTGCAAATCAACATTAGCAAAACGAAAAAACTGGTGGTGGACTTTCAACGTGCCAGGAATCTTCTGGGACCAGTCACCATTCATGGGGGGAGGATGTGAAAGTGGTGCGAGTTACAAGTACATGGGGGTTCACATAAACAACAAACTGGACTTGTCTGACAGCACAGTGGAGCTGTACAAGAAGGGCCAGAGACTCAGACCTATAGATGAGTGCAGCAAGCTGCTGGAAATGTTCTACCAGTCCAAAGTAGTCAGTGTGGTGTTTTACGCAGCAGTCTCCTGGGGAAGCAACCTGAGCACAAAAGAAGCACAATGCCTGAACAAACTGATCAAGAAAGCCTACTCCATCATAGGACAAACCATGGACACACTGGAAACTGTTGTGGGAATGAGGATGGTAGAAAAATACACTCAAATCTCCCCAGGAGCACTCTCTTGGAGCACTTTTAGCCACAGGCTCGTTTCATCATGGTGTGCTAAGAAGCACCTCTGGGGGTCTTTTATGCCCACTACTATCAGACAATTCAGTGCTTCCACCTGATGTACTCTTTAAGTTTATTTATTTGTTTATTTATTTGCTTGTTTTTTTGTTTATCAATTGATTGAATGGATGTATTATTTGTCCTGTGAATCTGAATTCTTGTTTTTTATGTTTCTTCTTCTGTATACATTTGAATTTCCCCATGAGATTAATAAAGTTTATCTAACCTAATCTAATTTAATGTACAGAATTACAGATATCAGGCAAGCCACAAACTACCAGAACAGCCTAACTCTCTGAAGGTAAGAAAGCGTCCTTGGGAGAGCAAACAGGAGAATAGAATTCTTCCAGGCACTGTGCCTTTTACAGAAGCTCTCTCTCTCTCCTTTCTTTCTTTTTTTGTTTTATAATTACTAGTATTATTAACATTATTAATTATTAATATTAAGATCTGGCCTCTGGCTTGTTACTATAAATTTTGAAATGAACTTTTAAATTGAAGATTTGCTGCTGTCATCACAGACCTGAGCATCAGTTCACCTCAGCTGCCTTTTAAACAAGCTGCAAACTTGAAAGATGCCACAGGGTGAGCACAGGGGGTCTAAAGGCTACATTACATCTACAACATCTGAGAATGTAAGAGGCTAAGAACGTAAAGTGGCATATATTCAATATTCTCGTATTCAGCTGGTAGCACTGCAATCACTACTGCCAAAGGAGCACTGTTGCATCCTTTTAGAGAAGCAGCTCATCCAAATATGGAAAAAAGGAGATGATCCATTTTGAGAATAAAAGTAAGCTGGAAATGTTTCAGAACTGACCTACCTCCTTGTAATGAGGAATACTCAATTGCTTTTAAATGGATTGAATGAACTGTCATATTTCACTGCGAGTTATGGTGAGTTCAGGTACTGAGGCATTTTGGGTACCACAAAGAAGCAGTTTAAACTTCTTATTTCAGACACCATTCTAATGTTGGATGGATTTCATCTGATACAATCAGACAGAGTGGAGAAGGCAGGAGCAGGGACTGGAGATTCACATGAATGAGCAATGGTAAAAAGGTGAGCACATTACAATTAAAACTAAAATGTGTGATCCAGACACTGAATTATTGACTGAGTTTGTCCACATTACCATATAGGAAGATACGTTACATTAAACTTGTTAATTCTGTTAACTGAGCAACAGCAACAGAGTGTTACCAACACTGAAGTAATGAATCATTTTGACCCTAGAATGCTGGTGAATTTTACAGGATATGTACAAGGGAAGTGTGACAGTGGTGAGGTCTGCGGTAGAAGTGACAGATGCATTCAATGTGGAGGTGGAATTACATCAGAGATCTGCTCTGAGCCCTTTCTTATTTACAATGGTGAAGGACAGGTTGACAGACGAGATCAGACAGTCCCCGTGGACTATGATGTTTGGTGATGACATTGTGATCTGTAGCAAGAGCAGGGAGCAGGTTGAGGAGACCCTGGAGAGGGGGAGATATGCTCTAGAAAGGAGAGGAATGAAGGTAAGTAGGAACAAGACAGAATACATGTGTGTGAATGAGAGGAAGGATGGTTAAGATGGAGGAAGTAGAGTTGGCGAAGGTGGATGAGTTTAAATATCCATCCATCCATCCATTTTCCAACCCGCTGAATCCAAACACAGGGTCACGGGGGTCTGCCAGATCCAATCCCAGCCAACACAGGGCACGAACCAATCCCGGGCAGGGTGCCAACCCACCGCAGTGAGTTTAAATACTTGAGATCAATAGTACAGAGTAACAGGGATTGTGGAAGAGAGCTGTAAACGAGAGTGCAGGCAGGGTGGAATGGGTGGAAAAGAGTGTCAGAAGTAGTTTGTGACAGACGGTTATCAGCAAGAGTGAAAGGAAAGATCTACAGGACAGTAGTGAGACCAGCTGTCTTATATGGGTTGGAGACGGTGGCACTAACCAGAAACAGGAGACAGAGCTGGAGGTGGCAGAGTTAAAGATACTAAGATTTGCATTGGGTGTGACGAGAATGGACAGGATTAGAAATTAGAGATTAGAGGGACGGCTCGGGTTGAACAGTTGGGAGACAAAGTCAGAGAGGTGAGATTGCATTAATTTGGACATGTGCAGAGGAGACATGCTGGGTATATTGGGAAAAGAATGTTAAAGATTGAGCTGCAAGGCAAGAGGAAAAGAGGAAGGCCAAAGACAAGTTTTATGGATGTGGTGAGAGAGGACATGTAGGTGATAGGTATGACAGAGCAAGATGCAGAAGACAGGAAGATATGGAAAAAGATGATCTGCTGGGACAGCCCCTAACGGTAGCAGCCGAAAGAAGAAGAAGATAATTGAGTCTAATTGTTATTGCACACAGAGGCTTCTGGACTGGTGTAAAGTAGATTGATCCATGCACATATGTTTGGGCCAAACACAAATTTGTGCAATGTAGTGAACAGGTAGTCCTATTCAACAATGTCAAATGCTTTTTCTGTGTCTGAAGATAATAAGATCTCTAGTATGTTATATTTAATTGATTAACATATTACATTCAACAAACATTGAAGCATAGAAGCTGAGTGTCTGCTTTTAATAATGGTTTGGTCTTGTGTTATTATATAGGAAGCTCTTTCTCAATTCTTCTAGCTAGAACTTTGGAAAGTATCTTAACATCATTATTCAGAAGTGAAATTGGTCTGTATGGTGCACGTTGTAATACGTCCTTATTTTTCTTTGGAAAGACGATAATTAAGGCATGCCAAAAAGTCTGAGATAGAATAGCTTATATAAACTCTGCTAATAATAGTGGAGCTAACTTATTAGATTTTTTTTATAAAATTTCACTGGGTAGCCATCAGGGCCTTCTGCTTTCCCAATTTGGTGTGAGTTTATAGCATCTAGTAATTCTGATAGAGTCAGAGTTTTATCCAGTTCCACAGCACTAAGAGTAACTTGCTGTGGTATTTGTAATGCATCATTAGACTGAAGTACAAATATCAAATAAGCACTTTCACAAAAGGTACAAGTATAACAAAAGAAGTGCGCTTTTATTCAAGACTATAACTGAAGAAAAAGAAATCGGGTTAGTGTACTTCGGTGTCATAACTGCTTTGTAGTACAGTGCTCACTGTGTACTGAAGTGACTTCAGCTGCAGGTGGAAGCGCCACACAACTGTTGTTACGGTTGTACCTTTGTCCAGAAACGGTTTCATGAGCTTTATGACCTTAGTCTCGGAAAGTCTTTCTCCCATGGGGTGATTGGGATCTTTTCCTAAATAAGATCAAACACAGTTGTGTAGGATGTGACAGGAGCTTCAACCTGCAGCTGAAATCACTTCAGTACACATGTACTCTGCCCTGCTGGCCGCTGCCAAGAGTTGATTCTACAATAAAATAAAAATAAAAAGAGGAATAACCTTGGAGGTCAATCATCACCCCGAAACCAGATAGTAGACGTCACATAGTATATGTTTACCAAATTTCAGGTCAATAGGTCAAACGGTTTGCGAGCTACAGATGATTTAAAATCCTAGACAGACAAACGAACAGCCATGGTAGCATATTATATATACTGTAAAGATACAACCCCAAGCACCTCACATGCAGATAAGGAGCCTTGCCTTGAGGTGGTGGGACAGCAGGCTGCTTGCTGCTTGTGCCGAGCGACACATTTACAAAACAAAAGACGCTGATGGAGAGGTGTGAAGGGATTTAAGGTGTGCCGGGATTACAAGTTTTTTCATAGGCTTCAGGAATTCTAGTGTTAATTAGACTGAAAATGTCAATGTCAATAGCAAAAAGTAGACTGAAAAATCTTCTAAATATGTATTTGATAGGGTTATTTATTTAGGAATTTTTAATTTTGCGTTGTCATAGAATGTATCATTTATAAATTATAAAATAAGTGTATTTTAACCTTCAGTTTAGATGGATTGAAATAAAAGACTAATCAATTTGCCTTGATTATTGCTTTGTTTTATTGGTTCCAGTATATTATAGGTTAATATAGGCTATAATATAGGTTACAGCAGGTAACTCCATTCTGGGTCATCTGCTCTTTATTTGCGTGGACATACGTAGCAACTACACAGTGCTGTTTCAGGTCAGATATCCCTCCATGGGCAACCGAAAAAGTTGCGCAGTAAAAGTATTCGTCACCAGAGAATGGGCTGACCCATTGATGTTTTGTCTCACAGTCAGAGCTGTACCTCAACAGCCTCTTATGTTTCAAGCGCGAACTTGCATTAGTGGACACCCCTGCATGTAGTGTCTTGTTCTGAACACTATACTATGCAATGTGACTTTCAAGAGCTAGCGTATATACGAAACAATGTGTATGAAAACGCTGGACAAACCACATCCCTTACTGATTCAATACAGTACGCTGTATTTTATGTTCTAATACATGACAATCCTGTATTACAAGGGAGGAGTGGCGATTCTGCTGTTTTGTGTGGATGAGGACTATTGTCAAAAAATATTGCAGGAAACGATCAAGCACTATTAATAAACTACAAGAGCTATTAATAGGATTCACTTGGTACTGTCTCAATAAGTGTGAATAAATTGACAGATTAAATTAATGCATCTAGGGATTGCGTTAAAAAATTGGCAATATTTTTTAACGCATTAATCACATATATTAACAGCAATTAATCAGCAGCTCCTTTTTTTTGTATTGTCTAACCATAACCTTTTTGGTTATCTTGGTCTCTTTAGTATTATTCTGGGTCAGGCATCATTACAAGATCTTATAAAATAGTTTTGATAAGGTAAAGCTTTGTGGTTTTATTACACTGTGGTATCTTTTTAAGTGTAAATGTAAAAGCCATTCTCTTATAATGATGAAGCTATTCCTATTCACAGCAACTATTCATGATCTTTTTAAAAATCACATTCATTTATTCATTTTCTGTATCCAATATTGGATCATGAAGAAGTGCCTATCACAACATTACATGGAGGCAGGAATAAACACTGAACAAGGTGCCAGTCCATATTGGGACACACTTATACTCACAGACTCCAGGCCACATGACAGTAGGAGAGAATGTGAAAAGCACACATTGTGACAGGACTGGAATTTGAACCCAGTCTCCTGGAGTTATATGTTTCTGCTGATAATGACAGTGTGATTGGAACAACCTTTTAATGTGTCATATGCTGTATTTATATCTGCTTTATACATTTATATACTGGATATGCCATATATTTGCCACTATTTCCTGTTGAGGGGCCCACACAAAAATAAACAAAGAAAATTCCTGTCTTCTAAACTCTGCATAGTTTTCATTCTTTAAAATGATGGACAATTACTTTTTGAAAAACAATTATCTATATACAGTATCTAGTGCCCCTAAAATCCTAGACTCTGAACCAAGCAAGCAGTATTAATGGAAGAAAGAAGGGATTATGATAAAGGCAGGCTTTGGAATTGAATGGAAGTCATTTCAACAGTAGGCACTAAATCCATATTTTAATGGTTACATTTTATGAAAGCGTTATTTAAAGTCTTAAATGATACTGTCATGTACAAGAAGAAATGTGAAGAAAGAGGTAAAAGGATTACTCTGTCTGAGTCCTGTGAAAATCATTAGCCTTTCACGCTAAGCTTGAAGATATTGTGACTGCCCCATGCTAATAACTTTTGATATCTGTGAAAGTCGTTCTCCAATTTCTGAAATAATCACCATACAATGGTGACAATTTTTGTAGATTTAAATATCTAAATAATCCATGACATACAGTAGACCAGTGTATTTCAATATTTTATTATATAACCTAGGGAAGCATGATGGTGATAGACTAACATTTACTTTGGGGAAGCTTCTTGTTTTATGCAGGACATGTCTGGGATAGGCACCCCATGAAAATGTTCAAATAAAGTTAAAAAAAAAACAGAAGACTGAACAATCTTATTTACTTTTAATAAGTTTAATGAGAGGAAAAACTGAACTTGAACTGTCAATATATTAGTAACTTAGATTTGACAATTTATATTTAACATTGCATCTGCTGTGTATAATATTGGGTTTTATTCAACTAAGTAATTTTTCATTTGAGTTATTAATGAAGTTTGTTATCATAAAGTTTTCCAGCAGACATTTGATATTCAAAAGTAAACTATTTTATTTATTTTTAACAAAATAAAGTGTATTCCCAAATGTGTCTTAAAGGCAGAGGTAGTGCTGATAAATGCTCCGAAATTACTCTTTTATTACAAGTTTAAGTTTTCCTGTAGATTTTTCTGACTCTATCAAACATAAAACAGGGATGAGTCCTGGATGGAATGTTACATGATACAGAACTAAACTTCACACATTTCCCAGGCAACTATATAGTCTATAATTAATTCCAATTCTCCTATTAAGCGCATTTATAAGGTGTTGGAGGAAAGTGAAGTACGTAAAAAACGAGTTGAGGACCAGGAAGGACCCCTTTATATCTGGCGATAAATGGAAGCAGAGATACATGTCCACACTGTCCACTGCCACTACGATCCTCTCTGTGTTCATGCATGACTTTGTTACTAAAACATGGTATACATAGAGATTTATTCTTTCCCACTGTTGACCAGTCAGACCCTTGTGAAAAGTTCGAGGCTGGCTTTTAAAGAAGTAAAAGCTGTTGTTGGTATCACGTCACAGGTCACTTATATGTTGAGGGATTAGTAGCATTTGAGGTACAGGAGAATTAAACAGACAGGTCACTTTCCATTCAGTGGTTCCTTTATTTTCCTTCTCATAAAGTTATCAAAATAGTCACATGACACAAAAAAGACAAAGACACATTTTTCCTTCATTTAGCCCTCTGCTCCACGGTTTAAAATTACAATTCAAACAATTCAGACGTGATTAAAGTGCACATTGCAGACTTAAATTTAAGGAAATTTGCAAACATTTCACACCATGTAGAAATTACAACACTTTTTATACACGGTCTGTCCATTTCAGGGCACTGTAATGTTTGGGACATTACCGGTGTTTGTGATGACTCAGGTGTGTTTCATTGCTTCATAAGATACCTTGGCTTGCTTCTAACCTTTGGAGTCTGTAGTGTCCTTTTTCATCATGAGGACAACAGCCATTAAACCTTAGGATTACCTACATCATGAAGAAGAAAGAACGCCGTGGTGAGCTCAGTTATCGCAAAGGGACAGGTAGGCCAAGGAAGACCTCTACTGCTGACGATAAAAGAAACCTCTCTATGGTAAACAAAAGGCCCCAAACGCCTGCCCAACAGATCAGAAACAGTCTCCAGGAGGCAGATGTGTGTGTCAAAGATGACTATCCACAGAAATACAGAAGCCACACTGCAAGACACAAACCACTAGTTAGCCACAAAAAAGGGATGGCCAGATTACAGTTTGCAAAAAAAGTCCTTAAAAGAGCCTGCACATTCTGGATAAAGGTCTTGTAAGCAGATGAGACAAAGATGAACCTGCATCAGGCAAGAGCAAAGTGTGGAGACGAGAAGGAATTGACCAAGATCCAATGCAGACCAGCAAATCTGTTAAACATAGTGGTGGGGGTGTTATGGCTTGGGCATGTATGGCTACCACAGGGACTGGCACACTTATCTTGATTGATGATGGAACTGCCGATGGCAGAGTATAGAACCATCTGATCAGCTCAAGTTTCTGTAAATGCCTTCAAACCCATTGGACAGTGCCTCATTCTATAATAAGATAATGATCCTAAATGTACTGCCAAGGAAACACAGGAGTTTTTCAAAGTTAAAATATGAAAAACTCTTTAATGGTCAGGCCAGTCACCAGATTTAAATCCAACTGAGCAGGCCTTCATTCTGCCATTCATTTGCAAATGTATGATTATTGTGGCATTTTTGCCATTACTAAAGCGCTAGAATTTGTCTACGCTGCCAAATATTAAAGCATTAGACTTGATTAAAAGATTTAGACTTCAGGTAAGTCATCACTGTTATGTAAGTTGTAGTTGCTTTTACCTTTTATGCCTGAAGAACTGTAAATATTTACAGTTTATTAAAGGCAAAAATGCATCAAGAAGCAAACAGATTTATGGTAAAACTACAGAGGAAACCTTGTAGTATTTATGAAAAAAAATCACTAATACTTACAACTATTATATATTGTAGATTAACACATGGGGTAAAAGATAGATTAAAAATCCATTCACAAATGAAAAGGTGATTACTAGATCTACAGTACATTTTAATATGAACCTCAGATGTAAGAGCAGCATCTTCTGGTGGTGAATGTCCTCAATTCTTGAATCACAGCTGGGATGATCCACAAGATGGGACCAGAATGCATTTAGACTTAACACTGCTTGTCTGCCTCTCTATGCCAACGTGGACAGAAGCACTTCATCCAGCCATTACATTGCTCAAAACTGGACTGATCCAGTAGGAAAAGATGTTACAGATCTGTGCACAGGGCAAATTTCATTGGAAGTGGAAGATAGCAAATACTTTGCCATTCTAAAGGGTGAGTGGGTGGCTCTTATTACTACAGGCCGGTAAGCTTAACATGCATCTAAAGTAAACTAATGGAAGAAATTATTAAGAAAATTGAGCATCACTTGACAAAATAACAAATGTATTAGTAAAAGTCAGCAAAGGTTCAGATGAGGGATGTCATATTTTATTAACATGCTGGAATTCCAGAGCAGATAACCAGAGCTGGACATCCCTGATTTAAAGACTTAAAATGACCGAGAGATGAATGTAGTCAAGGCAAGTGAAGGTCAAAACTGAAAACTGAACTGATCAGTCATAAAAAGTGGAAAAGCTAACCAGAAGACCAAACACTTGAGACAGAATTCTTAAACCAGGAAGTCTATAGCAAAAAAAATTAGTTTGTAAATAACACGCAATCGTGTTGGGAAATCCGAAGTACCTGTACCAACCTTTATTTGTTCACACTGATTATTTCACATGCGTTTAACATTTGCTTTGAAATAGTAGTGCCCATTAAAAAAAGCTGACATTGTAGCTCAATGCTAAAAATATTTAACCTTTTCAGTCATCATTAAGCCAAACACTACTGTCAAATATGAGATCCTTGGGACCGAAAACTAGATATCTAGATTAGATATCTACTTTGTAAATATTCAACAAACCTCACATAGAATTAATACAAACTTCTGATCATAACTATATATATCTCTATATATAATCTTCATTTGGATCTTGATCTTTGTTTGTCCGCAAATGAATTAGAAGAAGAAGCACTAGATGGCAGTAGAGAGACAGCTAAAACATAGGCATTGCATTAAGAATCTCCTCCAGGCTTATACTACTGAAGACTGTAGTACTCCAGTCACACCTCAAAACACAGACATTCAAACTAAACAAATTGTTGTGCTTTAAATTAACTAATCTTTATATATAATCTTCATTTGGATCTTGATCTTTGTTTGTCCGCGAATTCCACGCATGCGTAGACCACCTTCCAGTTTAGTACGTTGTTGTTACTCACGGATGTCAACAATGTGCCAGAATAATGAAAGGGGTGGTGGACAGTGTTACGCTGGTTAGCTCCTGAGGCCTGGTTAGAGAATGAGATTGCCGAAGATAAAAGGTACGTGCCTACATAACATATGAATGAAAGAAAGACAGTGGGTAAAATGAATGACAATGTAACAGCATGTTCCGGAAATTATTATTGTTACGTTGTAGCCGGCGAGTGTTGCGCGTCTCACAGTTGTACCCTGGCTTGCTCACATGTCAGTGAAGTGATCCCTATTTATGCTTTAAAGAGCCTGGATACTTATGTGTCCCCCTTTTATAACCATTGCTCCGTGTATATTGCCTTACTCTTTGGATTGCCACAAAGCAACCTGCGAGATTAGAGAAAGGTTGAGAAGAGATCGTGAGAGGAAACGACAGCGTTGTGAAAACGAGACGGACTGTGAACGGAGAGAAGCAGAAATGCTCCTACACCACCACATAATTATTATTCGGACAGTGATTCCGAGTAGGCCGTTCCTATCGAATCAATGTCCAAGGGTTTTGTTTTGTAATTTTGTTTTCCTTATAAAAAATCATACTGCTGTGCGACGAAGGGCCCAGTTCACAACTGGCAGCCGCGTTTAAACAGTGAGCCCTACATAGACAACTTTAACACGCGCAACGTAGTTGGGCGCACATGGCTAGTAATATATATATATATATATATATATATATATATATATATATATATATATAAATAAACTTAGATAGATAGAACTTTATGGATCCTCAGGAGGAAGTTTGACTTTTTACAGAAGCTCTACTTTACACACACATATACACAGTATGGTCTAACAACCCATCAAAATAACAAAAAAGAAGTAAATTAAAAAAAAAAAGCTGACATTGTAGCTCAATACTAAAAATATTTAACCTTTTCAGTCATCATTAAGCCAAACACTACTGTCAAATATGAGATCCTTGGGACCGAAAACTAGATATCTAGACTAGATATCTACTTTGTAAATATTCAACAAACCTCACAAAGAATTAATACAAACTTCTGATCATACCTATATATATATATATATATATATATATATATATATATATATATATATATATATATATATATATATATATAAATAAACATATATAGATAGATAGATAGATAGATAGATAGATAGATAGATAGATAGATAGATAGATAGATAGATAGATAGATAGATAGATAGATAGATAGATAAAACTTTAAAGGATTCAGGAGGAAGTTTGACTTTTTACAGAAGCTCTACTTTACACACACACATACACACTATGGTCTAACAACCCATCAAATTAATAAAAAAGAAATAAATTAAAAAAAAAAAAAAAAAACTTCTGATTTGGCAGTTCCAGTCACAATGAGGAATTATACAGATGTGTTGCTTTTGGCATAAAGGATGTCCCAGTTGAGTTTCTTGACACACTTCTTTTGAATGTTTCGTTGGTTGAAAGCCCTCAGTGTTGGCATGTCGGAGAGAGGATGTGCAGCATTGTTCATAATGGCACTCAGTTTTGTTTTAACTCTTTCCTTTGCTGCTACCTCTAGGGGGTCCACAGTGTGTCCTATAACTAGACCTGCCCTTTTAATTAGCTTGTTGATTTGGTGGGCCTCTCTTGAAGTGATGTTACCAGCCCAGCACACCACAGTGTAGAAAAGTGCACTGGCCATCACCGTGCCAATGACTAGTTCCTTGGTTTTGCTGATGTTAGGATGAAAACAATTCTTTCTGCACCAAGGAACAAGGTTATCCACTCAACTCCTTAACTTAACTCCTCATCTCTGTCTCATTCCCATTATCAATATGCTCCATAAGTGCAAAATCATCTGTCAGTTTCTGCAAGTGACATGAGCTGATGTTATATTTATAATTGGAGGCTTACAAGGTGAAGAGAAGGGGAGACAATACAGTTCATTGTGGTGCTCTGGTGTTGCTCAGATCCGTAGTAGAAACACGGTCTTTGATTCTCACAAATTCGAGTCTGCCAGATAGGTATTCCATTATCCAGGACACCATGGGCACGTCTTCTGTAAGGTATTAAACATAGTAAGTAAAAATGTTAGAAAATCTGTGGTTGACAGGCTGCCTACTGTTTTTTTTATATGAATTTAAATAAATTTCACATCTGGTGTTTTATGGAATAAAGGAAATGCATTATTTTTTCCTGGACCAATTTCAAGTATAACCTGGAAACGCAAAACAAATATACCTATTCATGTGTAGTAACTAAAATCTTCAAAACTTTTTAGTGTAACATGATACTGTACCTGCTGTGGCTCCTAGTTACTATTTTACAACGTAATCCAATATACCTGATATGTAACATATAAAAGTTTAATTTCTTTAAAAAATCAAATTCAAATGTTAATCAGACTTTAAACGGCACAGTAGATGTCAGAAAGTCAGCTATATGCTGACGTCTATTGGCCAAGCAGCATAATAACTTTCATCTATTTTTCTTGTATTTATTCCCAGGTTAGAGTTAATTTCCTTTTTCCCTTTATTGTTTTTGAGGTTGTAGGACACTATTAATACTGTGTGTCACTGTTGAAAGGTACGTTTTTTTCTCAACAATATTGTTTAAAGAAGTTTAATCTGTTTGTTAAACTTAGCCACACTAGGCTCTATATCTCCTATGCTAATTTTTTGAAGGCAGTGGCTTAGCATATATCTGTACTTTGTGTGGAGACCATGAATTAAAGCGAGTCAAGTCTTTGCTCGACTGATTTTAGTACTATTGCACTACTTGTATTTGGGAGTTTGTAATGGCTGATCCCTTACCCGGCCGGCAGCCACACTACCAGGTCCTATGGCCTGGATAAATTACTGAGGTAAACCTAAGTCTACCAAGCCGTACCTCTGACAAATAATATTTTTCCCCAATCGACGGTTAAACACAAGCAAACAACAATTGAATGTAAATCAAGTGCAGTAATATATGAGATGAAATAAAATGAAAAATACAATAATATAAAACCCTGGCGTAATACTGTATATATATATCCCTCCATCATAACACCAAAGTGAAAGGCACTATATATACAATATTAAATCCTCCCTTGTCCCAGCACATGAATAACAAACACACAATACAAATAATGACAATGAATGATTACTGAAATGATAATGAACGTGAAAATAAGTCTGGGTATATAACTGTCCAAATTACTGATAGCTGTCCAAAATGTTGGTGTTTGATTCCCCCAAATGAATACCGGAACAATCTCACCATGATTCCTCAGCAATGGTGGAAAATAATGTCCAACCCCGGGGTTTCTGGCAATGAATGCGTTGCAGTAAATCCGGCCGAGTGAGAAGCAAACTGGAAAAATGTCATGATATGAATGAAGGCAGAAAATGATGATCAGTTGCGGTTATGTGAATCTACTTCTCTCTCCTCTCTTTCTTCTTCTTTCCCTCCTTCCCGTTTAAATAATAATGAGCTGGATGTAATGGAAAAACCTCTGGTTCTGACGTTTCCAGGGGGTCACTGCCTCCCTGCAACAGCCGTTTATGGGGACAACATTTAAACAAACACATACTAGTTAAAACGACGCAACAGGGTTCAAACACAATAAACAATAACAACACTTATGTGGCCCCGCTACAAGTTTATGTCTGTAAACATTGTGTAGCTGATGAGAAAATATAAGTGGCTTCTGTGGCCAGATATCTGAGTGTGTCACCCACCTTTAAGCCTCATTTCCTGCACCAGCTCATAATATCAATGGCCAGTTCTTGCTTACAGTGGCATTGCTACTGATGCCTCACAGACCTCCAGCTTCCTGGGTTAGAGTCCTGTGCTTAGGTGGTGTCCATGTGGAGTTTTCAAATTCTCCCCTTGTCTGCTCAGTTTTTCTTTCAAATACTGTGATTTTTACGAAATCACCACAGAGAAGGTTAGGTTAACTGCCAATTTCAAACTGGCCCCACTGTGGGTCTGGCAATCCATTGCGGCTGTTTCCTTTCTAGTGGTTCTGGGATAGGCTCCAGCCCTCTGTGACTCTGACATGGATTGGTAGAGTTAAGAAAACTGTTTTATGCAGCTAATTCCAAAAAGTGATAACCTTGAGACTACAACTTTTTGATCGCACTGGTGACAAAATACAAATAGATATTGTCATTAATATCACTTTCTTAAAACTGAAGGTAAAGTTATAACTCAAAAAAGTTTCTGCAATAATACACTTTTAAGTTATTGTTGTCATTTTAACTGAAATCTTTTTAAAAGAAAACCTTCTTTATTACAATATGGCAGCACAAAGAGTAATAGCAAACTTCATCTGCTAATGTTTTAACATTTTAAGATTTTGTGCTTTGAAAGCAAGAGAAGTATATGGATCTCAACCACCTTTAGGGAAGATTTTCAACCAGTGGTAGATTTACTGTACGTTATGTAAGTGCAGAGAAATCTCAGCTTGTTGTATTCTTTTGTGACATTATAGACCTCAATGCCCTTGTTTTCGGTGATACCGATGGTTGACTGGGCTTAACAATACCAAAGGGTGTTGTCTGTCATAAACTTCTATGCAGTCTATTTTAAACTGAACTTTTCTATGTAATGAGCAAGGACTTTTCTTTTCTTCATGGAAACTTGGCTACAAGTCATCATTGCTTGTACTGACTTTCTTGTTTTATTAAATACTTTTAAAATTGTTTTATTTCTGGGGTTTATTGTGTCGTTCTGTAGAAGTGCTCTGGGGTAGAAAGAAGAGCATAATACATCTCAAAATTCCTATTTAAATCAATAAACTAAAAAAATGAAAGGTGGCATTTACAGTATGTGCTTTAACCAAGGGGCCATGAACTCAATTGAAAGTTGAAGGCAATAAAGTTTAGAAAGTAAAGAGAAATTATCAAACTATTACATGTGTGAACAAATATGTGCAACTAAAGGAAGGAAGATCAGGCCTGGGTCCAGCTCTCTAGAAGATCTCAGCTATCCATTATTTACTTTCCTATATTTGAATCAAGTAAGAAAAAAAGGATACTTGATTCCACTTTGATATGATGCATAGTTCAAAAAACAATTGTTTCTGATTAAAAGATTATATAAAATACCTACAGTTAGACTTCAAGCTAATACATTTTTTATGTAGATATATCATGTCCAGAATGATAGAATTTTGCTGGGTTTATAGAGAATAAATGAAATAGAACACAGAAAGGGAGTGTGGTGTCAAGGTCTAATGAGTTGGTCAAATATTACGGGGAGGACGTTGAAGGTGACACCACTAACTTGATTTCCATTTGCTCTAGAGTGGACGAAGACCACCTGGAGGACCAATGACGTCAATTCTTCCGGTACCCACAACTGATCTGCCTCTTTCACTCCAGCTACCAGAGGCTTTATATCCCAACTCAGCCTTCACAAGCACAGTCTCCCTGAAGAGCACACTTTTATTTAGCACAGCTCGACCACAGAAACATATTTTCCTACTTGTTCTGAATCCCATCATCCTACGTTTTCAGTGGACATTACACAGGCTTGTCTGGTGGTACCTGAACCCTTTTTGTTGTTCTATTCATTATTCTACAGTGGCTACAAATAGCCACTGCAGATGATAGTTAGTCCTGAAGTCACTACCTGGAAGAAGAACATTCACCCCAACCTTATTCCACCGAACGGTAAGCAGATACAAATGTCACACCAGCAGAGAGCCCAAGGAACAAGATACTGTATGTTTTTCACATTGCCTATGCATATGTGCTAGTCACTGCCAGCAGTGGGCTTACAAACTCACCTACGGCCAACATTTCAATACACTGGTTTATGAATTATGGAAATCTGTTCTCAATTTCGTTTCATTGTGTTTGGTATTATGGATAAAGGATGAGATGAAAGCTCAGTGTCACAGGGGATCCTATGTTGCAGAAAATATTTAATACTGCATGTGCTAACTGAGTTGGAGACCCTGCAATACAATTGCTGCAAGCAGTTGTCTCCAAAAGTATCTTAAGAAAGATACGCCAGTAAAAAATATCCATACAAGGTAGCCTGATGGAGGTCAAATCTGTACATTTCTTAACTTGTTTTTAATCCTAAGCTTTAAAATCAGGCTAAAAGTAAAGAATTAGAAATAAAATCTACCTTTTCTGTTACATATTCCTTATGATGAATGTGTTACCTATCGCACTGAAGAAAAATGCGAAAGTATGTATTTATAAAAATTGTGCCAAAATGCATTTATTGTAAGAATGTAATTACAGGCCTATAGTTTGGATCCTGAAAACATTTTAAGAATGTTATTAAAAAACATAAATGTACTAAAGATATACTTGACTCCTCCACCTACTACTGCTGGTACTACACACTTTACCACGAGAGCAGCTAGCTGTGTGCACCCTTTAAGGTTTCAGTAAATATGAAGCCAAATCGCTAATTATTAGTGCCTTCATACCTTCAAACAATATTCATTTCATCATTTGTTTTTCAACTTTTCTTTCTCTAAAAAAAGTTGCAAATGCATTACAGTGAGAACAGTGGAGAGCAAGCACATACAAAAGAAGCTGGGATTTGTTTTTTTATTAACATAATATTCAATCTGACTCTACGCCATGTTTTTATTCCCAAAGGATAAGCTTATGGCTCCATTTATACTTAACTCATTGTCACTGAGGCAATATCTACATGCTTTGGTAACATTTTATTTTAAGAATCCATTATAAGCAGCCATTAATATAATAAATAATCTTAGGATCACAATGGATGTATTAAAGGCAGACATCTAGCTTCAAATATTTAAGGATTGTTTCATGTAATATTCTTCATACATCACCTGGTCTCCAGAGGTTCTGCTATATTTGAATGGAAAAAAGGCCTGTGATGGAGCTAAGTGCAGATATATTTGTGGTGTATTTTGAAGCTTTGAGTTTGGCCCCATATAAACACTGACTTTTTCTAATTAGAGTACAGAACTAAGGGTGCCCATTATGACTATTTTTTTTGCAATTGAACCATTAGCTACTCATTTTAAGGGTAGAGATTAAACCAAAAGTATCTCTTTATGCTGATGATATGGTACTCTAAATCTTCAACCCATACTCATCATTGCTATTTGCGATTTCTACTTCAAAATCAATTCGAATTATCATTCTCTTCTAAGGGAATTACAGGCTAGTTTGAACTAAATCACATTCCCTGATTGTTCCAGAACAGCTTGAAAATCTACAGGTAACTGCTTTAAGAACACTTAAAGATTGCTTTACATGTAATTTCATGTAATTTACAATACTTTTAAAAGCATAAAATATGATTTTGATAAATGGTAATCCCTTCTTTTTATCTATGCTAACAGAATTAATATTATTCAAATAATTATCCTCACATAATTGGTGTAACTTCTTCAGAACATACCTATAAATATTAATAAATCCTTTTCTAAAAAGATAAACTCAAAGGTTTATGTCGAATTTGACCAACCCATGTATTATAAAATGAGAGATCGGAAGAAGAAAGTGGCATGGCAGTACCTATCTCTTAGTTCAATTATTAAACAGAAAATTAACAAACTTTGGAAGGAGGTGGTAGTCAGTATGGGAAAGATGTTCCCTATTAGCTGTCACCATGCCCAATAATCATAGTATAGTACAGTATTCAATTTATCAGTCAAGAAATATCTAAAAAATTAAGGAGCTCCTTGTTGAGAATATGTCTCCATCCTTTGAATTACTGCATCCTAAATATAATAGTGCAGCAATAGATTATTTTGTCTTTGTGCAAATTAAAATTTAGTCCAAGAATATCAAATGGACCTAACAGGAGAGTTCCAACTAACCTCTTAGGTTTATTTTCTTAATGGGAAGTAGAAAGAAATATCAAAACTTACTATACAACTGTTAACTGTATCCTCTTACCCATCTCACTGTCCATATATTTCCCACGCATTCAACCCAAGGGACATCTAATGGTAGGCTGTATGGCTGACTGGGGCCGTCTTTAATTTCACCACCAATAGAGGATTTCACAAGAACATCCTCTCATGCTGTTAAGAGACCACAGCTAGTCAAGGAATAGACAGTCTAGCCACTCAGCTATTTTGGTACCAATCAAACAAAGGACAGTGGCTTTAAGCGTTTCAGTCACAAATAATGTTTATTAGCATAAACACCATTAATGGCAAATACAAGCCAATACAAAGAGTTATACAACCTAAGTGAGTTCTGTTTTGATTGGTATTATTTATTATTTGGAATTTCAATAATGTGCAGTGAATACACTTGACTTGAACATTCATAGTTTTCATACTTTTTCTCTGTACATTTAGCATTTGTTTGCTCAGAGGTTGATGTGCTTGCTGTTTCCTGAGCAGCACTTGTTTTCTCCACCCTTGCGGCCTGCTTCTTCTCTACTTTTATCGGCATCTTTTTGCATTAAAACAGATTAAGTCAGTGTCTGTGTTGCAATTACTTAGTACGTTTTCTTTAATTTTTCACTTAAACTGGCACTTAAGTCTTCAATCTGCCTCAAGAATGCTTTAAGATATGCAGGGGTAGGGTAAGTAACGGTGAAGGTGGTAGGGATGAGAACGACGCCCATACGCATGCGCCATATGGCTGCCCTGTTGCCCACTGCTGAGTGTTGATTGTACAATAAAGTAAAATAAAAATAAAAAGAGGAATAACCTTGGAGGTCAGTCATCACTCCAAGAGCGGATAGTAGACATCACGTACCAAATTTCAGGTCAATAGTTCATACGGTTTGTGAGCTACAGGTGATTTAAAATTCTGGACAGACAAACAAACATCCACGGTAGCGTATTATGTAAGATAGGAGATTCAAGAAATAAAAGTATGCAATAAAATATATTACCTACTGTATAAACTTTACAATCACATTTTAGTTATTGTACAGTACCTAATAGTGGAGACTTTAATTATTGCATGTTTAGAAATGATTTACAAAATACTTCACTCTGAATTGAAAGGCAGAAGTCTCATGATCTTTAAATTGAATGAACCACAAACTTGATCTTATCCTACAGTGAGGAAAGTAAAATCTGCTGTCACATGCAGACCTGGGGTGTCATTCTTAGATAGATAGTAACACAACAGTAAACAAACCTGTGCAACGTTTTATAGTGCATAGTAGGAGTCAAAATATAATAATAAGAAGGGCAATCAACACCACAAACACTTCTTCTTTCAGCTGCTCCTGTTAGGGGTTGCCACAGCGGGTCATCTTGTTCCATATCTTCCTGTCCTCTACATCTTGCTCTGTGACACTGGCTACCTGAATGTCCTCTCTCACCACATCCATAAACCTTCGCTTAGGTCTTTCTCTTTTCCTCTTACCTGGCAGTTCTATCTTTAACATCCTTTTCCCAATATACCCAGTATCTCTCTTCTGCACATGTCCAAACCAACGCAATCTTGCCTCTCTGACTTAGTCTCCAAACCATCCAACCAGAGCTGACCCTCTAATGTCCTCATTTCTAATCCTATCCATCCTCATCTCACAGAGTGCAAATCTTAGCATCTTTAACTCTGCTACCTCCAGCTCTGTCTCCTGCTTTATGTTCAGTGCCATCGTCTCCAACCCATATAACATAGCTGGTCTCACTACCGTCCTGTAGACCTTCCCTTTTTACTCTTGCTGATACCTGGCTGTCACAAATCACTCCTGACACTCTTCTCCAGCCATTCCAACCGGCCTACACTCTCTTTTCCACTTCTCTTCCACAAACCCTTTTACTCTGTACTGTTGATCCCAAGTATTTAAACTCATCCACTTGGTGTGCAAACATTTTTTTTTCACTCCTGTCAAAACATTTACATGTTCTTTATAGGAAAAAAATTGTAAATTACACAAAATATCATTTTTACTCACAAGGAGTCATTTGGAAGTTTTTCCTTTTATAATCCTGTGAAGGTGTTCCATGCTGCACTGACTAAAAAATGTCTTCTAAAACAGGTGGACTGACTCCACTTTCCATTATGACATCTATCCAGGTAAGTGACATCCTTGTGGAACCTCTCCCCATATTCATCAGAGACCGCTCCCATGTTCATCAGGAAAAAATTCAAATGAGAGTTCAAAAAATGTAAACATATCAACATGAGGCAACCAAGGGCTAGGTAGAAAAAGAGATACTCCTCCACTAGTTCCTTCTAGGAAACATTTATTTATTTGTTTGTTTGTTTTCAAAGAAGCATGGGTGGTTGTTCATGTACTGTACCTGTTATCTGGTGAAGACAATGTGACCTTGCACATTTCTGTAAAAAACATTTAAACAACTTTCTCTCTTCTGGACAGCATGAAGGCATCATTCTAACCTTCTAAATATAAAATCCTGGCTATTTTGAAGGAATAAAAAAAAGAAATAAAATATTGATTAAAATGTGCAGCAAATACTTGGATTGGGGTTTTTTATCCTCAATTAATATTACGAATGTGGAAGACTGCCATTTTCCAGCTAAGAATACATTTCAAATAATATTCTGAGCATGAAAAATAATTATGCCATAAAACAAATGTAAATTACTTTTAAAAAATCAACATTTCTCACTGTATCTGATATTTTCTGGAAATAGTTTCAGCATGCCTAAATCTATAAATTATATCTATAAAGTACACAGGATTTTAGTGTAGACCAGTGCAATTATTTATGCACAGGAGACAGACTGAGGGTCTGGAGTTTTATTGCACTGACAATATTAGATATGTGGAATTTCAGTTTTTACTGATTCACCATAGGATGCATCCAGTCGGCTTTACTGAGGTATAATACAGGAAAAAGATGCCATTCAGAAGTGCTAAGCATTTGTTGGTTATAATATAGCAAGTTTGTTACATATTACTAGTAAGTCAAATAGGATATTTTTTTATTAATCAAGAGGCAAGGTTTTTGGTAAACATAAACAGTTTCTGAATATGATAGCAGGGAGAACAGCTTGCTTCTGGGTTGTCTGGAATCCTTCATTATGAGAGCAGCTTTATTCTGGTGACCTTTGAAGTTGTTCTCTGCAATTGCTGGTACATTAAATCAGTTGAAGTAATGCTATTGTCATTTATATAATTGATTATAGCATCAATAAGTAATGGTTTGTATTACATAATTTATTGGCTTTCATTCATATATATTTTAGGACTAAGAGTTATAAACAAACTATGAATAATGATAACACCATTTAACACCACACAGCTGGTCAAGTGGGCTCAACAGCGGCTATACTTTCTGAGGATGCTGAGGAAGTTTGGTATGTCAACTAAGATATTCGGCAACTTTTACAGCTGCATTGTTGAGAGCATCTTGACCAGCTGCATCACCATCACTACTGTTATGGACTGCAAACACCTGTAGAGAGTGGTAAAGACTGCTGAGAAGATCACCAGGACCCCACTGCCCTCTCTGCAGAGCATCTACAACAGCAGAGTCCGCAGGAGAACTGCCTGGATTCTCAGGGACCCCACCCACCCCCAACACGAACTGTTCACACTTCTACCCTCAGGCAGGAGGTATAGAAGTATGAGATGCAGGACTTCCAGGATTAAATGAACTCTTTCTTTCCCAAGGCCATTAGACTCCTAAATAACTGACTGGAGTTTATAACCGTGGTTCACCTCATTCTATCTACCTCACACAACTGTATTTGACTTGTCCATCACACACCTACCTATACTTCTATTCTGTTTTTATACTTTATGCTGCCTCCGTTACTTATTATCTATCTGCTACTTATTATTTATGTTTATCTTTATACGTTTGTTTTGTCATTTGGTATGGACAGCAAAGAAAGAATTTAATTGTATAGGGAAACATGTTTCCTTACTGTGCATATGACAATAAACTTTGAACTTGAACTTAATAGTATGAAATATATTGCATGCAATAAAACGTATAGTGAGCCTTTTAAACTTGATCTAAAATCATATAAAGTGACAGTACCGTATTTCAAGAGTCTTCCCTGTTCCATCCATCCATCCATCCATCCATCCATCCATCCATCCATTGTCTCCCGCTTATCCGAGGTCGGGTCGCGGGGGCAGCAGCTTGAGCAGAGATGCCCAGACTTCCCTCTCCCCGGCCACTTCTTCTAGCTCTTCTGGCAGAATCCCAAGGCGTTCCCAGGCCAGTCGAGAGACATAGTCCCTCCAACGTGTCCTGGGTCTTCCCCGGGGCCTCCTCACCAGGGAGGCGTCCAGGAGGCATCCTGATCAGATGCCCGAGCCACCTCATCTGACTCCTCTCGATGCGGAGGAGCAGCGGCTCTACTCTGAGCTCCTCCCGGATGACTGAGCTTCTCACCCAATCTTTAAGGGAAAGCCCAGACACCCTGCGGAGGAAACTCATTTCAGCCGCTTGTATTCGCGATCTCGTTCTTTCGGTCACTACCCATAGCTCATGACCATAGGTGAGGGTAGGAACATAGATCGACTGGTAAACTGAGAGCTTCGCCTTGCGGCTCAGCTCCTTTTTCACCACGACAGACCGATGCAGCGCCCGCATTACTGCGGATGCCACACCGATCCGCCTGTCGATCTCACGCTCCATTCTTCCCTCACTCGTGAACAAGACCCCGAGATACTTGAACTCCTCCACTTGGGGAAGGATCTCGCTACCAACCCTGAGAGGGCACTCCACCCTTTTCCGGCTGAGGACCATGGTCTCGGATTTGGAGGTGCTGATTCTCATCCCAGCCGCTTCACACTCGGCTGCGAACCAATCCAGAGAGAGCTGAAGATCACGGCCTGATGAAGCAAACAGGACAACATCATCTGCAAAAAGCAGTGACCCAATCCTGAGCCCACCAAACCGGACCCCCTCAACGCCCTGACTGCACCTAGAAATTCTGTCCATAAAAGTTATGAACAGAATCGGTGACAAAGGGCAGCCCTGGCAGAGTCCAACTCTCACTGGAAACGGGTTCGACTTACTGCTGGCAATGCGGACCAGGCTCTGGCACCGATCATACAGGGACCGAACAGCCCTTATCAGGGGGGCCGGTACCCCATACTCTCGGAGTACCCCCCACAGGATTCCCCGAGGGACACGGTCGAATGCCTTTTCCAAGTCCACAAAACACATGTAGACTGGTTGGGCAAACTCCCATGCACCCTCCAGGACCCTGCTAAGGGTATAGAGCTGGTCCACTGTTCCGCGACCAGGACGAAAACCACACTGTTCCTCCTGAATCCGAGGCTCGACTATCCGACGGACCCTCCTCTCCAGGACCCCTGAATAGACTTTTCCAGGGAGGCTGAGGAGTGTGGTCCCTCTGTAGTTGGAACACACCCTCCGATCCCCCTTCTTAAAGAGGGGGACTACCACCCGGTCTGCCAATCCAGAGGCACTGTCCCTGATGTCCATGCGATGTTGCAGAGGCGTGTCAACCAAGACAGTCCTACAACATCCAGAGCCTTGAGGAACTCTGGGCGTATCTCATCCACCCCCGGGGCCCTGCCACCAAGGAGTTTTTTGACCACCTCGGTGACCTCAGTCCCAGAGATGGGGGAGCCCACCTCTGAGTCCCCAGGCTCTGCTTCCTCATTGGAAGGCATGTTAATGTTAATCAACTGATCACCACCTGGTGGTGAGTTGGCTTCGATGGTGGGGGAGGATGCTGGTCAGGCGTGGTAGGCCCAAACGTGTTGTGAGGGTCTGCTGGGAACGTCTGGCAGAGCCGCCTGTCAGAAGTAGCTTCAACTCCCACCTCCAGCAGAACTTCGACCACATCCCGAGGGAGGTGGGGGACATTGAGTCCGAATGGGCCGTGTTCCGTGCCTCTATTGTTGAGGCAGCTGATCGGAGCTGTGGCTGTAAGGTGGTCGGTGCCTGTCGTGGCGGCAATCCCCGAACCCGTTGGTGGACACCGGCGGTGAAGGATGCCGTCAAGCTGAAGAAGGAGTCCTACCGGTCCCTTTTGTCCTGTGGGACCCTGGAGGCAGCTGATAGGTACCGGCAGGCCAAGCGGAATGCGGCTTTGGTGGTTGCTGAGGCAAAAACTCGGGCGTGGGAGGAGTTTGGGGAGGCCATGGAGAACAACTTTCGGACGGCTTCGAGGAGATTCTGGTCCACCATCCGGCGTCTCAGGAAGGGGAAGCAGTGCAGTGTCAACACTGTATATGGTGGGGATGGTGCGCTGCTGACCTCGACTCGGGACGTTGTGGGTCGGTGAGGGGAGTACTTCGAAGACCTCCTCAATCCCTGTTCCAATACTATTTTATTGTAATACTAGACATTAAGCCTGTTACAATAACGGGCGCTAGAACAGTAGTGCATTCTCTTTGAGAATTTTCTTTACGCTTATTTTCCTGTTCTTCTATAGATCTATTTGCTCTTCTGAGTCTTTCTCTTTTAGCGTTTTTCTGACGCTCATTATCTTTTTCTTCTTTTTTGGGTGGCATGTTGTTAGTAGATAGTCACAGTAATATAGGCTTGTACGTCCGTAATATTTTCTGTTATAGTAATACTAGCTTGTATGTGGCTGTAATATGCGTCACTGTATTGTGTGCCTTTAATTTTCTCTCGCAGTAATACTGGTTTGTATTTCCATAAAATGCCTGTAATTTTCTCTGAAAGTAATACTGGCTTTGATATCGTAATATGGGTTTAATTTTCTGTCACAACAGTGGGCAATCAGCAGATTCTCCCCAGCAACTGATGTAATGTGTGGCGTGCAGTTGATAATCATGCTTGTGGCGTCTCTCCAGCAAGTACTGTGCAGTTCTCCAGCAAGTATTTTAATCCGTGCTGGCGTGCAGCTGATTATTGTATGTGTGGCGTCTCCCCAGCAACGGATTTTATGTGCGCGAAAATAAATCTACTTTTAAAAGTCATCCTATTGTAATATCATGAAAATTCGTATATTTAGGAAAACCCCTTCAATGACTGACACTTTACACTTTACCGGGCCAGGCTTCTTAATCACAAATCTGACATCCTCAGAGTGAACACTTGCACAACCACAAACACTAAACCTACCTCTTTGGGGAAGCTGGTCCACGTCTCAGTACCCGATTGGATTTTTTATGCCTTTTGTTTTAAGTCTTACCTAATTTCCAGAAATCCGATTGGATCGGCTGCGCAATATTTTATAGGTCCCGCCCCTGCTTTGAAGCATCGCACCATGCCCCGCACATGCGCACTTCACCAGAAGACACACACACACGGACACTGGATGCACACAGGATTGTTAGTAGCAAATATTTATAGACATTAATGTCTGATTACAATGGATGAAGTGCATACATAGTTACTTTTAGAAATGCCAACTGTCAATATAATGATTTATTAACATTACATACAATTAAGTCGAATTTATACAATGAGGAAAACAACCTTCCATTCAATTAAGTCAAACCTATAAAACAAATGGTTTCATAGTCAAACTAGAAGAAAACAAAAAGATGAAAAGAAAGCTGGGTCAAAAAGAGACAAAACCTAACAAAACAGAATTCAACCCCCACCTGAATATAATGATTTTTTAATATAATAACAGACTATCTATAAATAAAAGTCATAAGCAAAGTGGAAAAGAACAGAAAAAATGGAGATGTAAGAGATAATAGGCATACAGTTGTGTGATATCACAGGTTTTAAAACTCTGCATGTTTCATTTTAGTGGTCTCACCTGTTTAGATTCCCCACCTTTAATTGCTTATTTCAGTCTTGAAGAGCTGCATTCCCCATTTTGATTGCTCCTTTATTAACAATAAAACGCACTGACAAATGATCCAGCAGTTCTACATTTAACTTGTTTCCGTTGACATCTGTGTGTATTCATCTTGAACTATGTTGAACTAATAACATTCTTGGAGGGAAACAGAAGGGAGAAAAATATGAAGAATTGGGAACTCATCCACTTCCGTCTACCAATCATTTAGATGATAACCATGGAAAGGAGAACATTTTCAGTACAACAATGAGCTTACGAGGAAGAATGAAAACACTAACAAGCAATAACATTAAATAAAATCTGTTATTGGCAAGGGATGGTTTCTGATTAAGCAATCTGATTGAAACGAAAACAAAAATCCATCCAGGACTGACTTTGCAGATCCCATAATTTCACTCTTGAACCTAAGTAGGCTTTTTCTTTTTTAAATAATAGTAAGGATGGCTGCTGCCTCAAATTTTGAATGTATCTGCCCTGTGACAGTCTGTGAGAAGTCTGCATGTACCTTCCATCAAAGCTGCTCAATTTAGCAGAGATGGCATTTATTTGTATGTTTTTAATCACAGGCAGATGCCTTGTGTTGACAAAACTTACTTCTATGTATGCTCAAAAAATGTTGCTTTACATATTGATCACGAGTTATGTAATACTGGAATTGTATACTTTTTGAATACTACTAGGTGGACGGCTCTCCTTGGTTTGCCAAGTTTGTTGCAAGGTTCCTGGACTGCTGAGTCATTTCACACAACTTCAATAATTATATATAATGATATATAGCAAAACCACCTTTATTCAACTTGAAACAGGAACAGCATGGTTATTTATTGCAGCAGGAGCTACCACTCTCCTATACACAGACACAGCAAACAGGCAGAGTCGGGGCCAAGTTAGTGGCCAAGTTATACTGTTCCCTGCATTTATAATGTTCCTTACATCGCTCATCGGTGACAGGCACATATAGTGCAATCTTGATCGGCTCATAGTTGTTTCTGCTGCACTATGCTACCTCGCTGCGAACTTGTGGCTGCCTCAGCAACAGACAAGCAGTCCTCCAGAGATGTGGCAGGCATGCTTCGGAGGGTCGTCCCATTGCGGGGGGTCCTAAAAGAGTTCAGAAACCTCACAATATACTGTGAATAATAGATTATACAAAATAAGGAATATGCAATGAATATGGAGCAATGCAGTAATATCGCAACAAAAAAGAGAAGAAAAAATAGCCTTCTCATCTATGTGAGATCGCTAGCTAACCAAATTTCCAGTCAAGTTGCTTTGACATCTGGCAAGCAGTATGGATGTCCTTTCTAATATTTAATTCCAGTGGCCTGCACACCTCTCCATGTTATCTAATTGGCTGGCGGAGGTTTCCCAACCCCTATGGTCTTCAAAATACCAAAAATTGTTCCAAAAATCTTAATCACCTTCACACTCAGTTTTACTTTAATTACATTTAAATCAGGCCGTTTTGCCCATGTCTGCTCACTTCAACTACCTGGCACCTTTCTCAATGTGTTCTGAGATTCTCCTTTGGCACTATACTCCCCAATACAGTAATCCCTCCTCGATCGCGGGGGTTGCGTTCAAGAACCCCCCGCGAAAGGTGAAAATCCGCGAAGTAGAAACCATATGTTTATATGGTTATTTTTATATTGTCATGCTTGGGTCACAGATTTTCACAGAAACACAGGAGCTTGTAGAGAGACAGGAACTTTATTCAAACACTGCAAACAAACATTTGTCTCTTTTTCAAAAGTTTAAACTGTGCTCCATGACAAGACAGAGATGACAGTTCAGTCTCACAATTAAAAGAATGCAAACATATCTTGCTCTTCAAAGGAGTGCGCGTCAGGAGCAGAGAATGTCAGAGAGAGAGAGAGAGAGAGAGAGAAAAGCAAACAATCAAAAATCAATAGGGCTGTTTGGGCTTTTAAGTATGCAAAGCACCGCCGGACAACGCAGCTGCTAGGAAGGGAGCAACGTGAAGATAATCTTTCAGCATTTTTAGATGAGCGTCCGTATCGTCTAGGGGTGCGAACAGCCCCTCTGCTCACACCCCCTCCGTCAGGAGCAGAGAATGTCAGAGTAACAGAGAGAGAGAGAAAGGCAAACAATCAAAAATCAATATGTGCTGTTTGATCTTTTAAGTATGCGAAGCACCATGCAGGAAGCATATTGCTTGACAAAGCAGTCACATTTAAGCCCAGCAAGGAAGAGAGCAATGTGAAGGTAATCTTTCAGTGTTTTCTGAGGAGCGGCTGTATCTTCTAGGGGTGCGAACAGTCCCCGTGCTCACAATATATTTGAGGAGTTTTATTTAATAGGTAATTCGCGCTCTGGTTGGGTAGCTTCTCAGCCATCTGCCAATAGCGTCCCTTATATGAAATCAACTGGGGAAACCAACTGAGGAAGCATGTACCAGAAATTAAAAGACCCATTCCGCAGAAATCCGCAAACCAGCAAAAAATCCTCGATATATATTTAAATATGCTTACATATAAAATCCGCGATAGAGTGAAGCCGCGAAAGTCGAAGCGCGATATAGCGAGGGATTACTGTACTTTTCCAAACCCCCATCCCTCGACATTCCCCTCAAGTCCTCCCCCTCCTCCTGGATCTTTCTTCTCTTTCCTTGCCTTTCATTTTTCTCACCCAATGGGGGTTACTCATGACTACCTCCATAGCTGGACTTCTACTCCTTCAGTCTGGAAGTCTTCATTCTACAATATTATCTTTCTTGAGACTCTCCACATCCATGATCAACCACTCTTTCATCTCTGGTATCCAACATTGATTTCATGTTATAAAGGTAGCCAAGGACTGGTTGAGGGTTGCTCTGTGATGTTCTTTCTCCCTCCTATGTGTGCCATTATGTGGTGGGTGCATGACTAGGTTGTCTCATTGACTCCATACCTGTTTGCTTTTATTTTATTCCTTGCTTTGTTATGGTTGGATGAAAATAGGCTGGGCTCAAGTGTGGAGGTATTTTTTATGGCATTTTGGAAATTGTTTATTGTTACCTTTATATTAGACGAGCTGTATATACCCGGCGTTGCCCGGGGCAGAAGTAACCTAATCGGTCAAACACTTACATATATACCAAAGTAAACCTAATCGGTCAAACAGTTACATATATAAAAAAACCGAACCTAATCGGACAAACAGCTTCATATATACAGAAGCGAACCTAATCGGACAAACAGCTAATCTATATACATAAGCAAACCTAATTGGTCAAACAGTTACATAAATACAAAAGCAAACCTAATCGATGAAACAGCTTCATATATACAGAAGCGAACCTAATTGGTCAAACAGTTATGCATGTGCAGAATGATTTTACAAACATTATGCGTGTTAACAATCATTAAAAAGAAAAGATTGAGGAACTCTTCTTCTATATGTGATGAAGCTGGATGAAGCTGACTTGACGAAGACGTAGGTGGCATAGATTGGTTTTTCTAAAACAGAAGAAAAAAATGAGTATCTATTATTATTTTAAATTACAATGAAAATGAGAACCTTGATTAGAGATAGATTATCCGTATTAAAATATGTGCATGAATAAACTTTTGCTAACTCTCTAGCAAAAGTTTATTCATACAAATTGGCATGGGATGGCTTTGTGAAAAAGTAAAAATTAGATAAAAATAAATTGAGAATGCGTACTTCGATTTGACTGAGATTATCTGTAATGATGAAAAAAAAGTTTAGTATGTTTTTTTTTCCATACGGGAAGGATGTAAAACCTTACATAGGCACCCTTCAGCCCGTACTGAAGGGTAGTGTCAGATTCTTACTGACTAAAAAACACCCTTTTTATTCCACAGCTACCACAAAAACCACTATTACGCATTACTTTGGGGTGGCAGTAGTTTAGTTATGAAACAGCTGGGTCCTGAAAAAAATCTGTCTTATTAGTGGCTTCATCACATATAGAAGAACAGTTCCTCAATCTTTTCTTTTTAATGATTGTTAACACGCATAATGTTTGTAAAATCATTCTGCACATGCATAACTGTTTGACCAATTAGGTTCGCTTCTGTATATATGAAGCTGTTTGATCGATTAGGTTTGCTTTTGTATTTATGTAACTGTTTGACCAATTAGGTTTGCTTATGTATATAGATTAGCTGTTTGTCCGATTAGGTTCGCTTCTGTATATATGAAGCTGTTTGTCCGATTAGGTTCGGTTTTTTTATATATGTAACTGTTTGACCGATTACGTTTACTTTGGTATATATGTAAGTGTTTGACCGATTAGGTTACTTCTGCCCCGGGCAACGCCGGGTATATACAGCTCGTACACATATATATATACATATCTACACATATATATATATATATATATATATATATATATATATATATATACATATACACATCCACATATCAACATATATATATACACATATATACACACACACACGCTTTATGGGTGATGATTGTTTTACTGTTTTTATCTTTATTTTATTTTATTGTAGAATCAACTCCTATCTGCGCACAGCAGGGCAGCCGTGGGCGGATGCGTATGGTGTATTCACTCTATGTTATCGTGCATTGCGCTGTCAGTGGTATTTTGATAAAAGAATTTGAACAACATATAAGAAGCGTATAAATTATTAAACAGTAAAACATTAACATTTAAGAAGTAAAGTTACATTAAGTACTACTACAGTGCCTTCGGGTATACCTAATTTTTTGTTTGCCCATTACATGCTTAAATGTATACATTTTTTGGTGCACCTACCCGAGAACACGCGACATATAACCGAGCGTGGGAGAAGCATGGATTTTAAACACGCGTTGAGTTTATCTGCTGGTCTCCCTCGTGGAATAACTGGTAATGTTTGACTAAAATCTACAGCGAGTAAAACGACATTAGCTCCTATTTTTTTTTTTACGATCTCTGAGATGTTGCTTTTTTCGGTTCAAGGCTTCATAAGCTCTTTTATGTTGTATGGTGTACTTATCCCAAACCATCATCTTTGAATGTTGCAAGACTTTCGCCTTGTATGTAGATCGGGGTAATTACATTCATTGCATTCCTAGTCTGAATCACAATGTGATTGTATGGGTGGTTACCTGGCACTGTAGGGTTGCCACCCGTCCTTTAAAATACGGAATCGTGCCGCGTTTGAGAATGAAATTGCGCGTCCCGTTTTGAATCAATACTGCACAGGATTTATCCCGTATTTTTTTTATCATTTTTTTTTTTAAAGCAGCGTCTCATGCAAATCATCCCACACGCATTTTATGAAGATGCCTCCTTTCCTACTTTTGATTGGGTAATACTTGATGTCATCGTTAGTTTGATTGGTGTTTTTAACTGTCCAGTGAGTAGGGCGTGTCTTTCAACCGTAAGCAGATTTTTTGCACTGGTATCACTGACCTCGACGACGGCGACGTTATACGTCAAAAATAAATTACGATAAATGACGATTTTAGCGATACTTTATTACGACGGCGGCTACATAGACACGATCAAATAAAAACAAAAAAATCAAATAATCATTCTACATTTTCAAAACGTCGAAAAAACGACGGAATGAAAAAAAGGCCCACCCGACGACCCACCCATTCCATTTTTATATATATAGATGTAGTTCCTTTCATTAATCAAAAATAATTAAATTTGTCTTCTTCTTTTGGCTGCTCCCATTAGGGGTTGCAACAGTGAATAATCTTTTTCCATATCTTCCTATCCTCTACATCTTCCTCTGTTACACCCATCACCTGCATGTCCTCTTTCACCACATCCATAAACCTTCTCTTAGGCCTTCCTCTTTTCCTCTTGCCTGGCAGCTCTATCATTAACATCTTTCTCCCAATATACCCAGCATATCTCTTCTGCACATGTCCAAACCAACGCAATCTCATCTCTCTGACTTTGTCTTCCAATCATCCAACCTGAGCTGACTCTCTAATGTACTAATTTCTAATCCTGTCCATCCTCGTCACACCCAAAGCAAATCTTAGCATTTTTAACTCTGCCACCTCCAGCTCTGTCTCCTGCTTTCTGGTCAGTGCCATCATCTCTAACCCATATAATACAGCTGGTCTCGCTACCGTCCTGTAGATCTTCCCTTTCACTCTTACCGATAACCGTTTGTCACAAATTATTCCTGACACTCTTCTCCACCCATTCCACCCTGACTGCAATCTCTTTTTCACCTCTCTTCCACAATCCCCATTACTCTGTACTGTTGATCCCAAATATTTAAACTCATCCACCTTCGCCAACTCTACTCCCTGCATCCTAACCATTCCATTGACCTTCCTCTCATTCACACACGTTTTCTGTTTTGTTCCTACTGATCTTCATTCCTTTCCTCTCTAGAGCATATCTCCACCTCTCCAGGGTCTCCTCAAATTGCTCCCTACTCTCGCTACAGATCACAATGCCATCAGCAAACATCATAGTCCACTTTGACTCCTGTCACATCTTGTATGTCAACCTGTCCGTCACTACTGCAAATAAGAAAGGGTTCAGATGCGCTCCCGTGCCACACTCCCCTTTTTGGCAGCAATTCTCTTAGCTTTGTACCATCACCATTTTGTTTTTTGTTAAGTTAGGGCACTTTATTAAAACTGTTCACATTTCTGGGCTTAAACGATTACCGTATATACTCGCAGATAAGTCCTCTCGCAGATAAGTTGGAGCTTGATTTAACCATTTTATAATGTCGGTCATATATGTCGAATGTGGATAACTCACGCTATTGATCCAAGAGATTATTATATGTTAATGCTCACCTGAGAGAGTAACCACGGAGCACACTGCCTTTTTTTCTATGTATTGTGCCTACATGACCACACAGTAATACCCAAATTATTCTGAAATAACGTTTGCACTGTTTTGTGTTTTTTTTGTATCTCACACTCTCATACACCTTTATCGTAAGAGCATCCCTTATCTATGGTGGAGTGTCTGATCAGAAGAAAATATGAAGCTGGTTTTAAATTAAAAGTCGTTGATGTGGTGAAAGAAATTGGTAACTGTGCTGCTGCAACAAAATTCGATGTGTCTGAGGCAAGAGGATGTTCAAAAAAAAAAAGAAATTTAAGTGTTGCATTTTTGAACGGGTGTATCTCAGGGTCTGATTCTATGATCGATTTTTCGGGTTTCAAGACCTGACTTATACGTGAGTATATACAGTACTTTCAGAATATTTTTAAGATTGACAAACAAACTATCATAAATGAAATTTAAAATCAATTAAAGTCAATGAACTGATTGGTCCAAAAGACATGGTAGTGTTCACAACATAACATTCAGAAACTTTTCTGCTTTTCATAATGTTAGGGGACTTTACTAAATACCTTCTCATTTCTGAGCTATAAAGATTACTTTTAGGATATTTTTATGGATGGTAAACAATCTGACTACCTTAAATGCCTAAGAAAATCCATTAATGTCAATGGGGGCATCAAAACTGACCCGAAAGAAACAGCAAGGTAAAATATTTTCAAAGATGTACAAATTATGTGTTGTTTAACTTTTTTTTTATTTTGTGGAAATGTAGTTATTGATGGTAAACATTATGACTACCTTAAATGTCTATGAAAATCCATTAATATCAATAGGGGGTCAAAACTGACCCAAAAGAAAGAGCAAGGTAAAATATTTTTGAAGATGTACAGATTATGGATGTTTAACTTTTTTTTTTAATTATGGGGAAATGTAGTAACAGGGACAAAGTTTCATTATGAACAGATTAGCTGGACGATAAATTGGACTGGACTGCCAATACTGATTCTCTGTGCAAGAAAGGACAGAGCCGCCTGTACTTCCTTAGAAGACTGGCATCCTTCAACATCTGCAGTAAGATGCTGCAGATGTTCTATCAGACAGTTGTGGCGAGCACCCTCTTCTACGCGGTGGTGTGCTGGGGAGGCAGCATTAAGAAGAAGGATGCCTCACGCCTGGACAAACTGGTGAGGAAGGCAGGCTCTATTGTTGGCATAGAGCTGGACGGTTTGACATCCGTAGCAGAGCAACGGGCACTCAGCAGGCTCCTATCAATTTTGGAGAATCCACTACATCCATTAAACAGTGTCATCTCCAGACAGAGGAGCAGTTTCAGCGACAGACTGCTGTCACTGTCCTGCTCCACTGACAGACTGAGAAGATCATTCCTCCCCCAAACTATGCGACTCCTCAGTTCCACCAGAGGGGGTAAACGTTGAACATTATTCAAGTTATTGTCTGTTTTTTACCTGCATTTTTTATTACTCTTTGATTTAATATTTTTTGCTGCTGGAGTATGTGAATTTCCCCCTGGGATTAATAAAGTATCTATCTATCTATCTATCTATCTATCTATCTATCTATCTATCTATCTATCTATCTATCTATCTATCTATCTATCTATCTATCTATCTATCTATCTATCTATAGAGTACTTTTACTGATTTCAAACACAAAAATGTGTTAAATTTGACTGAAAGATATTGTGAGGGTTAAGTCTCATCTCTGTTTAGAAGGCTGTCTTTCGGTGTCATAGGTCATGTTTTCATTACTCTAAAAAATAATTCACCAAGCTGATGCTGAAATATGCATTGTAAAGAAGATAACCTAAAAAGACGAGACAATGAGCAATTAAAAAGAATGAGAAGGAATTAAAAAGCACATTTATGTGACACTGTTGTATTGGTGCTTTATGTAGTTCCTGTGCATTAATATTCTCTGTTTATCCAGGACTGTGTCTGACTAAACTTTTTATCCCAAATATTTGTCTACAAGCTATTTTTTTGTTGTTGTTCTTATACCTAGGAGGAGCATGTTATAATATAGAACCTTCAGTGCCTTAGGTGCTGTACGTTTTGTACAGAGAAATGTAAGAGGGATCACTGCAGAGGTGTTTTGGTTCTATTTGGAACTGGCAGAGTGCAGTCAGCTTTGCAGACTGTAGCAAGGCAGGTTCGGCAGTCGAGATTTGCTCTGAAGGCCTACAGATCACACAAGCGGGCACAGATTTTGCAGGTTCTGTTTCATCCTGCCATGCTTCTGTCACTGATGGACACATAAGCTGACAAGTGGTTGTTTCCTTAGGTCAGAATGTCTTAGAAGAAAGTACAGCAGAGTCGCTTTGTGATGCGTGGCATATCCGCTATGTCTGAGTGCACACAAAGATGTTGTGTTCTTTAGTGGCACACACGGGCACATGAGTAGGGCACCTACAGGCTTCAGCCAGTCAGCTGGGAGCTAGAAAAATACATAGAAGTGGAGTATGTGAGGCATGTATTTTTTTTTTTTTAATCACTGAGAGATAAGTAAGGCTGAGTAAGGTCAGACATATATTCCATTTTGCTTAAATTGCAGTGATAAAGGAATAAACAAAAAATAAAGGGGCTTCAGGGCTAAAGATTACAAAGAGCCCAAGTATGGAATGAACGTAATGTTTTTTCTGGATCTTGCTTGCCGCACATAAATATAAAGGATGGGTGCAATATCTTGACACTGAAACCTAAGTTTTTTAGTCTATTTTGTTTATTAGACTTATTTTTCCCCAGTGCACTTTTGAATGACTGTTTTTATTGGTTTATGAACTATTTATAATATAAGAGCTTGCACAACAAATGGCTTATTTTTGCATCAACTTCATCTCTGTGTCCTCCTCCCTTATTGCTCCACTGGTCCCTTGGTTCTGTTTACTACATGACCCTGGTGCTTTTTAAAAATCTTTTTAAGGTTGCAAACACTGAGGCATAACAAATACCTTGCATAATTTTTAACTGGTGTTTGTCTGATTTTTTTATTTTTTATTGCAGTGGATGTTTTTTGAAAGACTTCTGTGAAAACAGTTATCATCCAAAAACAACAGTTTTTAAAAAGTATTATCAAAACTGCTTAATCCTATTTTTGGACATGGAGGGACCGTAGCCTATCCCAGAATAATCAAGAGCAAGGCAGGAAGCATCTCTGGATGGTGCATCAGTCTAGTGACACACACACCTGCACATGGAGACAATTTAGAATTGCTAATTATTAGATCAGGAACATTTTTGGGATCAAGAAGTAAAACCAAAGTAATAATAATAATTCTTTACATTTATGCAGAGCTTTTCTCACTTCTAAAAGAGCTTTGCATAATGAGTGGGGAGCTACTTCAACCACCACTAATGTGCAACATCCATCTGCATGATGCAACGGCAGCCATTTTGCGGTAGGCACACCCACCACACTTTAACTGTTAGGTGGTGAAGGTGTGGGTGATGGTTAACTAGCTAGATACAGGCAATTTAGTCAGGACATTGGGATACACCCTACTCATTGAGTCAGGACCTCAATTTTACATTTCATCCAAAGGATGCCAATATTTTTACAGCATTATGTCCCCGTCACTGCACTATGGCATTGGGATCCACATTCAGACCACAAGATAAGCGCCCCTTGATGGCCTCGCCAGCACCTCTTCCACCAGCAACCCAAGCTTCCCCTGGTTGATCTCCCATCCAAGTACTTCATGGACTCCTGGACGTAGTCTGACAAAGTTAATGAGAAAGGGCAATATCAGTGGGATTCAAACTGCTACACAAAGGGAATTCATATTTTTCTTTCTTGCTTTTGCAAAGTTGTTAACTGAACTTAGCTTAACACACTAGTGTGCGCCCAACAAAATTCTATAATAAATTGCTAACAATAAAAAATATGGCGAAGGATTGTTCAATTTTCATTAGTGTGATTATAGATATAGAATTGCACACATAGTGCAATTAGCTCACAATTTATCAAATTAATGTAGATTAAGAGGTTTTAATCTCTGAGATGTGGAAGACAACCAGACTATCTCCAGAAATCTCTCATGGGCACAGAGAGGGGCTATAAGCTCTACACAAGCAGCAGTGTTGTAGGCTAGGTACTGAACGCAGCTCCTTAAAACTGTCAGATGGCAGTGTTACCATGTTCTGTAATATTCGGTGTATACAGAGGATTCACAAAGTATTCAGACCCCTTCACTCTTTTCACATTTTGTTATGTTGCAGCCTTGTGCTAGAATCATTTAAATTACTGTTTTCCTTACGCCAAGCTACACTCAATACAACAGAACAATAAAGCAAAAGAAGGAGTTTTGATTTTTTTGTAAATTTATCAAAAATAAAAAAACACAAACTGAAATATAATATTGACTTATGTATTCAGACCCTTTACTCAGTACTTTGTTGAAGCCCTTTTGTTAGTGATTACAACTGGAAGACTTTTTGGGTTTGACACAACAAGCTTTGCAAACCTGGATTGGGGGATTTTCTATAATTCTTCTCTACAATTCCTCTCAAGTTCTGTCAGGTTAGATGTAGGCTATCTGTGGGCTCTGGCTGGGCAACTCAAGGACATTCCCAGAGTTGTCCGTAAGCCACTCCAATATTGTCTTTGCTTTTTTGCTTAGGATCACTGGACCGTTGGAAGCTGAGCCATGTAGCAGGTTTTCATTATGACTAGAATCCCTGAAGCATACAAAAAAAGTCGTAATCCCACATCACCTTAAATTCCTTTGCACCTCCTCATTAGTGCCTTTGTTTTTCAAATCTGTCGATCAGCACAAGCAGCAAGCAGCCTGCTATCCCATCCCCTACCGACGCTGCTGAAGTTCTCCCAGCTCAAGGCTCCTTATCTGGAATTGTAGAGGGTAAATAATATATCGTTATGTGGAACACATGCATTTAATGTGCGTTCCGTGTCTACAAAAATCTATGTAAATGTAGGATGACAATAATTTCTTATTTTGTCTTTTATATTTCTTTTCTTCATTATGTAAAGCACTTTGAGCTACTTTTTGTATGAAAATGTGCTATATAAATAAATGTTGTTGTTGTTGTTGTTGGCAGGAAATGTGAGGCAAGAAATGCTGAACACATAACTAAAACAGAAACTTTTTTCATGTTATAGTACTAATTACAAAATGTGGACATGAAGTGTATAATGTGTCTGCAACGGTCCATCGTGGTGAAGAGAGAGCTGAGCCAAACGGCGAGGCTGTCGATTTACCAGTCGATCTACATTCCTACCCTCACCTATGGGTAGTGACCAAAAGAGCAAGATCACGGATACAAGCGGCCGAAATGAGTTTTCTCTGCAGGGTGGCTGAACTTTCCCTTAGAGATAGGGTGAGGAGTTCAATTATCCGGGAGAGACTCGGAGTAGAGTCGCTGCTCCTCTGCATTGAGAGGAGTCAGTTGAGGTGGTTCAGGCATCTGGTTAGGATGCCCCCTGGACGCCTCCCTGGGGGGGTGTTCTGGGCATGCCCCACTGGGAGAAGGCCACGGGGCAGACCCAGGACACGCTGGAGAGATTATATCTCCCAGCTGGCCTTGGAACGCCTCGGGGTCCTCCCAGAGGAGCTGGAGGAGGTGGCCGGGGAGAGGGAGGTCTGGGCTTCCCTGCTTAGGCTGCTGCCCCCACGACTCAACCTCGGATAAGCGGTGGATAATGGATGGATGGATGGATGGATTTTATCATAACACTGCAACACAGCAAAATGTGAAAACATGAAGGGGTCTGAATACTTTTTGAATTTATTGTATATATTTTTTCCGCACAGCTTTAATTAAAGCCAAAATCTTGTCAATAGCAATATTTTTGTAATTTATAGGTCCATCACACTGTGCTAGATTGTTCAAAGAGGGCTCTCAGCAACAGCCCAGCCCTCATGGTAAGCTGATTGATTTGCCGTCTTTCAGTCAGAACATGTACATAATAATTACAGTAGATATTCCAAATAATAAAAAAAAACTATATTGATTTCTTGTACTAAATCTTTACAGTACATGAATTAAGGTGCGTGAAGTCTAACAGCTTGTAAGCCATCAACATTAGTAATTACAGTGAGGATGTATTAAAATCACAGAAGGTGACAACATGCAAATGCATTTTTAACCTTAAGCTCGTAACTCTGGTCGTCTTTCACTACTGATGAGCCTTTGCTGTTTGCAGACATGCTTTTTGCATTGCCGGCAGAATAAAGTGTGCATAAAAATGAACGAAGAAGTGATAACAAGCTGTTATAAAAAATACCCTTTACTTTAAATGAAAGACAGTCGTAGCTGTTTTTTTTTTTAAGTATCTTAAAAGACATTGAGGAAAACAAAGAGATTACTGCATGCTGCCATAATATGCAGTATAACCTTTAAGCACACATCATTATGACTGAGTGGGTGGCCAATTTATTTGAGTAGAATATACAGTAAGCACGTTAAAGGATTCAAAGGAAATTATATAAAAGAAGGGAAAAACTTTTCGTTGCTGTTGGGTAAAATAAATAATTTGAACTGTAAAACTTAAATTAGTATGTGAATGAATCATTCCACCTCAGATTATGGATTAGCACTTATTTAACTAGTGACTTACTTGAAATTTCTCACTTTTGACTGTAACTATTATGGTTAACAAGTTATGCTAATCAAAACAGTCAAAAAGAACAAATTAATAGTCTCTTCCAGGGTGGGTGTCTGGCCTTGTAACATGCTCTGGCACCCTGCAACCCTGAATTGGCCAAAGCAGGTTAGTAAAATGCATCAATGGAACTTATTAGAACAGACAATGTGGAGATCATAAAGGGAATCATTCAGTTTCAAAATACCGTTGTCCTGGAAGGATAAAATCATCATTTTGGAACTGCAAGCAGTACATTACAAACCAAGCAGTACTCTACCTAGTGTGGGGAACAGCCCGGACACAGACAGATAGACATGTTGGTTTCACCACACACGTTTATTTACATTATTTTCATTCATCTTAGTGCACAATACCCAGTGCCACAGCACCAATCACCCCTCAAGTCCTTGGCCACAACACAATGCCTTCTCCAAGTCTCTGGTCTGCCTCCACTCCTCTTCACCAAGCTTCGTCCTCTTCCACTCGACTCTTGCCCCTGACTGGAGGGAGGCGGCCCCTTTTATACACCCTGGATGGACTCCAGGTGCATCCTAAGGGCTTCTGTAGCCACACGCCTGTGTGGCGGAAGCTTTGTCGGTGTATCTGGAAGTCCTCCGGGTGTCCCCAATACTCTTCCCCCCAGCACTTCCAGGTATGGCGGAAGTACTGAGGTCCAGGGCTCCAAAGGCATCAGGGTGCCCCCTGGCGGTGACCACGGGCCCCTACGGGGTTGAGCTTCCAAGCTCTGTACCCGTGGCCCCCACAGCAACCAGGGAGGATGCCCTCACATGTTCTGGAGGAGGCACACGCCCTCCTCCGGTCCTCCTGGGCATCCCGGCTGGGCATGAACCCCCGCCGGGTACCACACCAGGCTAAAGTTTTTTGCTCAGATGGACTGCGATGGCCTCTAACTGCACTCTTTGGGACTGTTTTACATAGAATACTGATGTGTGTTACATAAATCTGTGCATATTTTCTTTTAATCTAAGTAAATAATCTTAGTTTAGAATGAATTTACAGGTTACAACCTAATAGTAAAGGGAATAGGAGTCAGCAGGAAATTGCACTGATAAAGAATCCAGGATCAAAGCTTTTAGGGAACGCCGTCCAGCATCCTCTCTATGTGATAGCACTTTGAGTAATGGGAAAAGTGCTTATATAAGTGTAAAGAGTTATTATTATTTTTATTGCTGGGACAACCAGCAAATCATCTGAGTGTAACATCACAAGGTCTAGTACCTGTTGTGGCTTTTGGCGTAAAGCACAGGCCTTCTGAGGGCCATGAGAGAGACAGAGAGATTTCAGAAAGACAGGAAGAGGATCCACTTTTTTCAGACAGACTCCATTCACTTGAATTATCATGATGTTGTCCATGCATTTAATGAAAAGGAGGAAACATTATCTCTACCTTTTCTTTTTTGAATTTACTATTTGAAATACAGTATGTGTATAGCTTTTTTGATATGATGCATGACTGGAGAGTGTGTATTTATATATAAAACACGCATGGAGCATGTATAACCACAAAGCAAGTAAGTGTACGATGACATGAACATAAAAGGTTTAAATAAAGCTTTAGAGATTTAAAATCATCACAAACCCAAAGTAATGTGATTATTTAAACTACTAACTGACTAAATAGGAACATTAACATTAGAGTATCTGCTGCCACTTCTTACTAGTAGTGTACTTTGTACTTCTTCCTTAGCTTGAAATGGATCTCCACATTCAGAATTATTAAGGCAGGTCATCACATTCATTAACTGATTCAGATTTTTAAGTCAGTTTGTAAATTAATAATAATTCTTAACATTTATATAGCACTTTTCTCACTACTCAAAGTGCTCTCCACACAGGGAGGACCCGAGAAGCGAACCCACAATCTCCTTACTGCAAAGCAGCAGCACTACCACTGCGCCACCTGTGAGCGAGAACACATGGTCTGAAGCACTGCCAATAACCCTGTGGGAAGCCATCGCTGTTGTATGCCCGTTTGTCTGACAGGAAAAGCAAGAGCTGTTGACACAGACAGACTGATTTTCATAGGAAGCTGGTCGTTCTTTCTGTGCAAGACATAGCATAATATGCTGCCACAGTAAAGTTCGATTTGCACACAGCTAGTAACACCAGAGGACATCTGTAATATAATTATTATTAGAGCGCACATGGTTCTTACTGGATTAAAATGAACCATGGGCCCTCTCTAATCCTTTTTTTGTAATACACTGGCTGTAGCAGCAAGCAGAGAGAAAGAAAAAAAGCATCAGAGGAGAGAAAAAATGTTTTTCCTCTTAGGAGTATAAAGTTTGTTCGTATCTGTTAGACAAAAAGTAGAAAAAAAAATAGATTGTTTAATCCCTGCAATTTCTCAGCAAAGTGAAAAACCTGATAATCCAAAAATGGATTAATCCAATTCAGGGTTGCAGAAGTCAGAGTCTCTCCTGGCAACACTGGGTGTAAGGCAGGATCAAACCCTGGGCAAGATGCCAGTGCCCACTAATGTACACATCCACGCTCATATTGCACCAGCTGCAGGTGAGACAGTGTTGTATGGGATACCCCAACATACAGGGCATTACAGTAATCGACCCAGGGCCAATTTAGATTCGACAAGCAACCCAGCCAACACAGCTTTGGGATTGATGTAGAAAAGCACACACAGACATAAACCGAGCGTGCAAACTCCAAAAAAAGAAAGGAAATTGAGGAATTCAAAAGCCAAGGTTGACCTAGACAAGTATCAGTTTCTTTTATCCTCCTTCTCTTCTGCCACTAGAAATGCCAAAGTAAGTTACTTCCAGTACAGCACTAGGGTCCACCAGGAGTCTTCCTAGAATTGGCTGTCTGGCCAAACTGAGCAGCCAGGCAAGAATGGCTTTGATTAGAACCATGTATCTAATTGACAATCTAACAGAGCTTCAGAAGTCCTCTGTTGAGATGGCACAACCTTTCAGGACAACCATCTCAGCAGCACTTCATCATTCAGGTGGTTATGGTAGAATGGCTAGATGGAAGCCACTCTTAAGGAAAAGGACAGCCTGCTTGGACTCTGTGAGCACCAGAAAAAAGATTCTGTGGTCTAATGAGAAAATATCATACTCTTTGGCAAGAAGAACCCCATGTAGATTTATTTTCCAGCAATACAATGACCCCAAGTGTCATGCCAAAGCTACACAAGAATGGCTTAAAAACAGCAATATTAATTTCTTTGAGTGGTGTAAAAGAATCAGTCTGAACACACGAAAAAAGGCTTGGGGCAGCTACCTGTATATTGTCCCTGGTTGCAATTGGGTATTTAAGGACAGCAATGTTGCTCTTTTGAGTTCCCAGATTGAACTACTCGAATAGAAAATTGATGGCGGCTTTAAAGACGAAAACCAGAAGTGATGTCATCGTTGGCCGGAACCAGAAGTGACGTTGTTCGTGGCGCTGGAAATGGAAGTGACGCCGTTCATGGCACCAGAACCGGAAGTGAGTTCATTTATGGTACGTCAAGCAGGTTTTCCCGTATCTGGCTTGCAGACATAACAGACGTAGGATTAGTGCACCCTGCCACCCCCTGACCTAGCAGGTAATTACCTCCACTTGGTCCGCTCAACCTTCCTCCTAGTCGCTCATGTGTGACAGTGGCCAAGTCAGAGTTCAGATGTCAGTCCAGTTGATAATTTGTGGCTGGACTTGAAAAAGGAAGTTCACTTACTGTGCAATCCCCATGAGGCCTGATGGAGCTTGATCAGCTTTGCAAAGAAGAATGGGAAAAACCCGTAGGGTCCAGATGTGCAAATCTGATAAAGGGAGACCTGTGCACACAGACTCAAGGCTGCAATGGCTGCTACAGGTACAAACCCAAAAGGGGGCTTAATAATAAATATGATTAATGATTTTTGCTTTATATCTGTAATTAAGTTAGACACTGTGTAGAAATATGTTTTCACTTTGAGATTAAAGAGTTTTTTCTGTTGATCAGTGTCAGAAAGCCAAAATTACACAATTAGGTAACAATAAAATGTGAAAACTTCAAAGGGGGTGAAAACTTTTTGTAGAAACTGTACATATAATTTACATATAACAGAACTGGTGTCTTTATAAAGTACAGAGTGAATGAAAATTATTCGAACACTTACAAAAATATGTTACCCATCAAATAAATATCATACGAACATGAAGAATGCACTAAATTGTTGGTTTTTTTTCCAGATTTTGATGCCTGAAAGTTGTACGCTTTGCATTGTCAACAACCAATGGTGATATGCTACATCAGGTCTGGACTGAATTAGACCACAGGATTGATGTGTGCCTTTACAAACTGGTTTAGACTATATATTCATATGATATTCATGTAGTGGATAGTACAGTCGTGAAAGTGCTTAATACTGTTCAAATTAGATAGATAGATAGATAGATAGATAGATAGATAGATAGATAGATAGATAGATAGATAGATAGATAGATAGATAGATAGATAGATAGATAGATAGATAGATAGATACTTTATTAATCACTGTGTATACGTGATATGGGGTTTTGTCCAGGTAATCCAAGTTCCTCCCACAACCCAAAAACAATTTCATTAGGTTAATAGATATGTATGAACTGTCCAAAATGGTGGTGCTTTAGGTGAGTGTGCCCTGCGATGGGCTACTGTCCCATTAATATTTATTTCTTACCTTGCTTCTTATGTTTTCAGGATAGAATTTGTGTCCCCCAACCTTCGTGTTAAAACGTGAAGATTAAGAATAGTGAGGGACTTTAACAGCAAGTTTCAAAACATATGGACATTAGAATCAGGATCACTGCCTTTTCTTGAATATGTGTCTTTAGAACTTTGATGATAATGATAATGAAACATGTCACTGTGGATTTCACAGATTCTGAAACAAGGAAAAATATGCAAAACACATCTAGAAAATGTTTTGGCAATGAATGCCATTGTAAATAAGACATTTCCATCAGCAGAACTACTGTCTCACTGGATGCTTTTAGTTATTCTTAAAAATTCTGAGTAAACTCAAGAGACTGTTGTGCGTGAAAATGTCAGGAGATCAGCAGATGCACAAATACTCAAACTAGCCCATCTGGCACCACAATCATGTTTATTCCCCATTCTGGTGTTTGGTGTGGACATTAAATTAGCTCCTAAGTCCTGCCCTGTATCTGCATGACTTTATGTGTTGTGCTACTGACAGATGTTTGGCTGATTAGATAACTGCATGGACAAGCAGATGTGCAGGTGTTCTTAATAATTTGAACAGTAAGTGTTGTGAATTGGGCGGCTCGGACACAGACAGGCAGACACATGTAAAGCCATCACCACACGTTTATTTACACTATATACAAAGTTTTAAAGTGCACCGCCACACAAACCCCAACAGTTTCCCAAAGTCCAGGCTCTTCTTTAAGCCACCACTCTTTCTCTTTCTCTTTCTCTTCTCGCCAGGCCTCTCCTTGCTGCCTCCTCTCCGACCTCGTCCTTCTCCTCACCCGACTCCAGCCCTGAGTGAGGGGAGGCGGCTCCTTAAATAGGCAGGCTGCTGATGACCACACTTGGCCACCTGCCACAGTGTATAATGCTATTACAAAGCATGTATACACTCTACAAATACATGCACTTATATTCTACTAGCTGTCTTGCACAGCTCCGCCCACATAGTAGTGAAACGGGACAAAATTTAAAAATCAGTAAAGAAAATGTAATAATTTGTATTGATAAGAATTTATATTGATAGCTTTCCGCCTCCCCCTCACTTCGGCCCACAGCCTGTCTCTTGGATTTGAGAGAATTTTTCGGTGTCGCAACCAAACTATGATACTTAGCATGATGAGAGAGGTCGCAAAATCAACCAGAATGTTCAAGCAAATTATAGAAAAAAACCCGATCTAAATCCGTTAAGCAGTTCTCTGGTGAAAAGCAGACAGACAGACAGACAGATGATGGATTATATATATATATATAGAGAGAGAGATTATCACTGTTATTTCTAAATTTGACCCATTACTATAACAACATTTATTAAACAAAAGTGTGGTATCTCTCTTTTTACATCCTGCCTGAAGAAGGGGCCTGAGCTGCCTCGAAAGCTTGTATATTGTAATCTGTTCATTTTGCCAATAAAAGGTTTCATTTTGCTTGACTTCTCATAATATAAATAAAAAATGCTTCAACTTTCAATGTAGTTGACTGAGTCCCTGAACACAAATGAATGTTATACCATGTTCACATTTTCTAATTGTTGTTTTACTGGCATTGTTGCTTTGAAATATGTTTAATGTTCACTACAGTGCAATTATAAGATATCTTAAATGATATGCTATAAATTGCTGTGTGGGGTATTCTACTTATGAATTATTATGATCCACCCACGCACACTTTTCTTATTACCTTTGGAAGTACTTGGCCATAATTATCCCTATGAACTAAGACAGCATGTGCTAGAAATACCATTTGGAAAACTGGGAAATAGCTGTTGACTCCAGCATCTTCAATTTGTAGACTTCTGTCATCATGTGACAACAAAAAATATGGCAGCAGTGACAGTTAATTCAAGACACCATGCTCATTTATGGATATTAGAATTCATGCCCAGTGTTAACTGAAAGACTAATGGACAGCAAATGTAACTAAAGTCAGCTGGAAAAACTCCTCCTGCCTCCTCGGTTCATTAGCACTTACACATGGTGGGAGAGGAATGTGCGAACATGGGATATGTTTTATGTGTGTAGAATAATAAAGGGACAAATCAAAAATGGAACCAGGATTTCTAGCAGAAGAAGAAGGTCTGATGACATCTTCACCAGGGGCCTCATGCATAACAGCATGCGTAGAATTCGCACTATAACATGACGTAAGCACAAATGTGCTTACGCACAGAAAAATACAGATGCAGGAATCTGTGCGTACGCAAACTTCCACATTCTTCCACTACATAAATCCAGATCAGCGTGAAAAGTAACACTCATGCACACGCCTGCTGTCCTGCCCCAACTCCTCCCAGAATTACACCTCTTTGAATATGCAAAGCAATATAAATAGCCCTTAAGCTCAGTGTTCTGTGAAAAGAAAATGGGAAAAGCAAGCGGGAAAATGGAAGAATTTCAGCGAATACCAAGTGGAGGCAAGGAAAACCATACTATTTGTTGGTTTAAACAGTGATATAAACAACAAAAGGAAGCTAATCGACTGACATAGCGTGTCAAAGAAACTCGAAAGCTCAAGTTCACAAAGTCCCACAGTGCCCGAAATAAAAAAGAAGCCGTGAAAAGGCAAGACGTAGCCCACCATCTGAGTGTCAAGTTTATTAGGGTACAGAGAAAAAAAAGGCACACAGTGGGGAAAAAGCACAAAATGTCAACTTCAGTCTCGAAATTTCCACTTTAATTACGTAGTTTATTTTGTCATTAAAGTAGAACATCATAAACTTCATCTTAAAATCGTTTAATTAACCAGTTTCTCAAATCACATCATAATTAAAGTAGCACGTTAAATGCTTTGTTTTGTATGTGTTCTTATATGTGCTCTATGTGTGTGAATCACTACGTGCTTCTTAAACCGGCTTTCTCCTCCTCCGACAGGACACAGAATCAATTACACTCATGATATTACAGCTCTCTGAATAACTAAAATACTGAGATGTATACGTGATATGATTTTCATGATGATAGGAGTTAAAGCATGTTATTAAACATGGGAACACGGTGGCGCAGTGATTGTGCGCAACCTTCAATGAAATAATTTATTGCAGCAGTACTCAGGGGCAGCTCTAGGCTTGTGGAGGCCCTGGGCAGAGAAAGAATCAGTGGCCCCTTCGCCCGCCAATGTCAATATGGTATCTTATGCACGGCGGATGGCCAAGTCCGTTGCAGACACTGCATAGCCGCCCAGTGCTCATGACACAAGCGTTTAACTTTCGCCGAAATTTGCCGCTGCGTTTTTAGCTGTGTCGTTATTTTCTCTTTCTGTTTTATATTCAATATATATTGGCATGGCGGCCCCTGGGATTTGGCGGCCCTGTGCAGGTGCACAGTTTGCACATGTCTAAGGCCACCCCTGCAGTACTGTCTCTTTCAAACGTTCTAACCTCCAATTCCTGTCCTTCCTTTTCTTTCTCCAAATAACCAATTGCAACACAATCAGCTCTGTAAGCTTATAACGCTGATTCTTCAAAACTTTTAAGGAACATTGAAATATCTTCGTAGTACATGTTTAATTATTCTATCGTTCATGCCTGTCCCAGTGAAGCATACAGTGCTTTTATCTGTATTATATAATAAACATATTTTGCTGCATTTCATCTTAAAAATGATATCGTCATTATATGTAAATACACGCTTTATAAAGTTGCTCAGGTTGTGCAATATTATAACTGTAGTGAAAGTTTACAGTGAGGTGATTGTACTTATAAGTACAAACAGTTCTACAAGGAGCAGTTGATGGACTGATTGAGTGCGTTTAAAGCTCTTGGGATGAAACTGTTTCTGAACCGCGAGGTCCGTACAGGAAAGGCTTGAAGCGTTTGCCGTGTGAGAAGCAGTTCAAATAGGAAGGATGGCTGAGGCAGCGTGTGCTTGATGCTGTATACTGATAATTCACTTTCCGATCAGCTGCTCCGAGTGCTGCAGTGAGAGTAATATGGAAAAAGATGATCTGCTGTGGCAACCCCTAACGGGAGCAGCTGAAAGAAGAAGAAGAAGGTGCAGTGAGAGTAACAACGTTAAAGCAGTTATGGTATTTGGAATAGTTTGACCATTCCGTGGACCATTATATTGTTACTGGTTAATTACAATCAGATGCATTAAACTAATATACAATATACGGTTAATTTCAGTGTATTTATAAAGCCACATCAGGGTCGTGGATCTGAAAAAGAATGATCAACTACACAGGAACAGTATCACTGCTTTGACGCTGGGTGCCACCAGTCCGCAAAACCGAGCAGAGAACTTGCGTACAACAAGGTATGAGGTACCCTGGAAATGTGCGTGGCTTTACGCCAAGTTTAGGTTTTATACATCGCAATTTGAACGTGAAAACGTTCTTACGCAACATTTCTGTGCATACGCACGGTTTATACATGAAGGCCCCAGGAGTGATTGAAAAGGAGCTCAGTTTTCCTAAGCTGGGCTTTAGTGCCAATTGGCATGACTTTGGCTTTGTCGTGGTTTAATTTAAAGAGATATGTTACACCCAGATTTTTACTTCACTGAGGAAAGTTGTGAGATGAGAAGACTATGATGAACTTTCACTTTTAACATTAAAAATAGTTCAGAGTATCATCCGCATATAAATGATAACCCTGCCCAAAGATATGAATAATAATGGCCAAGGAAAAGCATCTAGATACATCTTCTCCTGTTTCTGTCTGATGAAGAGCCTTATGGCTATGGATTCAGTAACTCTTTTTTATTTATTTTAAAGTATTCAAATAATACAAAATATAAGATTCTGAAACCTGATTAATTAATATAAAGTTGTAGGGGGTCTATACCCAGAAGGCTAGGATTCTTTTCTAGAGCAAAATGATATTGTGAATGTGATCAGTGAAACAGCAGAGTTTAATTTCCCAGACAGTTTTTGAAAAAAAATTAAAATTAGTTTTGCATATGAATTTGCCTTTGCAAAATGCAAAACTCACTGTTGATGTTGGTAATGTTTATTAAGCTGTGTTCTTCAGTCCAGTGGTATTCCAAAAGAGGATAAATGAAGGACTTGAGATTTTGGGGATTATTAAACTTCAAAATCAGAGGGTTGAAAAGTAAAGGATACACCAAAAATACATGGCTGATGGAGTCAAGTTCTTGAAGGCAACTCTGACTAAAAGTCAAGTTCAGATTTTGCAGTACATATTATGTGAATATGATAATGCAGCAGAGATACATTTATCTTCTATCCACACAAAGCACACACCCTTGCCCGATTCTGCCCATTTTGAGTCAAGGTGTTAGACACTGAGAAAGTTAACTTGACTAGAAGAAAGGAGCACTTAGCTAACGGCAGCACTCTCGCAGGGAAATAAGAGAACCACAGGGGAAGAGGAGTGGTAAGAGGAAGAGCGGCATTGCGAGACAACAGACAACCGAGAATTAAATTCCTGACTAGAAATATTTTTAACAAGATATTTCAAGAACAAATGATTGCAATGTGCAATTTAAATATGTGATTCCTTTAATAGTTTTATTTAATGCTAAATATATAGGAAAAACTTGTATTTTTTCATTCTTCTTCATTTCTTCTTTATTCTGTATACTCCTTTGTTATTTTTATAAGAAGAACTTGTGGTTGATGAGGTGGCATTAAATACTAAAGTATACAGAATGAAGTTTTTTCTACAGAGCTTTTTCTTAACATAGAGAAAATTCACTTTCCCTTTAGAATTCTAGAGCATTTACTGTATCTCCTTTCTTAAAGACAATTAAAGTTTTTTGGGTTTTTTTGCATTTAAAAATTTGTATGTGGCCCATACAATGTATAAATTTCTCCACATATTTGAATATTCAATTGAAATTACAAAAGTTATAGTACACAGCAATCACAAGATGCCCAATATAAATAAAGCAAGGCAGATGATTTTATTATAGTGATCCAAAACTCTGAAATGATCTCTATGCCAACATTTGATACAGTCTGAGCAGTAAAATCACAGAGTGATTATGTTAGCATAGGATCTATTAGTTATAGCTGTGGATGAATCTCTGAAAACCTTTAAGTGAGACATCTTAGATGTAAAAAATTAATAGACCTCTCCAGGCTAAGATTCATTTAGCAAAAGAGGAGAACAATGTATAGGTAAGATCTTTTGATAAGATAACTGTCCAACAAAGTCTTATGAAGATTTTGATGAGTTTTTCCATACAATGAGGATCTGTAGTCAGGTTGTCTGGGTCAGTCAGAGAGATATAATACTTGTTTACATAGGTTAAAGGTTTTCCAATGCTGTACCTGTCCTGGTGTCTATATAAACACAGGGAACTCCATTTTCTGTATTACATCTTGCCTAAAGAAGGGGCCTGAATTGCCCTGAAAGCTTGCATATTGTAATCTTTTTAGTTAGCTAATAAAAGGTGTCATTTTGCTTGACTTCTCATTACCTTTTGTCAAAACACAAATTGTAACCCCCATTCTTTGTTGTAATAACTATTGGAAAGGTTAAAATTAAACTTAACTCACTGTGAAGCACAGGGCCAGTCCTCCTCTTTCAACAGAGGAAGTGTAACACTGTAGAGGTGCTATGACTGTAAAGGAGATGGTGTTTGAGAGGACCAGAGTTGGAACATATAAAAACAGGCAAGGGCTCAAAACATCAGAAAAAGACGTGCGACAAACCAATATGAAAGAGTCAAAAATTTATAGCAAAGGTTGGTACCCGAGAGATTTAACGTACACAAAGAATTTTCTGTAGCACAATTCTTAAAGTGTTTTGACTGCAAATTAGATAAAGAAGGATCACCCCAGAAGACCTTTTAGATAGATAGATAGATAGATAGATAGATAGATAGATAGATAGATAGATAGATAGATAGATAGATAGATAGATAGATAGATAGATAGATAGATAGATAGATAGATAGATAGATAGATAGATAGATAGATAGATAGATAGATACTTTATTAATCCCAAAGGGAAATTCACAAATACACATACAGTCATACACGGAGCTGCTGAAAAGGCTGCCACTCTCGGCGGCGCCGGATGTCAAATGTCAAATTTAATTGTGAAATAAGGGTCATATATGTCTTAGCAAATCAGCAGAATGATTCAATACTCTAACACATGCATAGAAGACTATCTCATTTCTACAAAATGAATTCCAACCAGGCAGCGTAACTCTACTCTATCACAGAAAACAGTATGTTGTATCATGTTACTGCAAGTAGTGGTAAAGTGTTAAAAGCAATTAACTGTGTTATTCTCCTACAGTAGAGGTCTGCTGCAAGTAACTCATGACTACACATTCAGTGGGTATCTTGGTAGGGCCAAAAAATAACTGTAGAAGAGTGAAACTGTGTCTCATGTTCTAAATTTCAATGCACAGGGCATTGATGTTCACTCAGTGCCCTCAAGTGGAGTTTCCAGAAGGCATAGGGCAAACTACTTAAAGGGACTAGAAAAACCTCTGTACCTTACAGCCAGTCTTCTTTATTATATAGGAAGGAATCAGAAGAGTGGGATCCAGAACACAAACATGGATGGTAACTGGACATGGTCGGAGCTTAACTCAACCTCAAAAAACAGACCTTCCATTTCTTCACACTACTGTTTAAGGCATATCAAGGATGACAGATATCAAGAGTTGAAAAGATTGTGCGAATAAGAGAAATGAATGTAAAGTATAATTATGTTCAAGGTACATCCTCTGGATGCAATGCCATGCATCATCAGTGATGTTGTCTGTGGTCATTGAGTGTTTTGTGTCCTTCAACATAATACACCCTAGTCCATGCAACCCAGCTCTGGTTGATCAGACCCCAACCTGGACTGCAGCCAATGGATTTGTCCTATTTTCTTTCTTGATTCTTTTACTGTCTTTTTTGGCTGTCTTCTTTGCAGCTCCTGTAATAAGTAGCAGTTTGAATGCTCTGTAGAGTGAGCACCATGCGAAGACCCAACAGCCTATCTCCATTTGCTATTTGGCACAACTGTACATAACTCTTGGTACTAGGCATGCTTTCTTTTATTTACTTTCTTAACATGCTCTTCCCAAGGTACTGTAAGCTCCAACATTATCAGTTGTTTGATAGCTTTTGATAAGATCATCATGTCCCGATGTAAAACTGTTAAAGCTACATGCTCTAAAAGTCTTAGTCTTTTGCCTCAGTCCACTTTGAGCTGCCAGTCAGAAGCTGTAGATAGAACTGTACATATTACAGATTGTTAGTATGCCTTTTCTCCAGTCTTGACAAAAGCAATGGTCTTCTTTGGAAGAAGTTGTCGGTTGCTGGTTATTGATGACAGTGGTATACACTTTTAGCAACTCTCTTAAGCTCCTGGTCAAGGTGTCAGTGATACTGGATTTCCCAAGAGCCTTTGAGCAGCTGCTTAGAAAGCATTCAATAATTCTCTTCCACCGCACTAAGGACAATACAGTATTTCATTCCTTCCCCATCTGTGAATGTTCTCTAGACTTGATAGGGTGTCCTAAATGGCTTGGACAGGAAATGGACACAATAGAAGACTGCCAGCCAGATGTTAGACCCAGCAATTCTACGCTGTAGTGCCCTCTCCCACATAGTCCATGCTATCCTCCTGCCAACCTCACCATCCTGTTTGTTCTTTCATCCTCCACACTTACATTCCTCCCTGTATCATTTGGTGCCGGTCTTTTCCCTGGGCCTTGTCAACCTAGATTTTAAGGAAGTAGCCAAGGCCCTATTTCCTTATATATACTCGAATAACACAAGACTCTCTCTAGCAGCTCAGGGTGTTCCCTGTGCCGACAATGTTTCAATAACCTTTAAGAGGCTGGATGACCAAGTCAGTTCATCAGACAACATGGTCCTATTCCTCCCACTATACTACACCACCACCACCAGAATGGAAGTTTCTATCCATTGTCTAATTACTATGCCTAAGCTTTAAGAGGTTTTACTCCTGACCTACTTGACCCCACTTGGAGCCCTTGCCCCTGGCACTATCTCAGACCCTGTGGGCTTTATGGATGGAATGGTTAGCCTGGGACATGTTCTACTGAATGTGACATAGATAATAAGAAAAAGACTTCAAAATCTGGTGACAAAGAGACTCTGAAGGGCCTATAGAGAGTGATAAAGAAAAAGCTGAGTGTAGTAAAGGGTGCTTAGGCAGCTAAAATAGAAACAAACCCAATCAGAAAAACAAGAAAGATGTTTGGATTGGAGTGGGCATAATTACTGGACTCAAGCAATCTTAAGACTCAGGTTCTAGAAGGGAATGATGACAAAGTTATCCAGTTATTTTATACATTTTCCTTCCTACCATCATCAGCTACTTCAAATGGCCAGTACCCCTCACCATCTCTACTGCATCATCAACTCTATGTAGATATTTTACTTCTACCACTTCAGCTGGTGTGGTCAGTGATGACTATCAGTTTGGGCTGTCCATAACTGATAACAAAGTGAGGAGACAGCTGAGGAGGCTACACTCAGAAAAAGCCATGGGATAGGATGGAGTCAGTCCTTGAGTTTTTAAGGCTTGTGCTAGCCAACTTTTAAGTGTCTTCTGTCTCCTGTCCAGTCTGTCACTAAGACTCCAGTAAGCACAACTCCTGTAGAAAACATTCTGTATTGTTCCAGTTTCAAAGAGGGTAGGCACCTCTTTGCCTAAAGACGACACGCCAGTAACCCTTGTGGATCACATTAAGAAGACCATCAAGAAGTTGGCCTTGGAATACATGAGTCCTCTTTTAAAAGACCAATTGTACTCACTGCAGTTTTTACATCGGACAAAGACTGGAGTAGATGAATGCAATTATTTGTCTGCTCCACAAGACTTACTTCCGTCTAGACAAAGGGGAAAGCATTGTGAGGATTATGTTTTTTGACTTTTTCAATACCATCCCACCATCCCTTTTATGGGATAATCTCAGGGATATGTCTAATGATGAGCCATATGGTGTCTTGGATAAGGGACTATCTGTCCAGCGCACTCAGGTTTGTGAGGTTCAAAGATTGTGCCCTGATGTGGATGTGAGCAACACTGGAGCACCACAAGGAACAGTATTGTCTCCTTTCCGCTTTACCCTGTACACCTCAGACTTTAATAACACCAGGTCACTTGCAGAAATTCTCCAGTGATTCTGCACTAATGGGATGCATTGACAGAGGAGATTGAAAAGAGTAGGGGGCTCAGGTGGGGAAAAGAGAAGAGTCTGCAACGCAGCATCAGCAAAATCAAGGAACTGGTCTAGTAAGAGGGCAACTATATAAGGAAAGACACAGCAGACTGTACTCATTTAATGAGGTTGTTTTAACATCCTTTATTATATACCTCTGCAATAGCCATGCTAGTTTCTGTACTGTGCAATGCTGGGACAATAACATCACTTGAAGTGATGGCCATTGAATTAACAAATTAATTAAAAAGGCAGGCTTAGTTATGGGATGCACTCTCGACCCACTGGAGGTAGTAATGCAGAAGAGAATGAAATGATGAATGATGGCCATTATGATCAAGGCTCCTCATCGTTTCTATGACATCCTAGATTAAAGTACTTCCAGACAACAAATTATTCAACAGACATGTGTCAACAATGACAATGTCTATATGATGCCTCACTGTGACTGCCTACTTATCTTCAGCCAAGTCAGACGTTTTCTTCTATTTTGTAATTCTTGTGTATTTGTGGGAGTCTGTTGCTGTTTCTGTATTTTCTGAGCTGTTATAAAAGCTAAATTCCCCTCGGGACAAATAAAGTACTATCTGTCTATGAGTCTTAAGGATAGATCGGGCTCCTAGAAAGTCTGGCAGCTCATTGCTTGTAACGATATAGCAGTGAGCTATTTCATTACTTTCTGTTCTCATTTATGCAATTTCTCAAATTCACTTTGCTTTGTGGTCATGTATTTACGTCCTCTGCTCTACTAGAGAAAACTAATTAGAACATTAATTTTGAAAATATCCATTTTTTAACTGCAGTTATTAATATAATACATTTCAAGAATGAATAAGACAATTTATTCACAAAATAAGCTTTAATAGCTAGAATTAAAAATGTTACCAGCTCAGCTTTCAAAACCACTCCTCATGTAAGTATTCCAGTCTCAAATGATGGACAAAACACAGCAGGTCCTGATGGCAAAGTTAATCTCAATTTTGTTAAAAGCCAGGATACTGCTTGCTCAGGAAAGTTACATTTAAGAGGAGAAAAGTATAATAATGCTCTCTTCCTGTGATGCAGAGAGAAGAGTAGGCTTCTTAATTCAAAATATCTCAGCCATAACTTGTTTCTAGTTTGTCTTGTCAGCGCAGAGACTATTAGAACAGTTGCCTGTGTTCAGCCATTTTATGCATCAACAGAGAACTTGATCTTGGTCACAATAAGTGCAGTGTGCATATACAGTACCTGTAGATGACTAACATTATGAAAGAAGAATACCTGTGCTTTTTTATATACAAACGACTTATATTTTAATAATGTAGGTCTTAATTAGTACTGTTTTCACAGTAGTACACGAATGGAAATGTGTATTTGTAACAGAATAAAAGACTGCTCAAATGACAAATTAGAAAAGAAAAAGGCTAAGAAATAATGAACCATTTTACCTTTTAAATGGTTCAATCCGTAATTGTGTCCTGCTGATCACCTCTATATCTATTCTCACTTCTTAAAGCAAATCCATTGAATTGAAATAACCAAGCCATCCTATTCCAGGAACTGTCCCCAGCTCTTCCTGAGGAATTCCCATGCAAACCAAAAGATATGAATTCCTCCATCATGTCAGCTCAACTTGAGACACCTATTTTCTGCTACCCTGTAAGCTAGCCACTCTTTGCCAGACAGAAAACCAAGTCCTTATATTTGCAGAGACTGATTACCTCCCTGGCTACATTACAGTCAGGTTTGTGGCAAGGCCACAGTCTGATGAAGCCAAGAGGACAACTTAAAATGTAAACCATAGAGATGCACCCCCAAATTTCTTACATTGGATACTCTCCAAATTACCTTCAACACAATATTCAAAAGGTTTATTAAACATAACACCATTGCGAAAACTAATTTATTCTGCATGTGCCTTTCATTTTGATTAATGTTTATTTAGGTTCACCATCACTGATTTGAAGTCTACTTTTGATTTGAAATAACTTTGTACATGTTGTCTTTATTGTTTAGGTGATGCTTTAGGTTGTCTTTCTAACGTCTCAGAAAAGAAATGATATATATATTGTGCAGTTTACTGCAATCAGTATCCTTCGGTGGATATACTGAGTTCTTGGCAAATTTTTAAATATAAGTATCTTCAAATCCATGCAGGTCCTAGCACTTGGTCTGGTAATTCATCTTTTTTTTGTTTGACTTTTGTTTTGTATTTAGCATTTGGTTTTGGCAGCAAATGATGTGACTTGCCTGATCTTGATTACATTTCTCACATTCCCTTTTTTGCACACAATGATCTCATGAGATCTGTTGTCTTGTAACAACCATCAAAGTGCTTTACCTTCAACAACCATCAAAGTGCTTTTTCTATTCAGATAAGCCATATAACTACAAAGCTGTTTAATAAGCAGCAAAACCTCAGTCACTGCAGTAGAATCACTCCCAAATAAATCTGTCAGGATTTCGTCCTTCTCAAAGAAATGTTTGTCCACAAGGTTTATAAATTCCTGAAAGGGCCAATTCAAACTCTTAACCATATCCCCAGCCCATCTCAATTATGCCTGCTTAGAACAGTCTTGAATTTTTTTTGCTAGCACCCCTTTAAGACTACCCAAAAGTCATTCTACACAATTTCACCCAACTCATTTCACACACTGCCACTTAACACTAGAATTACCAGAGCCAATGAAAAAACTCATAATTCCGGCCCACCTTAAATCCCTTTCCACCTCTCCGTCAGTGTCTTTTGTCTTCTAAATGGGTCAATAAGTCCAAGCAGCCTGCTATATCATCCCCCCACCTCCTCAGAACGGGCAAGAAGTTCTCCCATTTCCTGCCTTGATTGATTATCTGGGAGTGAGCTACCCAGAATTGTAAGGGGACACAAATCAGCAATCAGAATCAGATTTTTTCCAGCATGCTGCTTAAGTTTTTTTCTGTCAGGCCCTAAATGAGCACTAAATATCCCACTGGGACTACACTGTCATTAGATGGTGCCCGTTTGAAAACAGAATCAACTGAAATGACAAATCTCTACTCTTCTTCTTCTTTTGGCTGCTCCTGTTAGGGGTTGCCACAGTGGATCATCTTCTTCCATATCTTCCTGTCCTCTACATCTTGCTCTGCCACACCCACCACCTGCATGTCCTCTCTCACCACATCCATAAACCTTCGCTTAGGCCTTCCTCTTTTCCTCTTTCCTGGCAGCTCTATCTTTAACATCTTTCTCCCAATATACCCAGCATCTCTCCTTTGCACATGTCCAGTCCAAGCCAACGCAATCTCACCTCTCTGACTTTGTCTCCCAACCGTCCAACCTTAGCCGACCCTCTAATGTACTCATTCCTAATCCTATCCATCCTCGCCACACCCAATGCAAATCTCAGCATCTTTAACTCTGAAACCTCCAGCTCTGTCTCCTGCTTTCTGGTCAGTGCCACCATCTGCAACCCATATAACAAAGCTGGTCTCACTACCGTCCTGTAGACCTTCCCTTTCACTCTTGCTGATAACTGTCTGTCACAAATTACTCCTGACACTCTTCTCCACCCATTTCACCCTGTCTTCGCTCTCTTTTTCACCTCCCTTCCACAATCCCCATTACTCTGTACTGTTGATCCCTAGTAGTTAAACTCATCCTCCTTCGCCAACTCTACTCCCTGCATCCTCACCATTCCACTGACCTCCTTCTCATTTACACACATGTATTCTGTCTTGTTCCTACTGACCTTCATTCCTCTCCTTTTTAGAGTATATCTCCACCTCTCCAGGGTCTCCTCAACCTGCTCCCTACTCTCACTACAGATCATAATGTCATTGGCAAACATCATAGTCCAAGGGGACTCTTGTGTAATTTCATCTGTCAACCTGTCCATCACCATTGCAAATAAGAAAGGACTCAGAGCCGATCCCTGATGTAATCCCACCTCCACATTGAATGCATCCGTCACTCCTACAGTAGACCTCACCATTGTCACACTTCCCTCGTACATATCCTGTACAACTCTTACCTACTTCTCTGCCACTTCCGACTTCCTCATACAATACCACAGCTCCTCTCGAGGCACCCTGTCATATGCTTTCTCCAGGTCCATAAAGACGCAATGCAACTTCTTCTGGCCTTCTCTAAACTTCTCTATCAATACCCTCAGAGCAAACATTGCATCTGTGGTGCTCTTCTTGTCATGAAACCATACTTTTGCTCACTAATCATCACCTCCCTTCTTAATCTACCTTCCACTACTCTTTCCCATAACTTCATGCTATGGCTCATCAATTTTATCCCCCTGTAGTTACTACAGCTCTACACATCCCTTTTATTCTTAAATATCGGCACCAGTACACTTTTTATCCACTCCTCAGGCATCCTCTCACTTTCCAAGATTACATTAAATCTCTGCTCTACTTACTCTAAATTATTCAAAGTGTACACATAAACAATAGTCAGTGTTTTCATTTATGCAACGTGTAGACCCATCGAGGAGACCCTCTTGTCCATTGGTACAACATACAACTGTACAGCACCTAGCTAGGAACCAACCCCATAACACTAGAATCAGTTGTTCTTACTGCTGTGCCACCCAAGTGGTCTTATCAGCATTGTACCCTAACCTGATTTCTTTTTTTTTTTGGTTATATTCTTGAATAAAAGCGCACTTGTTTTGTTATACAGTACTTGTACCTTTTGTGAAAGTGTTTATTTGATATTTGGACTTCAGTCTTCACACATTATAAGCTCCATGTCAAAATGTTGTCGTTAGTACTATAACATGAAAAATGTTTCTATTTTAGGTATTTGTTTAACATTTCTTGCATTTCCTTTCATCCTACACTTACCCAGATCCACACATGAAATGCATGTATTCCAAATAATGATGTATTATTTACCCTATTCAACTCTAGGTACCTCAAACACAGATAAATAAGTCTTGAACTGGAAGAGCTTTTTGCCCGACTTCAGCTTCAGGCGGTGGGGGGATGGGATAGCAGGCTGCTTCCTGCTTGTGCTGATCGACACATTTACAAAACAAAAGATGCTAATGGAGAGGTGCGAAGGAATTTAAGGTGGCCTGGGATTACACGTTTTTTTGTAGGCTTCAGTGATTCTAATGATAATCACTTGGGGGTCTCTACTGTTGAAACACTCCAGAGCAAGAGAAACACCAGTTTCACTCAATAAGTCTGTTTCCAGATGCAATGCTTAGCACAGAGATGTTTTTGACTATGTTCAGCTATCAGTTTTCAACCTTGAGGGTTACGTTTGGATCCTTCACCATGACAGATGTTACTCTCCAATTCCAAAGAACCAGTTTACATCTTGAGGGTATAAAATGCCGAAGACCAAATCTATGCCTAGTTGGTAGTAAGAAAGGTGCAGAAAACAAGATGTCTGAATTCATCTATTTATCCTGGAAAGCCTAAAAAATAAATTTTTGAGTCTCCAAAAATAAACTTGAAAACATATTATCATATAATAAATCACATAGTGCCCATTACTAGTTTTGAAAGAAAGTACTGTAGAAGCTGGTAGACAGCTCATCGCAGGCTGAACAGAAAAGACAAGTTTTTCACAGTCTTGATGAAGCTATATGATTGAGTGGGACTAGCCCATCCAGCAGGGAGGTGAATCACCTCCTTTTTAAAGGTTTCAGAGGACTTGAGAAAGCAGTCTATTAGAGTCTATAATTAATAATTCCAAGGTCACGATATATAGGGGAATGCATATACATTTATTATCACATTCACTGTGTCAGTGGTATAATACATGTAGTACAATTATGTGCATGTTATACCTAGCACAGGAAAAGTTTTTTACAATACCAAAAAAATACACAACATACATTGCCTATAAAAAGTATTTATCCCTTGAACGTTTTTTCATTTTATTGTTAAGTAACAAGAAAACAATGGATTCACAATGGATCTAAACAAATGATTTGCAAGGGATTTAATTGGGCTTTTGTTGACCCCGATCAACAGTGAAAACAAGTCTCTGCAAAATTATTTAAATTAATTATAAATATAAATATTATGACACACCTAAGTCATCAGTTGGTGCAGCCAATTGGTTGCAAAAATGACATAGTTAGTTAAATGGAAATCACCTGTCAGGGGTTTCCATCTATTGTAGTAGGAATGCACCTCAAATGGAAGGACCAGCTTGTGGTGATTCAGTATGGTGGCCTAACTTATGCAATGAAGACAAAAGAAAACTCCAGGTAGCTCTTTGAAAAGGTAATTGAAAAGCAAAAGTCAATGGATTTCTGCAGTGGGTTGGCACCCTGCCCAGGATTGGTTCCTGCCTTGTGCCCTGTGTTGGCTGGGATTGGCTCCAGCAGACCCCCGTGACCCTGTGTTCGGATTCAGCGGGTTGGAAAATGGATGGATTGAAGTCAATGGATTTAGATAAAAAAATATGCAAGTCACTGAATATCCCATAGAGTCCAGTTAAATCAACCATTAAGAAATGGAAAGAGTATGGCACAGCTTTAAATCTATAGAGCAGGCCTTCCAGCAAAACTGAGTGATCATGCAAAAAGGAGAATAGTGAATGGAGGCCACCAAGAGACCTGTGATAACCCTGAATGTGAAAGTAGCAAAGAGAAACCCATTGTTACAAACAAAATGAACACAACGTCTCGGCTAGAATTTCCCAGAATACACTTGGGAGACTCTGAAGTCAGCTGGAAGGTTGTTTGGTCTGATGAAAAATAAATATGGCAAACTATGGGAAAATTCCTGGTGGAAAACCTGATTCAGTTTGCAAGAAACCTGCGCCTTGGGAGAAGGTTTGTTTCCTGAGAACAATCCAAAGGTACACATGAGTAGCTTACAAACAACAAAGCCTGGAGTGACAAAGTTAATGTCCAGATCTCAATCCAATTCTAAATGTGTGGCTGGAATTAAAAAAGGCTGTTTGCTCACAATCTCCATGCAACCTGATAGAACCTGATCAGTTTTGCAAAGAAGAATGGAGAAGAACAGCAGAGACTCAAGACTGTCATGGCTGCCAAAGGTAGATCTACTAAACAAGGACTTGAAGGGGGTAAATACTTACTTGATCTTGTACTTTGTGTTTTATATATGTAATTAATTTAGACCACTTTGCAGAGATCTGTTTTCACTTTGATATTAAAGATTCTATTTCTGTTAATCAGTGTCAAAAATGCCAAAATTAAATCCACAGCAATTTAATGTTGCGTAATAAGCTGAAAACCTCATAAGAGATGAACACTTTTTATATGCACTGTATGTTGTATGAAGGATGCTTTAATTTCTTCAGCTGACAACTTTCAGGTAAATGACTGAGGCCTGAAAGTCTTGTAGAGCTGGATAGGAATTAAGTGAATTCTGGGAAAGATGAAAAGCAATGCAGGACCTTAGAATGTTCTGTATGGCCAGTCTGTTTGCAGCTAAGTGCAGCTTTTGATTGCCATAGAAATGGACCATGAACTTGTGTGATAACTTTCCTGTGTTTTGAGAAACTGTAAAAGTGTTGGCCTGTTTGATAGCGGATAGTGATGTAGATGTGTTTGCTCATTTTGGATGAGAAGGGGGAAAGAGTGGCTGCCTTTTACCAAACCTCTTTTCAATAAGAGTCTCAGTTCAGTTTTTGGTTCAATAAAATTGATGACATTTATTGATATGTTTTTAATATAAACAAGACAAATAGTCTTCTGTTTTGTTGGGTCCAGTTCAACTTTGATTTATTTGTCTTGATTACTGTAACCTTTAAGGCATATGTCTTATACAAAAAGACTTTTCCTTTTATTTTCCTAGAGTCTGAGGTGTGCATTAATGTTAGTATTGTCCATTGTCCATTGTCCACATTTCATGCACAAACTGAATATTTAACATTAGTTCACCACAGATCGCTATAATACCATATGAAACATTTCAAAAATATTCTTCACTAAACTTCTAAAACTGAATTAAAAATGTCCATTTCACACTGTTTCAATTATATAGCTAACAAAGCAAACCCAAATATAATTACAAATTTTAAGATGCACAAACTTCATATTGTCATTATTGTTTTCTTTTATTGAGGACTAGCAATGCCCTGAGAATTCAGTTGTCACTTTTTTTTTGCCTAATTTACATATTGTCAAGGACAAAGGCTACTCACAGTATACGTCAGTCTGAAAGTGGGAGCAGCCATCACAGTCTACCTGTGTTTATCCAAGCCATTGGCCAAGACAAACCATTTTAAGATGGTAAATGTGGCTACCATCCATCCATCCATCCATCCATCCTCTTCCGCTTATCCGAGGTTGGGTCGCGGGAGCAGCAGCTTGAGCAGAGATGCCCAGACTTTCCTCTCCCCGCCCACTTCTTCTAGCTCTTCCGGGAGAATCCCGAGGCGTTCCCAGGCCAGCCGGGAGACATAGTCCCTCCAGCATGTCCTGGGTCTTCCCCGGGGCCTCCTCCCGGTTGGACGTGCCCGGAACACTACACCAGGGAGGCGACCAGGAGGCATCCTGATCAGATGCCCAAGCCACCTCATCTGACTCCTCTCGATGCAGAGGAGCAGCGGCTCTACTCTGAGCCCCTCCCGGATGACTGAGCTTCTCACCCTATCCATCCCACCTGTATTTGTTTGGAAAGTGGTCTGGCAAACAGCCACCAAGAGCTGGTCAATCTTGTTAGACTGACACTTGGATTGGCAGCATTTGGGAGATACTTTCAGAAATGGTTGGGTTCCTCAAGTGCCAGAGCTGACAACTCAGTTCAAATTTACAGAATGAAGTAACAGCAACTAATGTGAACAACAACTACAGAAGGGATCCCAACTTGCCTTTCACGTTTTGGTGGCAGCTGTGGAAACACTAAGGACCTATCGTATGTCACCTGTTTGTCATTTTTCACGACTTGATTTTTTGGCTTTTTTTAAACATACAATCAGTACAAATAGTTAATAAAGCACCATTAGTTTAAGTATTCATGGTCATTCTTTTATTTACTTTGTCAATTTTAAGAGTCTCATATTGTAATTCACAGTTTTCACCTGATTCTTCTAAAATTTTGAAATGAGTCAAATGTTTGCTGCATTATCACACAGTTTAATGTTTTATGTAATCATCTTAATGTTTTATATTATCATCAGGCAAGTAACAAAGGTTTATCAGTAAAATTTTTAAAGCTCAGAATATTAAAACTTTTGTTACATTGTGAATTTCCCCTTGGGATTAATAAAGTATCTATCTATCTATCTATCTATCTATCTATCTATCTATCTATCTATCTATCTATCTATCTATCTATCTATCATAGGAATAACTTTGAATTTATCATATGATTTTTTTGAAATACTTAAAATACAGTGACAATTATAGACACACATTATCTTGTTAGAAATATAATTCCCACTTAAATTTTTAATATTATTACTTTTCAATTTTTAAAAGAAAAAATGTATTTTTCTGTTATAAAAATGAATGATACTTTAATATACACTTTTCCTGAAAAACTCCAGTCCAATATTAACAAACAGATTAATTTATTAAAAAATATTTGTTGTTTTGTTTGCTAAAAACTGTATTCATATGTCTAGCACGGTGGTCCACTAGTATTTTGAGAAATAAATAACTTGTGACATTTGACTGGAGAAACTTTGATGCATGAATTTTTAATTTTAAGTTGAACCAGAACTCAGTTTTCTAGAGCAGTGTGAAATACCTAATTCATTCATAACATGTTTAGAACTCATTTTAAAATGATTGTCAAATTTCAATATTATTTCATTTACACTGAATGCAGAAAACATGAAGTCTGTACTTTGTACCGTTCATGTTTTTAAAAGTCATAAATCTGCATATAAATAGTTTGTAAGGGATTTTAATCAAAAAGTAATTTCATTGTTAAGTTGATTCTTGGCACAGAGCTTTAATACACACACATTTATAATCATTTCCACATTTCCTATTAAGAATGCTGTTGTCTGGTTGAGTTTGATAAAAAAAAAACATTTTAATGTAAAATTTGCACTGCTAATGAAAGAAAGACGGCTGAATTTAGTAAATTGGGACTATATATTTGAAAAGTTTGGCAGGAGCTCATTGCTATTATGTTTAACTTTACCTAATAGTTGGATAAAAATTATTAGTGTGAGATATTGCGTTAACATGTTGATCTGATTGCTTTCGCCATTACAATAAATACTGAAGTAGCTCAGAGAAACCCACCTAACTATACTTGTACACATACATATATGCATACAGTATACATGCAGCACCTACAAAAACATTCCTGAACACACAGACTGAAGGCTGTCATGGCTGCCAAAGGTGCCTATGCTAAACGCTGGCTCGAAAGGGCAGAATACTTACATGATTATTTCACATTGTTATGGTGTGAAATTTTGTTTATAAGTTGATAAATATTTTTATGTCTTTATTTGTAACTTAGACAAAGCAATGTAATACTGTATTAGTGTTATATCGTTGATAACAGCAGCAATGGTTAGATGCCCCCCTTATAGGACTGAGTCTTTGTAATTTTATGACAGAGTCAGGGGAAGTGCCTAAAACCAGTTTGGCAAGTGATTCTCTGCAGGACTCTCTCAATCAGCCCCCACAGGAAAGTCAAACTATCTAGCAGGCAAGAATCAGCTTAACAAAAGGTACTGGGGGCAAGTGTGAAAGGTACTGTGTGCCCCCATTGGTCTGAAGTATGGCTGTATGGGATTGGTTTGAATCAGAGACCATTCTGTAACACAACTCCCTATTGGCTGTAGGGCTTGGACAGAGAATCTATACATTTGCTTGCTTTACCCCTCCCTATCTCTCTTACACTATTGTCATGAAGGAGCATCTCTCACACCATTTCCATGAAAAGGACAACGCACTGAGAAACACAGCCATATTGAGACAAGCATGTGGCCTGTTCTGAAGAAAGCTGACCAAAAATGATGACTTAAGCAGAGACATTTTAAGTAACTAACATGTCTGTGTGTCGCCAGGAACTGCAAATTAGCAGTTATCAGGTTGTATGGTTTCCAATATTCATTTGTATTTTGCTCATTGTTATTATTTATGAATATTACCAATAATACATTATTTAAAGTGTAACTTAACTCCTGCTTACCTTTTACTACACCTAATTAATTGCCTGAGATTATAAATGTAGAAGGGAAGATGAGAGAAGTTAAATACTACAATACCTTATAAACAGTGGTAAGCCTGTAAGATTTGAGGCATTCTGAAAAAGGCTGCACATTAATCATTCAAAAGGGTAAAGTATAGTAATATAGAGTTCTACTGAGACAAAACACGCATTAAAGAGAATTTTTCTGTTGAATAGTGTCAAAATGTCCAAATTAAATCCTCAATGATTAAATATTATATAGCAAAACTTCCAAGAGGGTGAATACTTTTTATAGGCCTATATAATGGATTTCTCACAAATTACACATAAACAAATCTTACTTTTTTGTTGTCACTATATTGGTTTCAATTTTAATTATTGTCTGAATATTTGGTCAGTTAAATTTAATAAATATGACTGTACAAATTGCAAAAATTACATTGACCTATACCTTGTGATGAAAGAACTTGAGATGACTTTTGGGAAAATTTTAAATGAATGAGTATATTCAAGGCCAATGTTTGAACTAACTTTTCTATATCCTTCATTGTTTCCTGTCTCAATATTTCCTTATTTCTTATAAGACGACAAGCAAATCAAAGATATCACAGTAATGTGAAATAAGATATGTCTTTGTCAAAAGTAACCTCAAAGTCTGAATGGATTAGCAAAAAAAAAAATCAAGTTCTAGAAGTCTGAAGTATCAGTAGTTTGTTACTGCTTTTCAAGGTTTAAGGACAAGTGGTTTTTACCTCTTTGAAATAGTCAATTAATGATGAATTGTTATGTTTGGTAGAAACATACAGGTTGGTGCCATCCACATATGAATACAAATGAATGTGTTTATGAATGATTTCTGACAGTTTTAACTGAGAAAACCGCACAGAACCCAAGCAGTTCCAGAACTCAGATTAACTCTAAGGGAGCTCAGATAAATATAAAGGTAATGATAGAAGGAACATTACAAAATCATAAGTCTAGTGACTCTCTGGGCTTGTCTAGGAGCACCACTAAGAACCTCATGGGGTGGCTGGTCCACTTTGTCATGTAATGCCTTTGCCTTCATATATTCTTTCCTCCCACCTTCTGTCCTAAAGCATCCTTGCCTTCTATCCTTCCAAGTCCAAGTTCAATTGCCTCCTGACCAACAGCCTCCGCCACTCTCAGAAATAATTTCAGGCAATGAACTAAGGAGCATTAGGTCACACCAATGGACAGTCTAAGGTAATTCTCATGTTGGTGTAACACACTTACCAACGGCCACGCATAAGCCTTGAATCTAAAAGAATGTCTCAGGAAAACAGCAGTGTGCTGACTGCATGGGACAGTAGCAGACTATTTAAAAATGAACTGGGAGACGAATCGTGACCAAAGGAACACGTGGCTTGTCGTAATGGGGAAGTAAAAAACAAACAAAAAAAATTAACCAAAGCATAATACATTTAACAAAATTATAGTCAAACAATAAAAACGCCGGACCCAAAATGTTAATCTTAAATAGTAGTAAAAAAAATCAAGCCAGAATGCATTAAGTTAGAAACAACTTTATTTCTCCCCAGGGGAAATTTGTTTTTTTACAGAAGTTCTTTAAATAAATACTGTAGTGTGAAGCCCTATCTCCGACCCACCGTCCTGGTCCTTCCATACTCGGGGCATCCCGGTCGGGTAAGGTCTCTGGCCATCCAACACAATAGATACATAAATATATAGATAAATAAATATATTTACACTTACACAATATAGTCTGAACACACAACAATAACTTTAAGGAAAGAAACCTTCTGACTTGGCTGTCACAGTCATGGTGAATTATTATGCAGGCATTTTGCTGTTGGTATAAAGGATCCCCTGCAGCATTTCCTGACACACTTCTGCTGAATGATTTGTTGACTGAAAGTCCTCAGTGTTGGTGTGTCAGAGAGAGAGGATGTGCAGCATTGTTCATGATGGCACTGAGTTGTATTTTAATTCTCTCCTTTTCTTATTCACAAATATTTCAGAACAACAGCTATATTACAGTGTTGTCAATTTGTCACCATTTTTGTGTTTGTTATCCTATGGATGCCACCATTTTTTTGTACAGTTTTGTGTGGGAGCCTCCACTTTCTGTGTCAGGTCGTCTGGTTGTTTCACGGAGGGCATAATATTAAAGGTCACTGCTCACATTAGGAAAGTGTCTAAAAGACCCCTAAATGGAAACAACATGAGAAAAATACACTTTAAAAACACAGAAATTTAAAAAACAAATTTCTCTGGCTTTGACTCCTAATTTTTTTTCTTTTGTTTTAGTACACAATTCAACAAGTTCACTTTTAAAGAACTTAGCTTCTTTTCAGACTAATATTTTGATTACCCCTGTCTTGAATTTTTTAAAAACTGGCATAGCACACAATTCCCAGGGCAATTTGAACATACAGTAATACAGTAAAGTATTTTATTTATCAAAGGTGGTAAAAATAACAATAAAAAGTTTATCCGTAATATCACATGTAGTATTTAAGATATGGTAGTAAATGTCTTATGGATGAATTGAAAAAAACAAAAGACACTTGCACTGTGATTGACAGTAAAAAGGTAATGCTTTGCCTTTTTTCATCTAGACAAAACTTGAAAGAGAAAAAGAAGCAATCTTATTTTAAATCTATTATAGATGCAACATAGGCTGGATGGGAATCCCGGCCAGAAGAGGAGATGATTCTTTCCTGGATGGGAGGCTCCTAACAGGCATATAGGCATCCCAGCCGGGGAGGAGAAGGGGATCAGACTCAGGAGAAGGGGATCAGACTTAGAAGGAAGGACCAGAAGGGATTGACGGACAATCCACTGAAGATGGAAGATATTGCTGGAGGTTTTTACTCCACAAACACTCTAGATGGCAGCGACCCCGGATATCGGTGCCCAGTGGAAAGCCAGCAGGGCATGCCGGGAGATGTAGTCCAGCAGAGCAGCCCTTCTGGGGTCACTGGGTGCCATAAGAGGGCACTGCAGGGAGACAAGTTTTCACATGACCTGAAAGTGCTTCCATTGGGCAGTAGCCCTGGCACTGAAAGTACTCCCAGGTCCTTAATTAAAGGCACCGCACTCCCTTAGAGCTGGGAGGACACAGAGCAACACGAGAAGGGCAGTGCGGTGGGTAAAAGGAGAGGTGTTATGGAGAGGTATAGTTTATTTGTTTTTCTGCAACTTTGTGGAGGAATTATATAATAAACCTTTCATTATTTGAACCCAGGACTTGGTGTGATCATGTTTAGGAGTTTGGGGTTCGCTGATGCCCCTGGGTTCCATCACACTGTCTATATACTGTACCAGCCACTCTTAATGGCCTAGGGGGACATCTTCATTGTTGTCCATGGTGCATATTCAGCATTACTACAGTCCTACTTGCATTAAAATCGCCCTGGTGTCATGACCCTGAAAAACACTGTACTCACACCATGTCAACGCCTCATAACACACCACTCAAACTTTTTTTCCCTTCAGGACTTATGCAGAAACGGTTCATGAGCTTCGCAGCAATATGTGACCTGAAGTGGTAGTCGAACTGCTTTTTTTATTGCCTTTTTGAGGAGTCCGTCCACTGCAACTTTCAGATACTCTTTTGCATGATGAGTCTTCCCCTGTCTGGATATGTAGCATTGATTGGTCCGTTACCATTTGCAACTTGGCTTTCTCATTTCGCATATTCAGCAGCGCTCTGACATAGCTGGTACACTGGTACTCCTATGTTCTGATTTGTAATCCAGCTGGCCAGTAGCCTGCCATAATTTTTATTTTCTGCCTCTGACATTATAATATGATTTCAATGCAAGGCTACACTCTATTGTGCAAATTTATAGAATAAATAAATGTTTGAATTTAGTATTTAATTCTTATGAACTAAATCTGACTTTATAATAAAGCTGAGATGTTGGAAGCACTGAGGGGTTTTAGAACAGTGCAGACCAGAGAAAATTTATTTAAGTAATCCCGATGCATTTCTGCAAGATTCCAAAGGTTCATCAGGCTTGAGCTTTCAAATGAAATTTGCTATAGATTTCAAGTTCCCGTGATCGTGTCTGCCATTTAAAATAAGTGAAGCAAATCTCATTCAATTATTCTAGCCCAGCACTTTAAACCCATTACCTGCTTAGGAGTTAGCATTATAACGCATACATAAAGAGTATTTGCAGTCTCCCAGCATCATTGTATTGGAAGGATCATAATTAAAAACTCCATTTAAGCTTATATTTTAATTTTTATGAAGCCAATGGTCATGCAACAAACTTTAAAAAAAGGCGGGTTAAAATGCAGACAGGGAATGCACAGCATGATACAAGTTCATGAAGGGTAAGAATGTGCTGCAACCAAGTCATAATGCTGACTTTTGGAATCTATTTATACTTTGAAAAGTTATTAGTCTTTGATTGAAATGGAAATAGAGGTGTAAGTTTAGTAATCAATCAAAAATTGTATCAAACTCAAAATTGAACATTTTTCTTTGCCTTCTGCATCTTTTCCCACTTCATTGTGGGGTCGATGTGCCTGATCAAAGCTCTCCATACAGCTTGGTTCTGCACCTCCTCCCTAGTCAGACCCTTTTATTTCAAATCATCTTTTACTTTATCAATCTACCTCCATTTCAGCATCTCCCACTTCACTTCCCCTGTACTTCCTTTCCCATCACTGTTTTGACCACATATTCATTGTCTCTCTACATCACATGTCCTCATCATTTCTATTTCCTGTGCTTTTTTAAATAGCTCTCCTACTTTTTTTTGTTGTACCTCTGATTGCTTAATTTCTTATTCCGTGATTCTTTGTAACTCCACAGATCTATCTGAGTCACTGCTACATCCAGCTTTTTCTTCTGCTCCATTCACTGCCCATATCATGTCTCAACTCCATACATCATTGCTAGCCTTACGACTGTCTAAAAAACCCTTACCTTAAACCCTCACATCAATTCTTTCATCACAAGTACTTAAGATATCTTCTTCCATTTTTTCCATCCACACTACACTCTGTGGGATATCTCTGCATCCAGTTTTCAGTTTTGAGCTACCACTGATATTAGGTATTTTAAACTTAGCCACACTTTCCTACAGGCTAACTTCTGAATCTTGAGCACAATTAAACCTCAAATATTCTGTCACCTTCCTATTTATCTTCAACCGTCTATCTTCCAAAGCCCTTATACTTTTTTCCAACAGTCTCTACCACTTTCTCTTTTCTGGTGCTACACAACACAATGTCATCATCAAAAGCAATGCCCAGGATGATTGGTCTTTTATCATATGATGTAACACTTCCATAACCAGATTGAAAAGAGCTTAAAGAAGATCTCTGTTGCAGATCTACTCTAACTGGGATCTTATATATTACCTTACAAGTCCCCACTCCCTCATATATTGTAACCAGACCCTAAAATATTACAGGGTATACAATGAGAATCACAATATTATTAAAGTCAATACTGTACACAAACTTATAAAAGATCTGCAGCAAAGATATTTCACATAACCGCACAAAACAAAAAATGATTAGAAATTAAGTTCAAATAAACTCACCAACAAGTCCATAAATTAATATCTAGTTTATAAAATGTTCAAGGATTAATCAAAGAGATCATCTAGTGTGAAAATACAAGAACCGCACAGTTTCATTCACTTTGATTACAGCATCTGTGTGTGCTGCAAATGGTAATATTAATGCATTTTGAATAAATATTCTTAATTAAGGCATGTCATTGTTAGCAGTATAAAAAGGCAACAGAAATTTTAAAGTAAGGTATTTAATTTCAGCTAAAAATGAAAAGGCTGACCCACATCTTGGCAATTACATACTTGCACCAGCATCTCTTGAAATGTTTCTGTGAAGAATCTGAATATGAAAGTTTTATAATAGATATGTTTTTTGTTTAGTTTACATATTGTAAAGGAGTGTCTGACCTGCAGGAGTTTTTATGAACAAGACCACTTGCAAGATGGCATAGTCAGGATAAGCTCCAACTCAGAATCTCCAGGACAGATGGAGTCACCCTGGTGAAAAGAAAGGTCTTGGGTATGGCTACTATTGTTATAATAATTATTTTTTTTTATTGTGGGCATGGGCATCAGCAAATTGTGTCCTGGGAGAAAATGTGCAAAGTTCTCCAAGAATGTTAGAGGATAAGTGACAGCTAGCAGGGGCATCTGAGAGAGAAAGAGAGAGAAACAAGACAGACAGAAAAGAATCTTTGGAAATTCCCATGCTAGATGGCAGATAACTGAGCAGCTGGCTGGTGAAAGCTACAAGATTGCAAGTCAAGAAAAATAAGAGATTGAGGTCTAGTAGGAGAGCAAGGAGACCCATCATCTTCAGTAAGTCTGTTAAGTTGCTGCACATGGTCCCTGACTAAGTGGAGTGTTACCAGTGTGTATTGCTCTTTTAAGGCTAGCAGTCCAGTAGATGGCTTATCAACATGACTCTTTTAAGGCTTCTAAAAGCTCAGGTGTGCAGATCCAACAGGACTTTGGTATCCTGTAGTCAGAAAGCATGATGCCAGGGTTGAGATAGGGAGAAAGACAGAAATGAAGGTGTGAAAGGAAAGTGCTTTGGTGGTACTATAGAGGTGGGTAAGAAGTTACATTTCTGTCAGATGGGGTGACTGCCTGTTTAGGCAAGCCCAGAGGGTTAACAACTGTTGGATTTATGTTTTTAGTTCCCTTGTACTTTATGTGGATCTATAAAACATATGCACAATTCTTTTATATGTATTAATTCCTTGGCATTATTTAAGGTGTGGAGTCAGGAATTACTTCTTTACACTAAGAGTTGTGGGATTGTGGAATAACCTACTGAGATATGTAATTTAAGCAGAAATTTTGATAACCTTTAAGAAGTATCTAGATGAGATATTGGGAGAGCTCAGCTATTAGACAAACAATCATGCCTGATGGATTGAACGGTTTGTTCTTGTTTGTCAAAATTCTTATGCCCTGATCAATCTGTTGATTAGTCTCAAAATTCTCTCTAGTCTCAATCTTAAGCAAGTTATGGAATATTTTCCCAGACTTGCAGCAATTTAAGAATTAATATCAGTGCTTCTGTGCATTAAATACAAGTTACGTTTTACTGCATTGCAAACAACAGTAAGCAAATCAGATGATTACTCTTAAACTGATCTGTAATTTTATAAATGATTTATATAATTTGCCATAACACTGACTAAAGGGTGATACAGGTATAGGTACTGTACAGGTATAGAATACTGTTTTTTTATCGGCAACTGAATTAAAAAAAATCATGCTTAGTATGATATATTGTTAAAACTGAAACATTTTTTAGTTTACAAAAGGACTTTCCCTATCATTTGTGCAGTCAATGGACAACTCTGAAGTGTGAACATCTTTTGACAATTAGAACTCCTGAGGCCTCATCTATAGCACCTTGCATAGAATGCATACTAAAATATTGCATACAGACAAAACCAGAAATGTGCGTACACAGAAAAAAATTCACATACATAAAATTGTGCATAAGCAAAGCACACTTTCCCTTTATAAATCCCAATCAATGTGAATTTCAACACACATGCATGAGCCTACAGCCCCACCCTGATTCCTCCCAGAATTCTGCCTAGTTTAATATGTACAGTGATCCCTCGCTGTATCGCGCTTCGCCTTTTGCGGCTTCACTCTATCGCGGATTTTATATGTAAGCATATTTAAATATATATCGCGGATTTTTTGCTGGTTCGCGGATTTCTGAGGACAATGGGTCTTTAATTTCTGGTACATGCTTCCTCAGTTGGTTTGCCCAGTTGATTTCATACAAGGGATGCTATTGGCAGATGGCTGAGAAGCTACCCAACTTACTTTCTCTCTCTCTCTTGCGCTTTCTCTGATCCTGACGTAGGGGGTGTGAGCAGGGGGGCTGTTCGCACACCTAGACGATACGGACGCTCGTCTAAAAATGCTGAAAGATTATTTTCACGTTGCTACCTTCTGTGTGCAGCTTTTAAGTATGCTGCACGGTGCTTCGCATACTTAAAAGCTCGAAGGGCACGTATTGATTTTTGACTTTGTTTCTCTCTCTCTCTCCCTGCTCCTGACGGAGGGGGTGTGAGCTGCCGCCTTCAACAGCTTTGTACCGGCGGTGCTTCGCATACCTAAAAACAAACAGCCCTATTGATTTGTTTGCATTCCTCTCTGTTTCCTTTGAAGAGGAAGATATGTTTGCATTCTTTTAATTGTGAGACAGAACTGTCATCTCTGTCTTGTCATGGAGCACAGTTTAAACTTTTGAAAAAGAGACAAATGTTTGTTTGCAGTGTTTGAATAACGTTCCTGTCTCTCTACAACCTCCTGTGTTTCTGCGCAAATCTGTGACCCAAGCATGACAATATAAAAATAACCATATAAACATATGGTTTCTACTTCGCGGATTTTCTTATTTCGCGGGTGGCTCTGGAACGCAACCCCCACGATGGAGGAGGGATTACTGTAAATCAATATAAATAGCCCCTTCCATTCAGTGTTTTGTTAAAAGACAGTGGCAAAGGCATGTGTAAAAAAGACTTTCAGCAAATGTGAAATGGAGGTCCGGCTCAGTGAAATGGAGACAAGGAAAACTGTATTGTTTAGTGGCTTCAGCAATGGTATAAGCAACAAAAGGAAACTGATGGAGTGGCAGAGCTTGGAGGAGGCAATTAAAAGTTCAAGTTTAGAAATTTAAAGAGTGCCTGAAATAAAAAAGAAGTGGTCAGATATCAAAGTCAGCATGAAAAGGCGAGTCACAGTCCACCAGCTGAATGTCAACACCACTGGAGAGGTGGTGAAATTCCGGGGCTCACACTTTTTGAACAGCGAGCTGTTACAATTATTTGTGAGACACTTATATATCTCACCACAACATTAATAAGACACATTTTCACATCACAGATAATTTGCACATTAATAGAGTGGAAATGCTTTCTATTTACATAAGAAAATTCAATCTCTGAAGGAGCCTTTAGAGCAATATGCGTGCAGTTGACCGCTCTGATTACATTTGGAAATCTGGATGTCACTGCAAATTGTGCTTTGATGTTTGCCTGTTCAATCACAGTGTAAGGAAATCTTATATATCTGGATGACAAGCGGATAATACCATCCCATACAGCTGGCATGGCGTGACTCAGGGATGCCTGAGAAATACCCAGTTGGTCAGCCAGTTCACGTTGAAAAGGAGCAGGTAGAGCACAAATCCTCACAATGGCTGCCTTTGTAAAGCCAGCCCCAGTTAAGAACACAGCTCCATGAGGATAGCTCTTGGAAATCTAAATCAACTTAGTAGCCATTCATCATCATGGGACAAGAAATCAGTATAATATCTAAATACACACTCTCTTTTAATTCTTCTATTTTCAATGTCTTCCAAAATTAAAAGAGTCCTGGTAGTTGGAATAGTTTGGTCATTCCGTGCACCATTATTTGGTACACATTAATTACTATCAAGTCCTTTAAATTTGTAAACAATATTCAATTAATTTTGGTGTATTTGATACATCCTGTGTCATGGATGTGAATCTAAAAAAGAAAGGGAAACTGCACAGAAACAGTAGCACTGCTTTGAAGCTGGGTGCCACCATTTTTATAGATCTCGACATGAGAGTGGAAACGGATTGTACACAACCCATTAATACAAGAGACCCCAGATGTGAATGCGCAGAAGTCTATCATCATTATTATAAACCCACCTGTATACTAATTAGAAGTTACTGGCCCGTTTGGAGAGGACTGATGAACACTGATAACATTTATTCAGTTGAGCAATAACAAACAGTGAGGGCAATTACATATTGTAGCTGGGAGTTAATATAATATACAGTATATATGTGTAATGGAAAAATATATATCATGGCCCATATTAAAGAAAATAGTGGATGGGAAGGATAATGAAAAATACAATAATCATATAAAAGTCAAGGTAAAGATGGGAAATCAGTATCCAGCTATGCTAGCAGAATAGCCTCAAAATGCATAAATGGAAACTACAGGAGAGAGCAGTAGTTTACAATTCCTAAGAAACTCTACATTGAAAACTATGTGTAAAAACACTAAAAGAATATATTTGACCTTTTTGTTGTATACATATTTGTACATTTCATAACAGTTGCATTTTAGCTGACACACTAGATTTGCCTGAGAGCCACACGTTCTCTCTGAAAAGGCTTCCCGTTCCAAGGCTTTGGAATATTAGCATGACAAAAAAGGACTGAGCATGCATCATCCGAGCTGCTGCAATTTACAATTTGCTATTGTAACTCTCCAAATTATCTTAAAGGGACTCTGCCATATGGCAAATGATTTTCTTTCTGACTTAGGGAGGAGCAGCAGTTTTAGATTAATTTGATTCACTGAGCTTTTATTAGCATGACTGCATCAGCAGGATTGTAATTATAGCACACAGCACTTGTTACATTTCTTTGTCAACTCAGGACATGCTGTACAGTTCTTTATCTTTAAACCCAAACTGTTTAAGACAAAAATAGTGCAATATATATTATTTTCTGTAACAGAAATAATAACAGAAAAATGTTGTATTGTTAAATTCAAGTGTGTCTTCCTGCTTCTCTGTGTCTTTCACTTTTTAAATTTATATGGTGTGCTAAAGGTTTCCTATTAGATCCGGAGAAACTCTACACATTGTGCCATGTTTATTATCATTATCTGTTAGGCTTATTTCATAGTGAGGATTTCAAAGACAAATCAAACATTTTGTTAAAAAAAATAAGCTAAAAGAATTAATGCCTTTGCAGTGTCCTACAGCCTTGCTGTGAACTCTCAGTCTGTGTCCTAGTGTGATCAACTTCTAATTTGTTTCTCAGCAAAAATATCACATTAACTCTCGGGCCATTATGATGGAAGTCCTACTTGGAAAAACATACACAAGTGAAAGCAAACAAAAGAGTTGGACCGAGATTTACCACAGACATTTAGAAAAATAATAAACTGCTTCAGTTTTGCTAGGTATGTGCTACAGAAATTAAACTGCTAGACATCTTCACCTACAGTCCCTTCAGAAAGTATTCAGACCACTTTACTCTTCTCACTTTTTAGATAGATAGATAGATAGATAGATAGATAGATAGATAGATAGATAGATAGATAGATAGATAGATAGATAGATAGATAGATAGATAGATAGATAGATAGATAGATAGATAGATAGATAGATAGATAGATAGATAGATAGATAGATAGAACTAATGTTATTTGTTCCCAGGGGGAGCTTTTTACAGAAGCTCTTTAAATAAATAAATACATACATAGGTAGATAAGTAAGACAATACATAAATATACACACACTTTGGTCTGAACACTAACACTGGAATAACTATAAATGTATTACTTTGCAGTCTTAAGCTAAAATCATTTAAATTCACTTTTCTCCCATTAAGCAACACTGAATACCCCAGAATGTCAAAGTGGAAATAGGATTTTAGGTATTTTTTACAAGTTAATTACAAATAAAAAATAAAATATCCCAGTGACACAAGTCACTATTTGCTACGACAAAATTTACCTCCGGTGGATTCTGTTCTATTGATCATTGTTGAAATGTTACTGTACCTTGTTTGGATCCACATGTGAACGATTTAGTTGACAGATCATGATTAGTAGAGGCTCAAACCTTATTTGTAAATGCATACGATACTTTAGGCTTGTCATTGCAAAACATTTCAATACAAAAAAAATGCGATTTATACTTCGTTGAGCTGAACAACCTTCCCTTAACCATACTAGAAGAAGCTGGTCCAGAGAACTGATGAACAAATGAAAATGCTCCTCACGTACTCTTATCCCATGTGAAATATTCTAACTTTTAACTTACACACCAAAGCTAAAATATGCAACACTAAGCACATTGCATTAAACCAAAATGTAGGCTGTTACCTCCTTTAAATAGAGCAACAAGGACAGACGGAAGTTATATTTTATGATGTACTTATAGAATTAAGTGGAATTTTATGGCCCTTCAAATTTGTCTTACTGGCAAAGTAAAATGACAGTCAATGACACCAGTGACACACATTTCTCATTCATTCATTTTTGAAACAAAATGTCTTCATTACTGAACTGGATGCAAGGAATCTACACAATAATTTTAAGTTCTTCACTTATGCTGATCAATTTTGTGCCCTTGTCCTTCAACATTTGTTTCAAAAGAGTCCCCAGGCTGATGTCTGCTCGATTATGTTGACTACTTTGTAAGTCAATTTAGATAAATATAAACGTAAGTGAATAAATATAAAAGTAAATGTAATCTCTACTTACTGTGGAGCTCTAGTTTTTTGTGTCAGTGGGTAGCTAATTATTTGATAATGATCATCTTAGGTGTCATTGCATTTTGCTAAATCTGAGGCTTTAAATGGGCACTATGCTAGAAATGGACTGAAGGCTGCTGGGTAGTTGTCTAAGATTGACAATGTAAAGTATTAACATGCACAGCCTTTGAGGTGAAAAATTTCCAATTCTCCATAATTGTCAGGAAAAAAGATTTGAGCTGTAATCCCTCTACACTGCCCCTTAATGTCAGACGAAGATTGCTTCTTCTCATCTACCATTTTTTTTTCTTTCTTTCTTTCTGGAAATTAATTGTAGGCAGCATGTCGGTCACTGCTTGTACCACAAATAATTTCAGGCCAGAGCCACCTTCAGTAATTTACATTCCAATTTTAGATTTTGACTGTCTGTGTTCCTCTGCACTTAGCAGAGTGTACTTGAGTAAACTTTAATAAGAGGTGCACTCACCATTTAATATCTGAGTAAACAGTACTGAATGAAAGGCGGCATGTAAGATTTAAAGAATTGCTTTGAACATATTCTGTATGCAAATATACTTTAAAAATCAGCGTTGTACGTGAAATGGATGTTAAATATGTAGCCGGTGATCTGCAGTTTGCTAGCTAAGGGAATTGTAAACAAGCCTAACTACAGAAGTGCTAATTCAGACTTGACCACCCTGTCAAATGTGATTTAACAAAACTCCTACAGAAAAGCGCAGGAAACCTAAAGGGCCCAAGAGAAGCAATCCCCATCATCCGATAATTCTGGAAAATCAGGTCAAGTAAAAAATTGTTATTATGTCTCTTTACATATGAAACCTGAACATTTTAGTTTTAAGTAGAATGCATTAAGCTAAAAGAAAAAATAGTCTTAATAGCATATTGGGTAAAACTGAGTATCAAGTATGATTCACATAATTCAGTAGGCTGTTGATTTTAATAATAATAAGCCCTAAAATCTGCTGAAGTACTCACATTATGTGATTTCACTGAGTACTGAGCAAATGCTTCCACTTCCACAAACTCACTGCTCTTTTGGCAAGGTACAAGTCACATGACATCCTTCTGGGTTCTGGCACAGCATACTGGACAGGTGGACTCTTGTCTTCCGCCCTGTATTGCAAGCATTTCATATGGAATAATCAAGCAAAACACTCTTCAAATTATTCCGACAGTTGTTAATTGGCTCCTGCTCCCAATTTACCTTGCAGTGGGGAATGCACCTTCAGCATGAGCAGCATAATAAATGAACAAGTCCCCTTACTCTGCAGCTTATGCACTTTGACTACACCATATGTGCTAGTCAGGATCTAAAATCGGTCCATTTATTTGTAATGGTTCTAATCAGAATTAAACATTTGAAATATGCTAGCATTAACTAAAACAGAAAACACATTCGCATACTCACAGACCTGAGACTTTTTTTTTTAATGCAACTATAAACCAAGAGTCTGGAATACACTGTCATTACTTTGGAACAGCATCATTTATAGCCATTCTTCCTAGCATTTATTTCCTCTGTTTATTTTTATCCACTTTCCATATACAAGCTCTAAGCACTACGCATAATTATAAATATAGTGACAAACAATTTGAAGATAGTTTAATTTATAAAAAAAAAAAAATTTCTGTGCCCATTTGTTCAATCCAGGGTCATGGATGTCAGAGCCTATTTCAGAAGTATCAGGCAGAAGCATCAGGCACCAGCTTTACTTACAAACACAAGGTGAGTTTGAGTTACCAGTTCATATAACATGCATATAATTGGAATCTAGAAGGAAAACAACTCAGGTCAACATGCAACATTAATACATAGGTTGGAAGCATGCACTGATTATAGCACATTGCTGCACCCACCACATGATAAACCACCCAGTTTGGGATCCGAGTGCAGCTGTGCAACGGGTGACACCTCAGCACCACACTGGAACAGTGTGAGGTTTTTTTTACAGAGGCTGGAGTATCAATCCTGCTACCACCCCCCAAGCTGGAGGACCTGCTTGAAGGGCTGGATGCAGGTTAACGTTATATCCAGGATGAAGTAATTGCTCAAGGGCCCAACAGAGTAGAGCCACTTCTGGCATTTGTGGGATTCAAAATGACAGCCTTCCAATTGCCATTGTAGATCCCTAGTCTCAGAGCCACCACTCCTCAATATTAATACATAGAAGGAGTAGGTTGGGAGCAGGCACTGATACAGGGCGTTGCCGCACCCACCACACAACAAACCACCTGAGTACAGTTGTGCAACGGGTGACACCTTAGCATCACACCAGTACAGTGTGAGGATTTTTACAGTGGCTGGAGTACTAATACAGTTTTCACTGCAAGTTGGAGGACCTGCTTACAGAGTTGGAATCAGGTTAACATCATGCCCAGGATGAAGCAAGTTAAGGGTCTTGCTCAAAGGCCTAATGGAATAAAGTCACTTCTGGCATTTACGGGATTTGAACAGGCAAGATGAAGCAATTGCAGGCTAAGGGCCTTGCATCTTGTGTTTGCAGGATTCGAACCGGCAACCTTCCGATTGCCATCACAGATGCCTAGCCTCAGAGCCACCACTCCAACTTATTAATTCATATATTGAAACTAAAATATCACACAGTATATACAGTGGTTATAAAATTATTCACCCCATTGTTTTTTTACAGGGCAACAAAGACACTTTAAAAATAACAAAAAAATAAAACCCAGAAGAAACCAAACTTATTCTCAGCCTGGGATCACATATTTCTCCGGTCTTAATGACTAAGTAATGTTTTCATCTTTTCAAATGTCAGCTGTTCTCCTACATATGGCAGCTGTTCTCCTACATATGTTACTTGCTCAGTCCTTTTCAGCTATACAACACCTGATGGAGGCTATAAAGTTGAGACATTGTGCCTCTTACCTTCCTTCTGTTTCTGTTTCAGCATAACCTTTTACCTCTTTTTTGAGTTATTGTGTTTTCCGTTCAATTCAAAATTTATTGTTATAGCCAGTGATGGCTTGTAGCTAAAATTAGTGGAGTGCTACTCCAGAAAATTTTTAGCCTTTGTTTTAAAATTGTGTAAAAGGAAATAAACATGTATAAAAAGAAAATTTATTCAGAAACTGAAAAAAAATGAATCAAATAGAATAGCTGAAAGCAGAATAATAATCTAATTCTACACTTTATCACATTCAAGAATATGGTACACGGTTTTTAAGCACAATACATGCGGAGTAAAAAAAAAAAACACTACCTTCCACCAGCATGCCAGGGTCGGCACTACGGGAGCAACAGTGCTCTCTCTCCCTCGCAGCCTCGCGTGCAGCTTCCTATGTGCGCATGCGCACAACAGCCAAACACTACGCCGCTGGAACTGTGAAGTGCTTTTTGTATCTTTTTCATAAACTGGGGGATGGCTACTGACATTAAGCTTAAGGATTATATATTGTACAAGTATAAAGAAAGAATTAAAGAAAAAAGGACTCATTATATTAAATGTTATCGATAATATCAAGTGGAAATAGGGTGCGCTGCAGTTCCACAGTGCCTATACGCAAGCCGCCACTGGTTATAGCAAAATTGAAGCCTTTCAGTTTCCTGTGTTATCAGTTTCTGATTGCACCCACAAGCATTAGTTGCTTTGTACAGCTCATTATGGAGCCCTTAGACTGGGGCTTTCATGTGAGGATGCCAGCGGTGACTCAGTACTACATCATGAGGACAGGTGCCAAAGAGGGGTGGGTTGTGATGGGGTGAATGAAGCACCCCACAGATCTACCGCTGTAGATATCCCTTCTAAAGTGATTGGACCTGGTATGCCCAGGACCCTCTCTTCCTCTTGGGTGAGAGGCATTGTCAATAACAAGATCTTTGTTGCTTTCCTCCTCCTCCAAGAACACTTACAATTATTCTTTGTATAAGTGCCATCCACCATTCTTCTTCATTTACAGGAGCACATATTCACTTTTGAGCCTATTTAGAATAAGTGGCTAGTTGCATGATTGCTTAACTAATGGATTTTAAAATTTGTTTTATTTACTTTTTGGCATATATATTCATGGTTATCTCAAACTCTTTTTAAAAATTGTAAGTGTACTTTTTTGGGCTAAATGGTATAAGATGCGTTTGATGCTTAGTGTATTGTATTTGATCTCTACATGACCAATTGAATAGGTTTTAATGCAGCTTTAAAAATGACATCAATCCACCTGACTTATCTTTCCTACAATCCAACCGCATCTCTCCTCTCAGCTTTTCTGAGCACGAAGTCCGTTTGCTCTTCCAGAGACAGAAATGCAATAAAGCTCCTGGTCCAGATAACATCTCTCCATCCACACAAACACATTGTTCCAATCAGTTAGCTGCCATATTTACAGACATTTTGGAGCCTGTTTCAAAGGATCCACAACCATCCCATTAATTGAATGTCTGAGTCTTCAGCGCCTAAAATCCTTATATTATTTCTCTTGTGTCCGTCTGTGCTCGATATAAACAATAGTTGCCACAACCACTATATCCCTCCACAACAATAGGAAGGAATCCATGCTCCTGGCAGAGTTTTGGTCTTAGGCTTATCTTCAATTCTTAAATGTGACCAGTTATCGACTGTGGTATTTGACTTTTTGTTTGGTGCACACTTTGTTACTGACCGAAACTGCATTATGACACTACCATTTTACTCCTCCTTTTTCCTTCACTTCAACGTAAGCCTCCCGATAAACTGAAAAGGCAGATACAGCCTAGCTGCGACCAACAGAAACGGTCTTGCCGGCCTTCATTCTCACACCAACGCACAGAAGCAGAAACATCTACATCATGCCAGACCAAACAGCACAGGCAAGATGCCTTAGAACAACAAAGACAACATATGACAAACCACAGAGCGACATTATCCGAAGATCAGCAGCAGAAAGTCTTGTACCTAGATAATGAATTCAAAAAATGAATCACACACACAACCTTTCTGAAGAGCAGCAGCAAACTGCCAGACAACAAGAAACATTACAACAGAAAAACAACTACAATGATTCCATAACACTGACAACTCAAAACAAGATATTCCCTTTATATTACGGTGTAGGCAATTCCCCGTTCATTTAGCATATTGTATGACTATCACTAATTCACAAGGACAAACGTTTAATAACGTTGAAGTTTATTATTCTGTTTTTACTCATGGCCAGTTGTACACTACATTTTCCAGAGTTATATCAAAACCCAGGTTAAACATACAAGTACTTGCAGGTTACACATAGGGGAATATTTTCGCTGACAATAACATTTATGCAACAAATTGCGTTTACTAACAATCATTATAAACGTCAGCATACTACATTACCTGATGGCCACACTTAACACATACTGACTTACAGTATATGTGCCCTGCATTTCCTTTTTTTGTCCAATATCTTCTGTTAACCTATTCATATTACACTTTGTATTGTAGACATTCATGCTGTTGTACATGACTATAATAACATCCCATACTAATCATGTAACTATTCTAATATTGAGTCCTCTCACGAGTTACTACTTATTAAAATAATCTCCTTTCTTACCGTAACTGATGTTCTTCTCTCCCTCATCATCATTTCATTAACACTTTTATTTTTGTAAAATTTTTGCAAGCACTATTTACAAGTCTGTCACTAATTCTCTCATTGGGCCCACGACAGTTTGCTTACTATGCCAATAGGTCAGTTGACTATGCAGTGAACATAATTCTCCACTACACCGTGTAGCATTTAGACTGTCCAATTGCTTTTGCCTAGATCTTCTTTGTGGATTTCAGATCAGCATTTAATACAATCATACCAAAGCCTCTCCACAGAAAACTACTCAGTATGAATGTGGACTGTGTTACATGTTCCTTGCTCGTGACTTTCTAAGTAACAGACCTCAGACAATGAAGATGAGTGAATATTAGAGGTTGTCTGCTCTCTCCTTTTCTCTCTCTACACCAATGACTGCACCTCCAGTGATCCATCTGTTAAAGTGCTGAGGTTTGCTGAAGACACTACCCTGACTGGCCTAATCACAGACAGGGACGAGGTGCCATATCGGATGGAGGTACCTAAATGGTGTGAATAGAGTAGAATCATTTAAATGTCTTGCTACTCAACATCTGAAATGGAATGAAAGAAAAAATGTTTTATTATGAAAGCTCAGCAGTGGATGTTTCTTGTCTATCAATGTAAAACATTTAACCTGTCCCAATCAGTGCTGGTGCAGTTTTAAAGAGCTGTTATTGAAAGCATCTTCACTTTCCCCATAACACTCTGGTAAGGTAATGCATCTACTCATTCCAACCATAAACGACAGCATGTTATTCAGACAGAAGAAAAAATTGTAGGCCTGAAACTGGACTCCATTGAGGTCCTGTATACATCATGGATCAGACAACGTGCTGGAAATATAATCAAAAACCATACATATCTGGGCAAACACCTGTGTCAGTTATTACCATTGAGGAAACATTACTGGCCACTAAATGCAAGAACTACTGGACATAGAAGCAGTTTTCCTTCTACTGCAGTCACTACACTGAAAAAAATGGCATGTCACATTAAAATAAAAAAAAATATGTACATCGGCTGCACATAATAAAATTGTTTTTATCAAAAATGATTTAATGATGCTTAATACACTAAATTAATATATCCTGAAACAACATAATATTTTTATATAAAATGAATGAAACTTTTTCATTCTTCGTTAAATTAATTATGTTATGTTAAATGAACATGACTATAAATGTCAATAAAGCATAATATTTTAACAATTGTTTTATAAACTTTTTTTAAAAATGCACCTCACCGAGTTACTTAGCTATAACCTTTTTAGGTTGTCAATTATACTTGTTCCAGTATTATTTTATAGTTCATGTTCAAAGTTATTAATAAGAAATAAACAGGTTTGCTTGTACCAAAACTAGTTTTATTTGGTAAAAACAATACAAACCAACAAAAATACAAAAGATTAGTATTCAAAGTAGAAATGTACAACAGTTGTATAAGAACACTGCTTCTTTGGCTGTGCCAGAATTCCATGACCAATGTATAACTAAATATGAACACAAAATGCACCTTGGATAGAGTGTTATATTATAAAATACATTTATATTTATGTAACTATATATATTATATATTATATTATTCTTCACATACAACACTCAGTTTGTTGGGCGGTGGCATCAGTCATATAGTAGGCTGCAGAAGGGTGGCCAGCCATGATACCTGTGCAGCTTTAAAAGTAAGCAGGGTGGCTGTAGCAGCCTTGAGAAGTCGACAAACCATTTCCTTCATTATTCAATTCAATTCAGTTTATTTTTTGTATAACGCTCTTCAATGACTGCAAGTAATGTTGTGGAAAAAAACTAACCTCTATTTTCAAGTAAATCACTCTCAGAGACCAGATGAAAATTCAGACCGATTGTTTATTTGCAAATAGATATGCACAAATGTCTCATTCTCTGGAGTGAGCAATCAGGAAAACAATTCATTCCCTTTTATACTTTTCTATTACCATTACCTTATTTAATCACGTCATATGACTTTTAATAGGCAGAATTCTATAATCTTAGGCAATCGTCTACACCCACCAGTAACTTCGTATACAGTACATACCGATTCTACCACTATTCTAAACATCGCTTCGTTAATAGGGGTGTCCTGCAGGTTTTCCCATTCATCTTATTCCTGCTTCACAATAAGGGTGTTTAGGCTTTCTCATTAGTTTGTTCTTGCTTTTTAAGGGGGTGTTTATTGCTCATTTACTTCATTTTAATCTTATTGATTACCTTGATGATTCCTCTTAAGATGTGGCAACCCTCACGCGTTCAAGCTTTAAGCCGCGTTTAGTTAACCCTTCAGTCCATTTCCTTATGCTTTTAATAAGCCATTGTTCCAACTTCATTTAAGTACAGTATATGCTTGTATTAAATTGTAAAAATTATCATGTATTCATTAAAAATATTTGATTAAAATTCTATAATAAGTTCTGTAAAAATTTTTTTACAGATTACTAAATGCAGAAACAGTACACATAAAGACACAGATTTGTTTAAAAACAAAGGGAAACAAAGCAGTTTGAAAATGATTAACATAATTAAAATATCTGTCTATTAATTAATTGTTGAACTATGGCCAGTAGATAACAGTGAAGAGGAAAGTATAAATATAGCAGCATCACTGAAGAAACTAAACATCAAGGAGGTCAACGATGAATTGTAAGAGAGAAGCTCAAAGACAAAGTCAAACACAGCAGCGATCCTGGAGACCTCAACCAACTGGCCACCCACCTCCTCCTGGTCATTCTATAGTAGAGTCTGCTGGCTCTCTAAAGTAAAGACAGGATCTTTCCATCCAATGATTCCAAGGTTTCCAGTATCTCAGATAACTTTGACATGGACAGAAAAACAGCTTGCTGATAGAGTAATGGCACAGAGTACCAAGAAGACAAGCAGGGTTAGTAATAATTGATAACTGTTAAATTACTTATATTTTTGTACAAATAATTAAATTAATGAGACTCTCAAATCATGAGTCCGAGGCACCACTGCAGCCCAGGGGGGTTGCCATCTAGTGTCCTGGGGGAGGTAACATACTGGCCACGCTTGCTCCACTGGTCCTCCCGGCGTGGAGGCGTCCCAGCCAGGCAAGGGCCCCGGCTGCACGCTACAATATATTTGCTACAAAATATGTAGAAATTCTAAAAGCATTTAATGTTCTTGACTGTTCTTTTTCATATGTCATATTAACTTATTCCAACTCTTTTCTCAAAACATGCCTTTGTTCTTCTACCTAAAATTATCCCTTCAAAGGCAGAAATATACACACTTCATGATTGATTTGGGATAGCATGTACAATAGCAAAATAGAGAATTAAAATGCATCACGTTTACACTTACACTTTAGTGCTACATTTTTATAATTCACATTTTCTGTCTACTATGGCTGTAGAGAACAGCCAAGCAAAATGACACCTTTTATTAGCTAACTAAAAAGATTACAATATGCAAGCTTTCAAGGCAGCTCAGGCCCCTTCTTCAGGCAAGACATAATCGCAAAAGAGATGGGCTGGTATATACCATAACAGAACGTTAATATGTACTACATTTACACTTTTATAATTTAACATGTTTCTGTATGTAAGAGCCAATCTTAGAAAGTTAATGCTTTAAGTTAAACTCATATTAGTGTTTGCTTAATTTGAATAAGAATATAATTTTCTTTCAAAGCTTTAGATTATGGTATAGCCTTTCACCCCCTGTAACTTAATATGAGATTGAACTTTCCTGGCTACTGTATATCTGTAATACAGTGTGTTTATTAAGTCAGTGTGTTTGGAATTATTCTCATTGCTAGCATACAGTTTTCTGACCGTTTAGAAACGGTTCAACTGTATGAACAAACTTAAAGAATGAAACAAGATATATAAGCTGTAAACAGAACTATTCTTAAACCAGGCCCTTTCATTTCTTTACTATATCAGTGTTGTGAACTTTTTATCTTGAATGTTTACTAAAGCTTCTAAAAACATAGATATTTTGTCTGTGGAATCATTCCAACACGTCAAGCTATTGCCAGAATCCCATGAAGCAAACTAAAGCTGCAGAACTTTGGTAATTTTGGGTAAACACAGCTACACTGTACATTTACTGGAAAACACTATCTAAAAGCCTACTTGACACATTTGAATGTGTAAAGGTTATGAAATAATTCATCACATTCTACAGTATGACTTCTTCATTGCACAACATGAATACTTGCTACTTAGATAGTTGGCCTGGTGTTTAAGTTTCAGGAGCACACAGTTTTTGAGGATGTTTGCCAGCAATGTGGCCTAGTGGTTAAGGCCACATAATGTAAAATAACGTATGTGACTAAGAACAAGTGGCTTAATCATTCAGGGCCCTCCTTGTAAAAATAAGCACATATATGCAATATATTGTAGCTTTTTCTTGTAAAGCATCTTGGAATGGTGTCCACCAAAGAAAGCACTATATACAGTAGAATTAAGACTGCATTTAATGCTTTGCCAGGAAGCAATCATTAGTCAGACAAAATGTCTTGTTTGAATGTGTGACATTTATTACAGTGTCCGAGTCACTTCACCTCTTACTATGACAGTGCTGTCAACCCCTGAAAGGCTAGCATTCCCTTCACCTTATTCTGACATTTTCTCTTCAGATACAATTTATTTTGCTGGTTTTAAGAGTTTCGATAGCTGTAACTGTGATTGCTACCATTTGATCTTTTACACAGGGTGTGGAGATTCACTGCTCAACCACAAGTACAGAGTCCTACAGGTTATGGATTGAGCAAGAGATGCAATTACACCGACTGCCCTGAGGAATTACACGTTTGAGGTTTCCTGCTGGTGAACTAAAATATCTATGTACGGCTGACACTTTAGATTTCACAAATTTGAATCTTGTACACATATTCCCAAACAGCATATAGAATAAAGCTGGAATAAGTTAATTTTATTGATTACAAAATATTTTTTAATAGATGGCATATCACAAATGTTAACACCAAGTGCTAAGTGCTAATGTTTGTGATGCGTTCTCTGTTGGAACGAAAAATACATTGCATTTTATTATAAAAATACATTTCAATAGATGGTGCATCACAATAGAGCAGGTGGAGGGACAGAAATCAGCGTATATATAAGCAGAAAAAGCACGCAAACTAAAAGTTGGAACACCAACTCAATCGTCCCCGTTTAATATAATATTTCCTATAAAATAGAATGCAAAAGTCCCTTACAAAAGTAACAAAAAAGGTTCAATTCAAGATTTAGCCACTCCTAGATGCTCACAAAGGAGTTTCTTTAGAAGTATTTCTTAAAATGCTGGCATTCCATCCTGATCACCATTGCCTCCTTCCATTGTGGTCAGATTATATGGCACTCTGACTGGAAGAGGAGGAGTCAGTTTCCCTTGGGGGTTTCTTCTCAATACTTTGGAGTAAAGAAGGAGATAACAATAGTGCCCCCTCTTTCCCTGGGGCCGCATTACATATCTCAGGTGAACACGGAAATTGATCCGAATGTGTGACAAAGAATATATTAGAAAAACAAGAGACACAAATAGGAGAGTTGGGCTACCACAAGGGGATGCACCATATAATGATGAAAATAAACATGCAACTTAATTATAAAATGAAATTCATTGATCATATGGGAGCTCATGATCACAAATCAAAACAAACAAGCACTATTAAAGAGTCGAAGTGCACTGTTAGATGCAAGGTCCATAAGTGACTTCTGGCTTTGTTCTTTTTTATATTCCATCTTAGGCAAAAGAATCAGGATGTTAGATGTACAGCAGATAGTCTGTCCTGGAGGCAATAGAGGAAACAAAGATATCAACAGTGCCCTCTCAACACTCAGAGGTCTATTTTGCCAACATTTACAAAGTCTTATCGTTGTTCCCAATTTGCATGTGTCTGACTATATATGATTTATTTCTTTAGTATTAGTAACAATTTGATTTTTCTGTATGAATGCTGTATTTGAATGAAATAAAAAAATAATTTAGTTAAAAAAATAAAAATTAAATAAATAAATAAAAATGCAGATATGATGCATTCTGCCTTGTATGATCCACATGTTAATATTAATGATTACAAAAGTATAAAGTGATATACCGTAAACAGGTTTCAAAATGTACAAAGGAAAATTTAAAGGATAGCAGGGCCAACACTACCAGTGTGTGAAACTTTTTGCTGGTTCCACTGCTCCACTCAACTATTAACTACGTCCCAAGTATTTTAAGTTGTTCCTGCTCACCACATAATGCATAATTATAGTATTGTAAGCAGGTTGTCATCTTTGCATGGATTTTCTTTGTATACAAGGTGTCCCTCCTATATTTCAAAGTCATGCCGTTAGATGGACTGACAATTCTACATTAGCCTTGGCATAAGAGCATGTGAGTGTGTGTGACTTTCATGTGTGATGAACTGCCACCCATCCTGGAGTGGTTACTAACATGTGCCCAGTGCTGATCTTGCAATGGAGAAAATGTGTTCAGAAAAACAAAATGGATGGACTAATGTATAAATATATCTGTAATCAGTATCAAACAATTTCAGGTAATGCTGATATGTGTACTTGAGCAAATTCTTGTCATAAATTATACATTGTCAATAAACATAAAACTGCAATTAAATTAGTGCATTGGCATTTAAAAAATAAATATAAATTAAATCCAATTTAAAATACTTCATTTACTTTCCAAAAGTAAATAAGACTATTGATTTACTGTATGCAAACGTTAAAGACGCATACAACGCCACCCCGCTGCCTGCGCTTGGGAAAGGAGATCATAACCTGGTTCAGCTTCAGCCTCACTATAAACCAAAAGTGAGAGTCCTACCTGTAACCACACGATCATTCAGGAAGTGGACCCCGGAGGCTGAGAATACTCTGAGAGAACTTTTTGGAACTACAGACTGGGATATCCTGCAGGGATCTCATAATGAGAACATTGAGGAAGTTGTTGACTGCACTACTGACTACATCAACTTCTGTATGGACATTGTAGTTCCAGTAAGAACAGTACGCTGCTATGCTAACAACAAGCCATGGATTACAAGTGACATCAAGGGCCTTTTGAATCAGAAGAAAAGGGCTTTTAAAGACGGTGATCAGCATGAGCTCAAGCGGGTGCAGAAGGAACTCCGAGTCCAACTCAGGGCGGCGAAGGAGCAGTACAGGAGAAAGCTGGAGCAGAAGTTGCAGAATAACAGCATGAAGGAAGTGTGGGATGGGATGAAGATCATCACTGGCTGCAGCTCGAAGCGGGGTACCACCATTGAGAGAGACGTGAAGAGAGCAAACCAAATGAATAACTTTTTTAACAGGTTTGACCACCCTAACCCACTCTCACTCTCACCTCGGAGTACTGCACCCTCCACACATCCTTCTGCTGATACCAGCATAGGAAAAACATCTCCACCCATAATAACAACAGCGCAAGTGAGCAGAGAGCTGAGGAGACTTCGTGCCAGCAAAGCAGCGGGTCCAGATGGAGTATCGCCACGACTGCTGAAGGTCTGTGCATCGGAGCTGGGGGGTCCTCTACAGCGCATCTTCAACCTGAGCCTGGAACAGGGGAGAGTCCCGAGGCTTTGGAAAACATCTTGTATCACCCCAGTCCCAAAGGTATCACGTCCTAGTGAGCTGAATGACTTTCGGCCTGTTGCTCTGACATCACATGTGATGAAGACCATGGAGAGGCTGCTGCTTCACCACCTTAGGCCACAGGTTCAACACGCCCTTGACCCTCTGCAGTTTGCATATCAGGAGAAGGTGGGAGCGGAAGATGCCATCATCTATATGCTACACCGATCCCTCTCTCACTTGGACAGAGGCAGTGGTGCTGTAAGAATTATGTTTCTAGACTTCTCTAGCGCCTTCAACACAATCCAACCTCTGCTCCTTAGGGACAAGCTGACAGAGATGGGATTAGATTCATACCTAGTGGCATGGATCGTGGACTATCTTAAAGACAGACCTCAGTATGTGCGTCTTGGGAACTGCACGTCTGACATTGTGGTCAGCAACACAGGAGCGCCACAAGGGACTGTACTTTCTCCGGTCCTGTTCAGCCTATATACATCGGACTTCCAATACAACTCGGAGTCCTGCCATGTGCAAAAGTTCGCAGATGACACTGCTATCGTGGGCTGTATCAGGAATGGGCTGGAGGAGGAGTATAGGGACCTAATCAATGACTTTGTTAAATGGTCCGACTCAAACCACCTACACCTGAACACCAGCAAAACCAAGGAGCTCGTGGTGGATTTTAGGAGGCCCAGACCCCTCATAGACCCAGTGATCATCAAAGGTGACTGTGTGCAGATGGTGCAGACCTATAAATATCTGGGAGTGCAGCTGGATGATAAATTAGACTGGACTGCCAATACTGATGCGCTGTGCAAGAAAGGACAAAGCCGGTTATACTTCCTTAGAAGGCTGGCTTCCTTCAACATCTGCAATAAGATGCTGCAGATGTTCTATCAAACAGTTGTGGCGAGCGCCCTCTTCTACGCAGTGGTGTGCTGGGGAGGCAGCATTAAGAGGAAAGACGCCTCACGCCTGGACAAACTGGTGAGGAAGGCAGGCTCTATTGTTGGCATGGAGCTGGACAGTTTAACATCTGTGGCAGAGCGAAGGGCGCTCAGCAGGCTCCTATCAATTATGGAGAATCCACTGCATCCACTAAATAATGTCATCTCCAGACAGAAGAGCAGCTTCAGCGACAGACTGCTGTCACTGTCCTGCTCCACAGACAGATTGAGGAGATCGTTCCTCCCCCAAACTATGCGACTCTTTAATTCCACCAGGGGGGGTAAACGTTAATATTTAACATTATACATAGTTATGGTCTGTTTTTTTCACCTGTATTATTATCATTCTTTAATTTAATATTATTTATTGTATCAGTATGCTGCTGCTGAAGAATGTGAATTTCCCATTGGGATTAATAAAGTATCTATCTATCTATCTATCTATCTATCTATCTCTATCAAAAATTGTATGCACCTGTAGAATAGAGTACATAATATAAATTGTGAAAGGTAACACAATATTGACAGCCATTTATGTTTGTGGAGAGAATCCAAGACACAATTCCTTAAGTTTCGAGTAAAATGTCTGAAGAGCAGGAATTAAGTGATTAGCTACCAGGTGAATCTAGTACAGGTAGTCCCCAGGTTACGGACATCCGACCTACGATTTACAAATGAGGACGCAGCTGTGACGCATGCGCCTCAGTAACTGCCTCTCCATCATCTTCAGCCCGGGGATGCTGCAAGCGGTGGCTGGAGGGGGGCGATTTCGCTGCTCGCGCAGTGTAGTGTGACCCGGCGGCAAGCGGTGACCCGTGGTCCATAGTCACCGGGGCCTCAGCTATCGCTCATGTGTAGGACGATGGTACGCTGCCCGCCCACTACACCGCCGCAGCTACTGCTTCTGACTGGACACAGGCTGGATGGAGCGGAGAGGGGTGTTTCACTGCCCGCCCAGCACACACGGCTGGTAATGCTGCAAGCGGTGACCCGGTTGTGGTTGAATGGGGTTGTGGGGGTAGCATTGCAGTGTGCCTCGGATGGCTGCCTGTTGAATTGGGGTTGGTCGATTCACTACCCGCCTTTGGCCACACTGTGTTTGTTCTCAGTGGGCGGACGCTGTAGGTAGCATACTGTAGTGGAGGTGACTGTGAGGTGGGCTGGTGATGAACCCCCCCTTGCCGCCCCCAGTCATTCTCAAAAGCAAGCCTACTTGTATTGTTACGCACATAGCAGGAAGTTGTCTCTTGTCAGTACATCAGACGTGTTGACGACTGCTGCCTTCCTGCTGTGATAACGTGTACAGTGCTGTGCAGAAGAGCTCATCTTAACCTTTTATCTTTACCCTTCAAGAATGTCTCAGAAACACAAATCTGATGCAAGTGTTGGTGATACAGTAAAGAAGAGAAAAACCATCACCATTGAAAATAAAGTAGAAATAATAAAAAGGCCAGAGAGAGGTAAAACTCCATCATTCATTGGCAGAGCACTTGGTTACAGTCGGTCAACAATAGCATTTATTAAAATAATGTACCTGTTCCGACTTACATACAAATTCAACTTAAGTACACACCTACAGTCCCTATCTCGTACGTAACCCGGTGACTGCCTGTATGCTGTCTTGTCTTGGACTGTGTATGTGAAGATATTTTATTGTTGAACAGGTTTTCTTTTTCAGATAAACAGATTTACTGTATAATGATATTATGCATTTTAGAGTTTACTTTAAAGGAGCCAAAAACAAAAACCATTCAGTGAGCGTCAATTCTGTGAACTGTGAGAGAATAATTTAGAGGTAAGAGTAGCTAAGTATTATGGTTTGCAGTGCACTGTGAAATATATAGGCAATTTTTTTTTCTAATATCATGAAGAGATTGCTTAAATGGTCTAGTAAACAAGCAAGTTCTTAAGGGGATATTTCAAGAAACTGGCGGACGTAATGATCTTTCATGCATCGGGCAAGACTTGCTACTTGGTACGTATGCAGTTTTCATAACAGATTAAGAGCTGAATTCAACAGATATGGAAGAACAAGGATACTGTATAATGGAGAAATAATTTTATTTTTGGCTGGTTGTGCTCTATACTCATGTGTTTTAACCAATCAGAGATATACAAACATTAATTCACCACTGTTTTGCAAATTCAATTGTCTCTAAATATAACCCTCTACCTGTATTTCTTGACCATTCTAATCCTGCTGTAACAGACTGCTGTGATGGATGCTCCCTCTTCAGCCTGGTGCTGCAACACTAATAAATGATGCAGATGGACAAGTTTTTGAATGCCTGATTATAGACTTGTGCTGGTAGAGCATATGTTTCTTTCTGTAATTAATATGTTTGATTTCTACCACAGGACAGAAAAATCTTTTTGATGAAAGAGTTCAGAGGAGACAGGCCACACTGGTTTGAGCTGAAAGAAGGCTATGGTAACTCAGACAACCACTCTGTACAACTGTACTGGAAAGAAAAGCTGGATGTCAGCTAAAATAATCACTCTTAATTCCAATTTTTAAAATACCAAAAAAAACAGTTTTTGATTTTTTTAAAATATACTGTATATGCATACATACAACATTTATTTTTGGACCTTCCACAGAAACCGAGCATTTCATTACATTTGTTCCTTTCCAGAATTTTCCTCACATATCCCAAAAGATGCTGAAGTTAGTTATTTAGAATTTCCAAACTGGACCAGTGTCAGGACAAGTTTGTGCAAAGTGTGATGGACTAGTGTCCTGTTCAGGGCTGTTTCCTACCTTAAACCCAGTTCTTCCAGGATAGTCTATGACCCCCCCACAACCATGAATTGGGTTAAGTCTGTTTGAGAAGGTTATATTTGTTGAACTGCGTTGAACAGCTAAAAACAAATAATTAATCCTCAGACTGGCAAGAAGAATGTAATAATATTGATTTCTTCTTACTGATATTCAGTTCAGTTTAGTTTATTCTTAACAAGTGCACGTCCACTTCCAGCATAAGCCCATTGCACCAAGTATAAAAAGTGTTATTTAACAGTCCAAATTTTTGTAGGTTTTATGTTTTATTATAATTATTGTTCATTTTCTGTAATTTTTTTTCTTATTGTTATGTTCAATTTGTTTATTATTTGTTAATGATGTACATTCGCTTACTCTTTGAGCTTTGTGGGTTGCTCCCCAAGAGACTGGACCATGTCATGGATGTTAGGTCCTCCTTCTGGCTTGAATATAAAGGCAGGACTCAGCAGCCAAGCATTTTCTTCTGTGAAGTTGTAAGTTTTGTTCTTTGTTATTCTTTGATTTGTCTAAGGATTTTGTTTCTGGATTTCGATTTGGGATTTTATTTAGTTAGGATGTGCACTTTACACAACCCCTTTTTGCCTCTTTTGCTCTGTCAAGCGCTTGCTTTATATATTTGTTAATTTTTTGTTAATAAATCTTTTTTATAAAGATCATTTCATGAGTTTACAGTGACCCCTGTACTTGTGTAGTTTCTCGATATATTTTTAGAACTTTTAAGTTTCTTTAGGAAGGCTTCAATCCTTTTTGGGCCTACTAGGCCTGAGGCAGGCAAGATAGAGGTGAGATAAAGCCCCTTTGTGGCGAGGCCTTTCCAGGCAGGTCAAGGAGGCCTGGTCAAGAAAGTGTTTTATAGGTCGTTTTAGGAGACCTCATTCTATGGGAGTCTATATCACAACAAAAACAAAACGTGCAACACAAATCATGCAACAAAAGTACAAAACTCAACATACATATTTATATTCTACTAAAACAAGGTGGGTTTAATCCTCCTGCTGAAAAGCTTAATTTTATATGCAAATGACAGTTTCATTTGCATCAAAGATTTCTGAATGCAAGTCCATCCTATGTTAGAATGCATTCATTCCAAGCCAGACCAACTGCCCCTGTGGACATAAAGAAGATGTGCAATAGTATGAACATTTAAATGATATGTTTACATTGTTCATGGAGAAAGTGGTATTTGACACTGAACTTACACTGTTTGGTGTTGGCCTAGTCTATAACTTTTTTCCTGAGATATAGCAACAACAAGAATATTAATTTACATCCATCCATTATCCAACCCGTTATATCCTAACTACACGGTCACAGGGGTCTGCTGGAGCCAATCCCAGCCAACACAGGGCACAAGGCAGGAAACAAACCCCGGGCAGGGCACCAGCCCACCATAGGGCGCGCGCACACACACACCCACACACCAAACATACACTAGGGATGATTTAGGATCACCAATGCACCTAACCAGCATGTCTTTGGACTGTGGGAAGAAACCCACTCAGACACAGGGAGAACATGCAAACTCCACGCAGGGAGGACCCGGGAAGCGAACCCAGGTCTCCTTACTGAGAGGCAGCAGCGCTACCCATTAATTTCTGTCATACATTTTCATAGACAGGATGCATCTCAGAGTGCTTTACAAGTTGTCAAAGAAACAGTTACAAAGAAAAGCAAATTAAAATTAGATAAGAATAATAATGAAAAAATAATATACAGTACTGTGCAAAAGTTTTAGGCAGGTGTGAAAAAATGCTGTAAACAAAGTATGCTTTCAGAAATATAAATAATGATTGTTTATTGTTATCAATTTACAAAATGCAAAGTGAGCGAACAAAAGAAAAATCTAAATCAAATCAATATTTGGTGTTACTACCTTTTGCCTTCAAACCAGCATCAATTCTTATAGGTACACTTGCACAAAGTCAGGGATTTTGTAGGATTATAGGCAGGTGTTTGATCAACCAATTATACCAAACAGGTGCTAATGATCATCAATGTCACACGTAGGTTGAAACACAGTCATTAACTGAAACAGAAACAGCTGTGTAGGAGGCTTAAAACTGGGTAAGGAACAGCCAAACTCTGCTACCAAGGTGAGGTTGTGGAAGACAGTTTCATGCCATGGCAAGATTGAGCACAGCAACAAGACACAAGGTACTTCTACTGTATCAGCAAGGTCTCTCCCAGACAAAGATTTCAAAGCAGACTGGGGTTTCAAGATGTGCTGTTCAAGCTCTTTTGAAGAAGCACAAAGAAACGGGCAACATTGAGGATCGTAGATGCAGTGGTCGGCCAAGGAAACTTAGCGCAGTAGATGAAAGACACATCAAGCTTATTATTCTTCGAAATCGGAAGATGTCCAGCAGTGCCATCAGCTCAGAACTGGCAGAAACCAGTGGGACCCAGGTACACCCATCTACTGTCCGGAGAAGTCTGGCCAGAAGTGGTCTTCATGGAAGAGTTGCAGCCAAAAAGCCATACCTCCGATGTGGAAACAAGGCCAAGCGACTCAAGTATGCATGAAAACATAGGAACTGGGGTGCAGAAAAATGGCAGCAGGTGCTCTGGACTGATGAGTCAAAATTTGAAATATTTGGCTGTAGCAGAAGGCAGTTTGTTGTTGAAGAACTGGAGACCGGTACAATAATGGGTGTCTGCAGGCAACAGTGAACTATGGTGGAGGTTCCTTGAACGTTTGGGGCTGCATTTCTGCAAATGGACTTGGAGATTTGGTCAGGATTAATGGTGTTCTCAATGCTGAGAAATACAAGCAAATACTTATCCATCATGCAATACCATCAGGGAGGCGTATGATTGGCCCCAAATTTATTCTGCAGCAGGACAATGACCCCAAACATACAGCCAAAGTCATTAAAAACTATCTTCAGTGTAAAGAAGAACAAGAAGTCCTGGAAATGATGGTATGGCCCCCACAGAGCCCTGATCTCAACATCATCGAGTGTGTCTGGGATTACATGAAGAGACAGAAGGATGTGAGGAAGCCTACATCCACAGAAGATCTGTGGTTAGTTCTCCAAGATGTTTGGAACAACCTACCAGCCGAGTTCCTTCAAAAACTGTGTGCAAGTATATGTAGAAGAATTGATGCTGTTTTGAAGGCAAAGGGTGGTCACACCAAATATTGATTTGATTTAAATTTATCTTTTGTTCATTCACTGCATTTTGTTGATTGAGGAAAATATTTGATTAACACTTCCATTTTTGAAAGCATTCTTTGTTTACAGCATTTTTTCACACCTGCCTAAAACTTTTGCACAGAACTATACAAAAAAAAAGATAAGATAGATGCTGGTCAAATTCCAGTAGAACAAAGTTCTTGGGATTGAAAAAATAATTTGTTATAATAGGATTGGAACGTGGCATAGTCTTTGGTACGTGCAGTTGATAAAGTTGACTGCTAAATGCCGAACTTGACAGCCACGTCTATTTTCTTCTTGCTAGCATCAATGGCAGCAAGAACTTCCAACTTTTTTTTTCATTAAATTTCTTTAGTTACACAAACGCCGCCCATTAATGTCCATAATGCACCCCCCATAACTTTTACAAACAACGTCCCTCATGTGATGTCACCTAATGGATTGGCTGTCACTCACTGGCTGCTGTCTGTTCGTTTTATGAGTCACTCTGTTTTTTAAACTTGGACAAGTTATGATAAAGTTAAAGGAAAGGAAGGTCAGATTCATAAGTAAGAAACATTGGATGTTTAATTTCATGAGTACAAAATTAAAGATGCATTCAAATGGGTCTCATCATCCAAGTGGATGCTACACATTAGTGGTGGTTGAAGCGCTTTGAGTAGTGATAAAAGTGCTAAATAAATATAAAGAATTTTCTTTTTTTTTTTTTCAAAAATATCTAAGATACGGTACATAGAATGTTGTGCATTTTCTTCAGATTTTACAACAGAGTATTATAGTAAGATGATTTAAGACTGAAGTATTTTTAAAATGAAACTACAGTATTTCTATATCCATATTTTGGTATTTTAGCAAAAACATGCTTGCATCTTTCATGAAATAAACAAATCATCAGTGACAGCAAAACACCTTCCCTTCTTTATGGAAATATATTCATTTAATGCTACATGAGGTAATTAACCAATATTAAAAATTCAGCAGCCTTAGCTAACAAGTTAGATACTCTACTGATGTTTTAAGGCAGCAAAAAGAAGGACCTGCAGCTCTATTTATTGGTAGCACAGTATGGAGTTTAAAGGTATTTGTCAAATTTATCTCACTTTAATTAGCTTGGCCATTTTTTCCCTTTGTAATGCTTTTTGCAGGTTTGTTGTTATGTGTATTTTACAAAGTAATAAGATAATAGGCCCTTGTTAAAAGAACAGTTATGACTGATGTCAGCTGTAAGGAGCATTTTCACTGTGGCACAACTAAGCTGATAAAAATGTCACAGAGTGCTTCAAATGTCTTCTATGTGCAAGTCCCCCTTCATTAGCCTACTAAAATCAAAAAATGTGACTGCCAGTAGATAGGCAGAATTGGTTTGCTTTCATCTTGTGTTCACTGGTTAATTAAGATTAGGTAAATTCACTGGTTAATTGAGATTAGTGTTGTGTAGTATTCATTTTTAAAATGGTAGTATACCAATGTAAATATATACCAGTGGTAATCTCACTAGATGAAACTTGACTGAAATTGCTTTGCGCTGCCTTTACTGAAACCTAAGCTGTGTCTTTAAAAAAGACACGGAGAGCTCGGAGTAGTGCATGTGATTAGCAGCTTTTTTCTGTACCCGTCAGTTCATTTACAGAAAAATAGAAATGGTTGATAATGTTAGTCATCCCCAACTTGTTGTTAAATAGGGCAGTCAAAGTGAGCTGTAGTAATACTTTGCTAATAAGCCAAATTAGGAAATGTTTAACCTCAGAAAACTTCAACTCCTGTTTGCCAACAGTATTAGAAGGTTTTCCTTCACCAATAGTGACAACACATAAAATCTTTCCCAGTCATGTCTTGCTTGCTCATCCCCATGTCTTCCAGGGGCTCAGAACTCAACAGGTGTAAAATGGTATTAGTAGCAAAAATAAGAAAAGTTAAGACCAATGTATTCTGATGGGTTAACAAGTGTGGCATTTTCACACAACACAAGTTCACAAAAAAATGCTTTCATAAACAGACTCAGACGCAAACTACTTCAAGTCAAATCACAGTGTTTCTGTACAATGTGATTGAGAACATCACACCAAACAGCGTTCATTCGCAATGTAGTCTATGCATTGCATACATTGTTTTAATGAATGTGCGTAATGTACATTTGGAAATTTGTTTTGTTCCAGATTTAAGTTAAGGGTTCAGGAAAGATTTTCCAACTGTATTGTAGCGACCTCCGCATCAGGTTCGAAAAAGAAGAAAAAAACAGACGGACGAAGTAAAGTTCAGAAAACAGTTTACTAGAACAGTAAGAAAAAAAAACCACAGGGTTGTAACAGCAAAAAATCAATGTCTTTGATTTTGAACTATTTGCAATTTCCTATATTTCTCTCATATTTGTGGTCCTGAGGGACGCCATTAAAGAAAAGCAAAAACAGAAAAAGAAAAATGCTGACTTTGTAACCCCACAACACAACCCTCTAGCCCCTTCACTAACCAGACTTCGAACCTCCTCCTGTCCCCTCTGTCCCGGGTACTGCCCCCCTCCCTTTCCACGTCAATCATACCCCTGCTGTCAGTCCTCTGTGCTGTACTCCGCCCTCCGTCAATCTGACCCAACAGTCACTCCTAAAGGCTTTCAACCTGGCTGGGATGTTACAGCATTTTGCTTTTTATTTTTAAACATTCTTAAGTTGAAAAATTTCAGATACTAAGCATAATGTAATGACCAGAGCACCATGTAACTGCATAACTGCCAAGCAGCCCACTTTCTGAAGGAGTGGAGGGTTAGGCAAATAAAACATCACAATGATCTCTAAGGGGCAGAGAGGAGGAAGGACTGTTAGAGAAAAGTTGAACCTTTTGCCAGAGTCTGGATCAGCTCTTGGTGTAAGGTGCATGATGGGAGAGGACCTTCCTTGAAAGGAGTCAGAAAGCTATTGACAGAAATAATAAGAATTTGCTGGACTGAGATAGCAGCACAGTAGGATTGGAACAGCGTGGAGTGTAGGAGCAGAGCACATGTGTACAAGAGAAGGGAGAGAAATGGAAGGAGAAGTGTGCTTCAGGTACATGACACTGAAGCAGGGAAATTAGTCGTGTCGGGAAGTGACAAAAATGAAAATGGCAGTCGTTACGGCCTTTGTGGTATGGACATTGGGTGATAATAGCGGAGTTGGTGGATCAAGAACACTGTGTGCTCTCTAAGGCGTCTCCCATGGCCAAAGCAGTGGCTGTTTTTGTTATCATATTTAAAATAAATAAAATTCACCAATATTCTTTTACTACTGTAGGTGTTCAGTTTCCTAAAAACTTTTCTTGGGGGGGGGGGGCATTAATTTTGCTTTTTATTTGTGAAAAATACAAAGTTATCTATAATTTGCTTTGGTATTGTTTCAGTATCGGTATTGAGGTGCAAAAGCTGGTCACAATTTCAGTATTGATCCAACACTAACTGAGATCCTATCCACGATTAGCTTGTACACCCTGTTCCTGTGAAAACAGAAGAATTAGAAGTGGATGGATCACAAACGCAAATACATTTCTACTACTAGATCAATAAATTTAAACAGTTACAGTATCAAATGAGAAAACAATCAATGTGGCCTGTCATCAAGCGTGTAGATGTATCCTTGTTCCTGTGTCTCCCTCGACAGTGGATTCAGTCGCAGTGAAGCAGTTTGCCAGAAACAGATGAACAGGTTGAGGCTGATGTTGGCATATATGAGAAAATAAACTGAGATATTCAGCATGAATTCTCAGTCTCACTGGAAATGAATTTTAAATAAGAAATTGCAACTGCTATAACTGAAAAAAGAAAATTTTTTTTGGACTGTTTATATTTAAAAGCATCATTTTATAAGGGAGCAATATTAACTTAGAATAAAAAAGAATGCAAATTAAAGTAAAAACATGCTGAAAGATATTTCTTTGATTAGAACGATTGATTGCATTTTGCCAACTGCTAGCTTTAATCATTAATGCCAAGACAGAGTCTAATAAATCAGTGCGTTCAAGGTTTAATTGTTTTTACTCTTCAAAAAATATCACTACTCATACATGAGCTATTGAACATTTTTTATCATTTCTTAATTGACTGGAATGTTGTTCCAAGAAAATAAATGCCACTACAAATCAGTATGAAGCTCTTTCTGTTTTGATTAATTTGAAATAAAACTAATTTTTTAGTAGTACATTAAGTGAATGCAGTCACCTGTTTAAAAATCTTAAATCCTTAACAAAATAATTCAGAATAAAAATAGGAATCTCTTTGGGAATCAGAGAAAAGGATTTACTGCTATTCATTTGATGTACGTTTCTTGTAAATGTGGCAAAGCGGACTTGTGTAGAACAAGGGGACAAAATTACAATGTATGACTTTCTTTACAACAGTGGCTTCCTAAAAGGTCCCCCAAGTGTACCACGAGAATATATGGGGACCCCCCCTACACAGACCATGATAATTTACCCTTTTGTACCTGTGCTGCTTACTTAACCAAGGTGCTTGTTTTTGAACATTTATTAAGAAAAGTACATTGACTGCTGGGTCTGTTACACTGGTTGTGTTTGTTAAAGCATAATCTAAAATTAATATGCCATTTCAAAAACAGCCTGTGTGTTTCTTGTTTTATTTTTTAATAAATAAAAGTTTTTTCTGCACTTGCATGTATTTCTTAATCATAATATAAAAGGAGTAGGCATTTTTAGGTAAAAAGTAATGACCAGTAATTACCAAAATACAGAATTTGTCACAGCAGATATTTATAACACAATAAAAGAAAAGCTGCTCATTACTCACTTGGATGATGTATTACTTTTTAAATTAAGCATAAAATGATTAAGCATTTCTGAAAATAAAGCATCAAAAGTCATTTTTAAACTCCAAAAATAGTCACTGCAAGCATTATTTCATAACATTGTTACAGAAGCTACTTCATTGTGCTCTGGATTCAGTACTGGAGCTGTTCCATCTGTGACTGCCACTTTTTAATACGAGTGCAAATACAAAGCTGTTTTCTATCCACATGCAATTAAGTCAGCAAAAAAGACAAAAGAGTTGTGTGGAGCTTTGTCAGCAGTCAAGTAAACCACTGAAGAGTCACCATCTTGACACCTGTGCGGCTTTAAAAAGTGAGCAAATAAGCTGTAATTACATGCGCAAAGTCAAGCCAAATTCTCCTACATTTTTCAAGTAGCCTTTTTCATCTTGTCATAGTCATTTTTCAGGCCATCAACTGACAGAACGTGTCCATGAAAGCACACCTCTTTTGTTTTAAACTGCAGCTTCTTCTACACCAACGTTAGCTTAACTTGCCTACAGCAATCCGCCACACTCTGGCTCAGCATCTGCGGTGCCACAGCCTACAATCAGAATGTCATCTGCAATTGGATTAACACCTGTCATGCCCGACAGGAGCTCATGTTGCTTACGCTGCTATTATTCAGGGTGCACTGACAACTCCAAATGGTAGTCTGAGCCTTTATCTGTCTTCCCCATGGGGCCCAAAAGCTTCTTAAATAGCTGCTTTCATCATCAAGCTTACACTGTAGGAATGCATTCTGGTTATCCAGAAGAGTGAAGTGCCATGCCTGTGGCAGCTTATGTAGTACACCTTTGAGCATAGGCATGATGTAATGTGACCTCCTCAAAGCAAGGCTGAGAAACTTTGTGTCAATGCAAATCCACAACTTCTCTATATTTTACACTCACCATATTTATAATCTAGCTGGTTGGATCTGGTACTAGAGTAAAAGAGACCTGTGGCTTCATATTGATCGATTTGTGTTTTCACTGCCTATTGTGTAGCACACTGCAGTGGTAAGACAAACTGGTCCAGTTCAAAATAGACTTCCCCACAAGACTTTCTACTGGTCATTTGAAAACATAATCCTCTGTATTAATGATTGCCTGTTTTAAGAGCGGTATGTCGTTCACATGCTCCACTCACATGCTCCATAGGACTAGTGAATTTCATTAGTACCAGTTGTTTACAAGTTGAGACCAGATAGAAGTGGTCAGTGTTTGGTTCTGACAATTTCATAGTCAAGTGGATGTGTGTGATGTTTCTTTGAGCAGGCAGTTTGAAAAACTCCCATTGACTACATAGTATGTCCGGAGTTCTGCCTAGCTTAAGTTTACTTTGTAGTGTGAGCTACAGCTGGTCTCTCATACTTGTTACATTGCATGTTGCATCTGAGTGGAGTTGTCTTGGCAGGGTTTTGTTGTTCATTTTAAGTGTGGCATACTATTTTGTTCCTCTGGCATTAAGACTGCCAATCACTAGTGAACACTAGGTTTGTGTGTTGTATGATCACTTTCAGATCCATCATTTTCAGTCATATGCACTTTCTTGGCTGAACATCTGCCACTTGACAAGCACACCCTTACAAAGTAGTTGCTTAAAACTCAGGAGTTGCAAGTTTTCCCATACGTTGGGCATTGATCCTTGCATCGCTTATGTCCTAAACTGCAGTATGTGCAGATTGCTAATGTTGGTGTGACTGCACACGCTGCTCACAAATCTTTGCACCTTTATAGTGGTGTCAACACTATCTGCCTGCTGTCCATCCTGATCCATCATCGCTCGTAAGCTCTGTTGTGTTGCAGATCTCAGTTTTGCTTGTCAGTGTCAGGTGACTCTCTCTCTCTCTCTCTCTCTCTCTCACTCTCTCTCTCTATAAATAGCACCTTGTAGATTTATCAGCGATGTCTGGCCCTAACCCGGCTCATATTAGTTTGTCCTTTAATGCTCCATATTCACAGCTCACTGCTTTTTCCTGAAGGTGAGTAACAAAGTTGTCAATTATACCCACAACTTGTTCGCAGCTTCCAAAGACAAACCTTCCATATAGGTTGTTCTTCACAGGTTTAAAGTAGCTTCCAGTGCTGCCAGAATAACGGACAGGTTTTCTTGCTGCTCTGAATACAGTGTTAGGTTATGCTTATCTGCATGTTGTCATTCGTTGCCCATTAGTCATTTAAGTGTTGCCCCTTGAACCATCCTAGGCTTTTCTGCCAAGCCTACAGCAATGTCAAAATATCTCTCAGTTTACACTCAGGTCTTCATTCATCTTTATTTTTTTGGTATTTTGTATACTGTATTAATCCCCAAGGGGAAATTGTCTTTTTGGATGACCCTTGGCGGTCAGAACCCCTGGAGCAATTTTCAGGTTAAAGGCCATGCTCCAGGGCCCAGCGGAGTAGGACCCCTTCTGGCAGTAATAGGATTTGATACCAGCATAGATCCTTAGCCTCAGAGCCACCACTCCACTCAGGGGTAGGAATACTGTTTGTTTCAGCCATCCTTTACATTTTTAATAATTTTTTTGTAATTAGATCGTTTGTGTTACTTCCGTCTTTGTGCTTATTATTGTTATTTTCATCTGAATGCTTTATAGTACATAGTCAGGCTTTGGAATAAACTGAAAATTTAGACTCTCCCACTTCTGACACCATGTTCTTAGGTGATACTTAGAAAAGACACAAACTCAAGGCTTCAAACAGTAGCAGTCATATTTAGCAACAACCACGTAAAAGCAAATACATTAAATATCCCAATAAAACGTCTGGTTCAAAGGTAAGTACACAGTTGCATACTTCATTGTGGTACCAGAAGTGTAACCTCTGAAACAGCAGGCACACTAGCTGACCAAAGCACACTGTTGCTTGTGGTGTTTCTTGGACTGAGACACACCACTTCTTCCTCTGCTTTTCTCTCTGTTTCTTTACCTGTTGCTGAATCAACATCTGCACTCACAGCAGCTACACCTGGCATCTGCACTTGACCTCTGTATATCTCTCTTTTTCATCACAGTCTTCCTTCTGATTCTCCATCCTTTTGTCCTTCCAACTTAACAGCTCACTCACCTGCCACACAAGACTCCCTTTCTTTTTCTGTCCTAGAGGCCTCTACCTTTCACTCTTCTGTCCATCCTGATCTTTGCACACCCTGCCCATCGCTCCAACAGTTGGTTTTTATTTGTCGGTCATCCCAAAGCACCTGGCTCACATTGTCTCCTTCCAAGCACCCTCTCAGCACTATGCAGTACTATACCTGAGGCGCTGCAATATGGAATGCATTTTAAATGGGGGGTTTTGAGAAAACGGACAATCACTGTTTGCCAGATATAGCATGTTTTGAATTTTGATGAAGCAGTCAACTTTAAAAAAGATAAGTTTGACACTCCTGTGATGTAAGTATTTTGCAGTTATTTTATAAATATTTTCAGTTATCTTTGCAGGCCCTCCTGTATATTGTGACCCCCTAGTGTGCCACGGTCCTGCTTTTTATGAGAATTCATTGTCATGGATTTCCATTTACACATTTTTTTCATAATTTCTTAAAAATTTGTTTGTTTCCTCTCTAGTTATTAATAATAAGAGGCAGACAAGAACTACAGAAAAGAACCCGATAACCTGCTCCCCACCAAATCACATTCCATTAGGCATGTTTTGATTACTATTATTCTTTATTACTCTATTAGTTTATATTTGTTTTTCTGGACCCCTCTTATTATGAATGGTGAACCTGACGTTTCTATTTTGTGTCATTTTTAGCATTGTTAGTCTTTTTTTAATGTTATGTTATTTTTGTGTTTTTGTGACACCAGTAGGTAGACTCGTGACTGCTTCATTGCATTTACAATGTATTTATTCATTCATTTGTATAAATATGGGAGCGTGTAAACACAGAATTATCCCTTCGTTGGATAAAAAAAAGTATTTTCGTGCAGTTCTTGGTAGCTCAGAAAACCAAGTGAAGAGGTTTGCTTTGGTTTTCGAGTTTTACTTCATTACAAGATAATCTCTCAACAAGTTCATATGGTTCACAATTTATTTTTGTCTCCAAGATTCTTGACCTTGCTAGTCTAACTTTGTTATTGGTGTCAAGTTGATCATGTCCCATTCCCATTTGTTCTCAAAATAAATTCCATGCACTTGAGCTCGCACATAATAATTTCAAGTTCCTTTCTACTTATTGCTGATCTGATATGTTACTTGGTGCAACTGCTACTTTTACCAGAATGCAATACCATAAAATGACATGCCGAAAGTGATTGGAATCCTTAGGCATCAATGGTGACAGATGGCAGCCACCGCACTGGTCTATCTTATTATGCTAGTTTTATACACTCCAATATATACTGTAGACATGTGACAGAGGGCTGCAGTTGACAGACGTACGCTCAACTCTGATTTTAAATATTCCCAAATATAGATATTTATTTCTCATTTTTAACCTGAGTTCTTATCTTCCTCTTTCCTTGTGTCAACTGTCTGAATTTTCAGTTTATTCTACTGTATTCGAAACTGTACTTAATTTACTACATTGATGTTTCTTAAATTCCTTTGGAACAGTAGAGACAAGGTTTATAGATTTCTCTATTACTGTACTTTTGGATAGATAAAAAGGTTTATGGATTTCTCCATTACTGCATTTTTAGATAGATGTGTATATTTATATATGTTAAACACTGAATGGGTTTGTAATTTCCACTTGCTATTTTATATTTGTAAATTTGTCAGTTCTTTTTAGAAAAGTACCTGAGGTAACAGCAAATAACATGATGAGTTTTGATGTATTTGTCATGAAAATATTTATTTTAATTAATCAGTTTACTAAACTATTTAGCCATCATGACTTTTTAGTCTATAACTAATCATATGTTTTTATTTTTAATTCAACAGGGTATATGTTTGTTTTAATAGTGTTGTGTTTCAATAACTTAGAGCAGGTTTGCTTTTTTCTTGACATTAGATTTTAATTGAATTTAACAGGCACAGTAAATAAATATTTTAGCAATGTCTGAATCCAATATATGAAAAAGAAACTCCCTTCACCACTGACCAGCCCTTATGCCCCATCTCAGCTCTGTAATAAACAGATATCAGGAGACAAAAGTGAGAATAAAAAATTATAAACATATGACCTTCATAATCAGCCATGAGGGAGGGCAGCTGCTGAGCCACGGAGCCAGTCTCTGATGTTGGAGCTACATGACCTGTTAATCAAGGCTGAGGAAACTCCAGGCAGAAACAACCAATTTGGCAGCAATGGAGAGGAGAAAGGTTCCATTAGAAAGGAGTAAAGGAGTAAAAAACTTCAAGGATCAAAAAATGTAGTAACAAAAAGATAAAGAGTCTGAGACAGAGGACCAGAAGGAGGTAATGGTGTAAGAGCAAATTCCAAAACATATGGTGGACATACAGTGGACTCAAAAAGTATTCAGAGCCCTTCAATTCCTTCATGCTTTGCATTGTAGATCTTAATTTTAAATGGATAAATTTGCAATTTTTACCCATCAATCTACACTTATTAGCCCATAATGACAAAGTGAACAGTTTACAGATTTTTAAAAAATCAAACACTGAAATCTCTCATTCATTTAAGTATTCAGTCCTTTAATTCAGTATTTCATAAAAGCACTTTTAGCAGTAATTACAGCTTCAAGTCTTCTTGGTAAGTCTACAAGCTTTCCATACCTGGATTTGAGTATCTTATCCCATTCTTCCTGTCAGATCGCACGTGTAATGGAAAAACCTTGTAACTGCCATTTTTTCAAAAACTGAGTTTTTTTAGTTTTTGGAGTGACTAGGCCTTTCCTGATGTTATAAGGTAGTGGTGATGGCCAAATATGTCTTCATAGCACAATGGAAGAAGCTACTCTGTACACAGTATTTTACATACTGCAAGACAAAAACCTAGCAACTCCACTGACCAATGAAGAAAGACTACCTACCAATGAAAACATCAGATTTCGATCACATGATTTAAATGTTGTGTTTGCATGATTTAAATGGCAGGTGTTGTTGATTCATGAAAAAAACAGTATTGTGTATGTGAAGCTCATGAAAAATGAAATCTAGAGATTGTTAATTATCTCAGTTTGCTGAAAACTTGAAAGATGTGACATAGTAGGTTTTTCCATAGTGGCTGAGAGATCTTCTCAAGCTCTGTTAGATTGGAGGTCTTTCCACAGGTGTTCTACTGGGTTTAAGTCTTGGCTTTGGCTTGTCCCAAAGCCACCTTGCCTTGGCTGTATTCTTTGAGTTATTTTCATGCTGAACAGTGAAGCATCGGCACAATCTGACGTGTCATGCATTCTAAAGCAGGTTTTCTTCAAGGAACTCAAAAGATTTGGTTACATTCACCCTTCTCACAATTCTGAAAAATCTCCCTGTCCCTGTCATTAAGAGGAACCCCTCACATCATTATGCTACCACCACCATGCATCACTGTAGGGCTGGTATTAGGCAGGTGATGAGCAGTGCCTAGTCTTTCCCAGACACATTGTTTGGAGTTCTGTGCAAAGAGTTTAATATTCATGCTGTCAGAGTCCATTAAACTGTCATATGCCTCTTACTTAAGAGTGGATTTCATCTACCCACCCTGCAGGGATTGGCGGAGTGCTGCTGAGATGGTTGTTCCTCAATATGTTCTCCCATCTCAGCAGAGGACTTCTGAAGCTCTCATCGAGCGCCATTGGGTTCTTGGAAACCTCCCTGCCCAAGGCCCGTCTTACCCAGTTATACAGTTTGGCTGCATGGCCAACAACATTAGGAAGAGTCCTGGTGGTTTCAAATTTCTTCAAGTTCACAATTATTGAGTCCACTGTACTCTTGAGATCACTCAATGCTTTAGAAAGGGTTTATATCCTTGCCCTGATCTACAGTACGCCTTGCCACAGTTTGAATGTGGAGGTCTACAGCAGTGGAGGTCTACAGCAGTGGTTCTCAAACTTTCGGATTTCGGATCCTATCATTTTTACTTCCATAAGATTTGCATGTGTTCGGCTAACTTCGATGAAATATTTGAAATTTATTTTTTTTTTAATTTATTTTTTTAAAGTGCTTTAATAACTGTTAAAATGCCTTGTGTTATTCTTATTTAATTATTGTTTTATGTAAAGAAACGATTAAATATGTTTTCATTTTTAAAAATCTTGTAAACGAGGACACCGATGAAGTCAATCTGCTCGAGACGAACGTATTTTCATCCGACAAATATTATACCGCTATTAGTTGTATCATGAAAATAACCCAATACGCAGTAAATTATTTAACTCAGTTTGGCAATATTGGCTACGCTGCCAATGTGGTGCAGTTGCGCCGCATTATCACCTGATCTACTGTTACCTGAATGTTCGTGACAGATACCGATACGTCTCATACTTTAAAGCAGGCACATATTAGTCATTAGATCTATGCCTTAGAAATGTTTTATTTTAATTTTAGTTATAATGCATTTGTTGTGATTATATGCTTGCAGATTTAAATTTGAAATAAAAATGTAAAAAATTAATTTTGATGTCTTGTTCATTTATTCGACGCACCCCTTTTATAGCTTCAGCACCCTCCCAGGGGGGTGCACCCCACAGTTTGAGAACTGCTGGTCTACAGAAAGTTCCTTGGACTTCATGGCTTGGTTTTTGTCATGACATGCAGTGTGAATTGGTGTGTGTCTTTGTAAATGATGTCCAACCAATTCAGTTTGCCACAGGTGGATTCCAATGAAGTGCTAGAGACATCTTAAGGAAAATTAAAGCAAAAAGGATGCACTTTACCACAGTTTGGAATGCCACAGTAAAAGGTCTGAATACTTATAGATTAAAGATTTCAGTTTTTAATTTTCTATAAATTTGCAAACCTTTCTAAAAACATGTTTTTACTTTGTCATTATGGATTATTGAATGTAAATCGATGGGCAAAAACGAAAAAACATTTCCTTTTAAAATTAAATGTACAACACAGTAAAGTGTGTAGAAGGTGCTTGGCTCTGAAATCATTTGAATCCACTGTAGGTAGCAGTTTAGTCAGAAGCCTGTCATGTTTGTGTACCTGAGGTTTGACTTCTGGGCTCATCAGAGGTAAGCACTATCACTCCATGACACAAGGGGGCACTGTCACTAATGCACTGATACTATTATCTCTTTTCCCTACCATAGCCCTGAGAAACTGCCCAATTAGGGGCAACTAACTCAGCCTTCTTCTGGTACAGCCACTATAAAGCCGAGGTGCCACCAGCAGTGGTTGTCTCATTTCAGAGAGAATAGACCACAGGACAGAGCTCCTACATGAATATCAACTGCTCTACAGAGACTAAACCTCCCCTCAACCTTGCCTAGCTATTATGCTTTTGTTCCTTTATTATTTTCACGCCATCAAGTGACTGTTTATTTTTGGGACTCTGCAGTTATTTAAAGGGGCTACCCGATTAGCATGCCAACATTTCTTTTGTGGACATTTTGTTTTCTTGGTCGACAACCATCCATACATACAGTGTAATGCTTGTAGGTTGTGAGACGTAAATAGTGTACATCTTTATACTGGATTTGTTGATCATTTTGATTTTAAAGAAGAATGACATATTTTTAAAGCTAGGATTTCAGGACAGAGGTTGAGAGTTTATTGGTTGGGGTCTGAAAGTTCCATTTCTTAGAAAGAGCAGTACCTGGTGCCTTATGAAGAGATAAAGTAAAGTAGGAGTTGGGCAGGGGATAGGAGAAGAGAGAGGGGGATAGGGAGACTGCAAAAGGCTTGATGACTGACTTCACCTGAGGTGAAAGCAAAAAGATGTAGGAAGATTAAGAAACCTGAATTTCAGTGAATGGAAGGTTATGAGCCATCAAAAATGATCTTCAATTATGATGGTGTCCTGCCGAAGCCAAGGCAGTTTGGAGATAGAGTGCCTGGCAATTCTAAAGGTGTTTTGTGGAAGTCTGGATGTTCTGTCAGAAGATTTGAATAGTGTTGTGCAACGTCACACCCTGAGGCATCTGGAAAGCACAACTGTAGCAACAGACAATAATGTCCTAGCAACTGAACCATAACATGGCATTGCCCACAGAAAAGAAAGGACAGCACTCAAACGCTATAATAATAAGTTTTAAAACTAAATGAAATATGATGAACGTAAAACTAGAAACAGAATGAAAAAGAATGTATAAAAAAAGGTTCTAAAGTAAAACGTATTTAGCCAAAGAAAAATAACTAAAATATGGTAATTCCTAATAGTCTCATGCAGCTTTGCCAACCAAAACAGGAACTAAAATATCTCTCAACAGAAAGAATGTACTTCAAAGGGACAACAATTCCCAGCATTCCATAGGATCTGTGTGGCATGATTGCTTTAGCCTGCTGTGAATACTTGGGCTGTTGGGAGGAAGCCTTGATGGTGCAAGATTCATAATGGACTCCCGTTTGGACACAAGGATCTTGTTTTTTCATTTGTTTTGTACATCTGCTATAAGTCATTTTACTTTCTCTTATTTTTGGATTACATCATTGTTGTCAACAAGGATTACTGTTTTTCTTGGATTTGTGGGTACTTTGTTCATCATCTGGATTGTTTGTAAGACTTGTTTGCTGAAGCCATTGCCATACAGACCCCTCCTTCCACTAAAGGTCAGAATCAGACATTCCCATTATATGGTAGGACAAAATTTAAATCTTTCAAATGGGTTGTTCATTTAGCATTTTCCATATTACATCATCAACTAAAAAAATTGGACTGTATTTGTGTTTGGTAGTAATTTGTTGTGAGTCACTGTTGTGGATTATTGGGTGGGTTTTGTAAATAGTGTATATTTTTTAGATATATATTTGTGTTTGTAAATAATTTATTTAGTATACTTATCAGACTTTTACTTCAGTGTGATGTGTACAGTAATCCCTCACTTATCGCGGGAGATAGGTTCCAAGGCCGACCGCGATAACTGAATTTCCGCGAAGTAGGGACACTATATTTATTTAATTATTTAACGTGTATTTGGACGTTTTTAAACCCTCCCTGTATTGTTTACAACCCACCATTTACTCTATTAAAAACAGGGACAACTGCTAAGCAATATGAAATCGGTAGATAAGTTTACACTTACTGTATAGCGAAGTACACGTAGCAGCTTGTAGGCGGTCATGACGTCGTCGACCTTGTTGCAAAGATTCCTAAAGCAGATTCCATCCAGACTACTGCTTTATCACGTCCACTTGCAACTCGTTTTGCACCCTGGTTAAAGGACACTGCGGCCGTAGATCTTATATGCTTTTCCTGCTTTTTAAATAAAAAGAATCAATGTCCTGCAGCGGTGTAGCTGTTCCCTTCCTTCAACATATCCAAAACTTTTACCTTTTCTGCAATCATTTGCATCTTCTGTTGGTGCTTGGACACGGCCCCTGAAGCATTAGCACGTTAATGATGAATGAGTGAGATGGGACTTCCTGGGGCCTCATGTATAAACGGTGCGTACGCACAGAAATGTTGCGTACGAACCTTTCCACGCTCAAATCGCGATGTATAAAACCTAAACTTGGCGTAAAGCCACGCACATTTCCACGGTAACTCATACCTTGGCGTACGCAATTTCTCCGATTGGTTTTGCGGACTGGCGGCACCCAGCGTCAAAGCAGTGCTACTGTTCCTGTGTGATCACCTTTCTTTCTTAGATCCACATTCCTGACGCTGCTTTATAAATACACTGAAACTAACTGCATATTGTTTATTAGTGTAATGCATCTGATTGTAATTAACCTGCAGCAATATAATGGTCCAGGGAATAGCCATAGTATTCCAAATACCATAACTGCTTTAGCGTTATAACTCTCACTGCATCTTCTTCTTCTTTCAGCTGCTCCCGTTAAGGGTTGCCACAGCAGATCATCTTTTTCCATATTACTCTCACTGCACCACTCGGAGTATTTATATCACTGTATCTGAGTGGGGAATCACAGCAGCAGCTGAAATATCGGTATACAGCATGAAGCAGACGCTGCCTGAGCCATGGCAAAACGCTTTATAGAGACTTCCCAGTACGGACTTCGCGGTTTAGAAAAGGTTTCATCCCAAGAACTGTAAACGCACTCAATCAGTCCATCAAGTGCTCCTTATATAACTGTTTACTTATAAGTACAATCACCTCACTGTAAACTTGCACTACAGTTATAATATTGCACAACCTGCGCCACTTTATAAAGCGCGTATTTACATATGATGACGGTATTCATTTTTAAGATGAAATGCAGCAAAATATGTTGACTATATTATACAGCTAAAACTTTAACTTCATTTAAATAATCTGTATTGTTAATAATTAAACATGTGAGGACACGGTGCCGCAGCGCTAGCTAGCTCAGGGATTGTTCCTGCATTGCGTTGTATTCTTGCGCTGACGCAACACTGGAAAGATAGACGGATAGAATAATTAAACATGTACTACGAAGATATTTCGATGTTCCTTAAAAGTTTTGAAGAATCGGCGTTCTAAGCTTACATATGGCTTAACGTCTATTACAGAGCTGATTGTGTGGCGATTGGTCATTTGGAGAAAGAAAAGTAAGGACAGGAATTGGAGGTTAGTACGTTTGAAAGAGACAGTACTTCTGTAATAAATTATTTCATCGAAGGTCGCACATGGCGCAGCAAGCCTCTTGCGTGAGATATGAACAATCACTGCGCCACCGTGTTCCCATGTTTAATAACATGCTTTCATTCCTATCATCATGAAAATGATATCACGTATACATGTCAGTATTTTAATTATTCAGAGAGCTGTAATATCACGAATGTAATGGATTATGTGTCGGAGAAAGAGAAAGAACGGAAGCACGTAGTGATTCACATACATAGAGCACATAGAAGATCAAACACAGAACAAAGCATTTAACGTGCTACTTGAGAGACTAGTAAAATAAACGATTTTAAGATAAAGTTATGATGTTCTACTTTAATGGCAAAATAAACTACGTGAAATTTCGAGATTAAAGTTGACATTTCGTGCTTTTTTCCAACTGTGTGCCTATTTTTTTTTTCTGTACCCTGATAAGCTTTCATATGACACTCAGACGGTGGGCTACGACTTGCCTTTTCACGGCGACTTTGATATGTGATTTCTTTTTTATTTCGGGCACTTTGCGACTTTGTGAAGTTGAGCCTTTGAGTTTCTCCGACACTCTGTCACTCGATCAACTTTCTTTTGTTGATTATACCACTGCTTAAACCAACAAATAGTACGTTTTTCCTTTTCCTCTACTTGGTATTCGCTGAAATTCTTATATTTCCCCCGTGCTTTTCCCATTGTCTTTTCACAGAAGGCTATTTATATTGATTTGCATATTGAAAGAGGCGTAATTCTGGGAGGAGTTGGGGCGGGACAGAAGGCGCGTGCACGTGCGTTACTTTTCACGCCGATCGGGATTTATGTAGTGGAAGAACGTGAAAGTTTGCGTGCGCACAGATTCCTGCATCTGGATTTTTCTGTGCGTACGCACAATCCCGCTTTTGTGCTTACGCCATGTTATAGTGTGAGTTCTACGCACGGCGTTATACATGAGGCCCCTGGTTAATGCAACACTCCGTCGCTGAGCCAATCAGCAGCACACAGGAACTTAACTGCGTGCTCTGATTGGGTAGCTTCTCAGCCATCCGCCAATAGCATCTCTTGTATGAAATCAACTGGGCAAACCAACTGAGGAAGCAAGTAAAAGGACCCATTGTCCGCAGAAACCCGCGAAGCAGCGAAAAATCCGCGTTATGTATTTAGATATGCTTACATATAAAATCCGCGAAGTCGTGAATCCGCGAAAAGTGAACCGCGAAGTAGCGAGGGATTACTGTATTGTGACTGTTGCTGTAGGGGGACACATCGGCCCTTCATCGGCCCTTCAGAAACCCCCTCAATGGAAAAGAAACACACTCTTTCAGTACCTCTTTGCGGGAGCAGCTGACAGGCTTGCTGGTTAGCCACATAATGTGCTCCTCGTGTGGGGCTACAAACATTTAAAAAGATCGAGCCACAGCCATCCTGAAGTCTCTCACTCTCTCGTCTCTCTTCCCCCCAAACTCCCTCGGCCCCAGCTGCTGGATCCCCTTGATGAAGAAGACTTTGTGTTCTTTTGAGCAGGAGTTGGGGCCGATGCGTCAAGCTTGACAGCTGTTCCTTGTGAGACCAGAATGGCTCTGTAAGAGATTTGTGTTTGTAACTGGCAGAATAGCAATAAAGTTTCTACTCATTGGAAAACCTTCTGAACTCTCCTCTGCAACTTTGTGACGCCAAGCTTGACAGTTTGGAGGAGTATGTGTGTTGAACAGGGCTGGGTGGTGTCTGGGCATTCCCATTAAAAATAAAAAAGAATCAGGCACAATTCCTGGAACATGCACCAGTCCATCATGGAATAAACATACTTCCACACAAATACAAACTAGGGGCAATTTATCAAAATCAGTTTACCTAATCTGCATGTCTTTGCACTGTGGGAAGAAACCATAGCACACAGAGGACACCCATACATCCACAGGAAGAACATATAAACTTCACTCAGGGAGCACCAAGGATGTGAGTCCTGGTCTTCTTGTTGTATAACCTATGCCATCGTGGCACCTAATCAACAAATCACTGCTAAAAGCCATGTAAATCCTTTAATTCCCCAGGGATACCACAAGGGTGTGAAAGAATAAGGGACCAAAGATGTTAAAGGAGAAGGAAAGGGAAAAAGGTAGAGTAAAGAAAGCCACATTCATTTTAGTGGATAGGCGGGAAGGGCGGTTGGATATAGAATCAAACAATGCAGGGTGAACACCGAGTAATATAACACCTGGGTGTCCTATTCATTGGACTCTGAACTGGGACCAATGCTTTCGAGGAGGGAATGTGGTGTATAGTAATGACAAAATTAAGAAGGGTAACTATGTTTATTTTAATGTACTCGATCTATCAGTGAGGGTTATATAGAAAACAGTGGAAAAATTAAATGATCAGAACAAAAAATGCAAATTCTCTCACTCACTAGTATTTTTAAAATAAATAAAAAGACTATGAACTATTATTATGAGTTGTACTTGTGTACTTTCAAGAGACTTTGAAATATTTTTTACTTTTTCTAGTGTTATGCTTAGATCCATTTATCTTGGATATTAGATGTCGGAGTTGGGAATAACTTCACGCCCAAGTCAACCGCATTCCAGTAAATACTGATGAGCATCTATATTTTTCTGACCACATTTCTACAGTCTCTCGTTCATGCTGGTTCACACTGTACAACATTTGCAAATTCAGGCCTTATCTGGCAGAGTCCTAGCTTTGGTCTTGTCACGTCTAAACCTCTGCAACTTACTTCTGGCAGGAGTACCCACATGTGCTATGAAGCCACTGCAGATGGTCCAGAATGCAGCAGCTCGTCTTGCATTAACCAGCTGAGACGGGCACATGTCACTCCTCTCTTCAGGTCACTATATTGATAGCAGCACACATTAAGTTCAAATCCCTGATGCTTGCCTACAGAGTAGTCAATGGATCAGCACTGGAGTATATGAAAACACTGGTGAAGTGCTACACTCCTTCTCACCCATTCAGGTCTGCCAGTGAACAGCGTCTGGTGATGCCACCACTGCATGGTATCAAGTCTCAATCTACAGTAGACTCTTTAACCATGCTGTTCCTAGTTGGTGAAGCTGCCCACCTCAATCCGAATTGCTGACTCCCTCAATGTATTTAAGAAGCAATTGAAAACCCATTGGTTCTGCGAATATCCGTCTAATTGATGGAGGGAAAAAATACTTTTTTTTTTAGTTATTACTTCTTTTTCACTTGTGGCAATCAACTTTTTGTTACCTGTCCTACTACACTTGCTGAACAAACAGGCCCTAGCTTACTGTTACTTGATTATTTATCTCTTTTGTAAGTCACTTTGGATAAAAGCGTCTCCCAAGCAAATAAATGTTAATGTATTCAGAAAACCTTTACCGACATCTCCAGGAAAACCTGTTGTGCTTGTTCTTTTGGAACACAGCCAAATGCTAGACAAGTTGATAACAACACATTATGCATTTCAACAACCACTGCAACACATAGAAGCTGGAGAGTACTGTGAGTATAAATGATTTAATGAGACACAAATGGTTCAGCGCTGGTTTATGGAAGTTTGCCAGTTAAAGATTACTACCAGAAAGGATCTTGCTTTATTGGGCCCTTGAGCAAGGCCCTTAACATGATAATTGCTCCAGGTACAATGCTCCTGTACAATGGTTGTCCTTGCGCTGTACCCCCCAAAGGTCATGTGAAAAGATATTTTCCCCCGGGGATTAACAAAATATATATATATAAAAAAAAAATAGACTGAAGTGCTAATAAACTACTACTACTATAATACTACAGCTTTCACTTCTGTTGATGCACTGGGCAGCCATCTTGGATTTTGAGGTTGGGGTTGGTGAGGCTCTCCCAACTTTCTGAGTAGAAAACCCAGCTTGTGGGGGTGTTCCAGTTGAAACTTCCTACTTGGAACTCAGATATTTTGACTTCCCCGTTCAAATCAAATGCAGCATTAGCATACATTCAAGTCTGAATAGCTTCCTCTTAGTCTTGAAGAACATGTTCCAAAATGAATGTACTACTCGGCTGCCTCCTTGTTGTGTATTTAACTAGAAGCTACAGGTGAGGCACAAAATGCTCACTAGCTTCATACACTTCCTTATTTAACTAATAGATAGCACATGTTATGTTTATTTTGGCTTTAAATAAATGTTAAAACAATCAAAATCCTCATTCAGTTCTTTTGAATACCTGTTTGCAAGCGTTCGTGTGTTTTAACCTATCACAGATCTGCAGCTAAACGTTGGGGTGAACCCTGTCTTATTTGCAATATACATAATGTTAGCAGATGCTAACTATTATGAAGAAAAAATTGTGTTTATTTTATGACTTGCATATTCTTAAATGCTGCACCAATTATTAACACTATTAAATGCTGAAAATAAACTGAACCTGTAGCTGCTTGGTTCTTCTCAAATATACCATCTTAAAAGAGATAATAGTTTGTCTTATATTGCATTAAAATATTTTTAAAAATAGTACAAAAGTGTTCATTGGACCAGGATTTTGTTATGGTGCTGCTGTAGCATCTTTGCATTATGTTATCCACTGTGTGAAACAGAGAGTTACAAACAAAGTGCACATTTTGTGTATAATAAGGTTTAAATACTAGGCAATAGAGGCAGATATACAGCAAAGGTTATAAAGATTCACTGTAGGTGTTCTTCGTTGGCAGTCATATCGAAACGTGAGAATTGTATTTTTAACTGCAATAAAGCTATGTAAGCTAGAAGGTGTTAAGGATTTAAGAAAAAATGAGAAGGCTCTTTGTTTCCATAATTACACTCAGCTTGTAAAACTGAAGCTCTGTCAGCAGACTTCCTCAATGTTTATTTCTTGCTCTTATTCATAATGATTTAGTCTAATTAAATATTTACTGAGGCTTTCATTATTGCTGACTTTTAAATTAGACAGATGCATTTTATGGATTTAATATGTGTTTTCTACTCACTTGCAATTGAAAACCTCACTTGTTTTGTTATAGTCACATAAAAAAATATTGTCATAGAATTATAAACTATGATCAAATTCCTCTCACTCCGGCACTTGATTCATAGCGGTGTGATGCTGTTAAAATTAAAACAGTTCTGGTTGGGTTTCTTGTTTTTGGTCATAAAATACTAAGACTATTGTTAAAATAATTTTTTACTCTCATAATTTGAGTGTGTATGTGTATGTCTCTGTCTCCGCGTGTCCTTTAATGTCCAGGGCAGGTCCTTGTTATTTGTTATGGCTCAGCTATTCACATTAAAATTATCTATATGCATTACACTAATTATTTTCTTATCACCTGAACCCCAGGACAGTTTATTAGTAAATGTGTGTATTTAGGAAAAAAACGTAACAATAGTATTCTTAATTAGCTGTTAATCCATGCCTGAAATGAACTCCTTGCCTGCTTAGACTTGTGTTTTTTTATATATACATATTTTTATGTTCTGATATGTTAGTGCAGACTTTTTATCCCTTCGAATTACAAGTCTATATCCTTTTCTAGCAACTCTAACAACATGCCAGAAATCTGTTAGACAAATGATTAGCAATAGCATTCCAGTTTGCCAATATACAGAATAACGACAAATTAAATATATATATTATTCTTTTAATATATGTATTCAGAACCTTTGCTCTGACATTCCAAATTGTGCTGTTTTCTTTAATTTCTTTGAGATGTGTCTAGAATTTGATTGGAGTCCACCTGTGGCAAACTGAATTGATTGGACAGCAAGGCACACACCTGTGTAAATAAGGTCCCACAATTCACACTGCATGTCAGGACAAAAACCAAACCATGAAGACCAAGGAACTCACTGTAGACCTCAAATTGTGGTGAGGCAGAGATCAGGGCAAGTGTATCAAACCATTTCAAAGCTTCAAGTGTTCCCAGGAGCACAGTAGACTCAATAAGTGTAAGATGGAAGAAGAATTGGCTTTCTGTCCAAATTTAGTAATGGGGAAAGAAGAGCCTTGGTCAGGGAAGTGACCAAGAACCCAATTGTTACTCTAACAGAGCTTCAGAAATCCTCTGCTAAGATGGGAGAACCAGCTGGGTGCTTGTAATATTCTTTTCCACAGTCACCACCCTCCGCAGTATTTGACAGTCGTGTGCCAAACTGGTGTCATGGTGACTTCACTGTGCATCTGCAGAAGCTAATAAGAACAGATGAAAACATGCAAGCTGTCTTCAGACATCTAAGGAAACAGACTGGATAGGCTTTTGAGCAGAAATGAAATGTTTTGTGCCTACTTCAGAAAATCATTGATAGCCACTCCAGGAATTTTAAGGCTGCTCACCCTTTCAATGGTATCTCTGATGTAGTTGGAAGTGTGCTCTGCCTTCTTCTACTTGAACTTTACTAACAGCTCCTTAGCTTTGTTGACATTAAAGTTGAGATTGTTGTCTGCAGGTAAATATCTTCTCTGTGAACTGTCAAATCATTATTGGTGATCAGGTCTATTATGGTGTCATCATCAGAAATTCAAGTTTAATGATGGAGTTGGAGTTGTGTTTGGCCATGTAGTTGTTGGTGAACAAGTAGAACAGAAGGGGGTCTCAGTACACTACCCTGTGGAGTGCCTGAATGAAGTCTCCGTTTAGACGATGCAATGCTGCCGATATGCATATACTGATGTCTGAAAATTAGGAAGTCCACACGCCACTTGCAGATGGTGGCACTAAATCCCAAACTGAGTATTTTGGTGGTCAGCTTTGATGGTACAATAGTGTTAAACGCTCAGCTGCAGACTATAAACTGGCATAACAGTTCTGACTATCTACAGTAGGTGTGCCAGGATGGTTTGGAGTACAGAGGGTATGGAATTCTCTGTGGAATAATGATAAACAAACTGGAGGTGATCATAAATATCTGCAATGTTCTTTGTAATGTTTTCTAGAACCAGTCTCTCAAAGCACTTCATTACAATTCAAGTAAGTGTCACCAGTTTGTAGTGACTCAGACAGCCAACGTTTTGTTTTCTTAGGCACACAAATAATTGTTGTTCTTTTTAGGAAGATAAGAACCAGAGATTCTCTCAGCGAAACGTTAAAATTGTCACTGAAGATGTCAACTAACTGGTCATTATTCCTAAATTCTCTCCGGACCAGATTCCTTATGGACATTAAGTCATTTAAAGGTCCTGTACTGCTTGCATAGGACTAAAGGAGTGTATCTATCTATCTATCTATCTATCTATCTATCTATCTATCTATCTATCTATCTATCTATCTATCTATCTATCTATCTATCTATCTATCTATCTATCTATCTATCTATCTATCTAGAGAGTACATGAAATCAGAAGATGGCACGGACTGGGCAAAAGTAAAGCAGGGAAAGCTCAAAAGTAACCAGCAAAGCTCAGGACATGTAGTGAGAAGTGTGGTCAAAAAACTGAATGAGAAATGATAAGCCAAAATGGGTACATGTAACCAAAGCCAGTGTGAGTTATAGTTCGCAGAGCAAGAAAAAGTTGTCATAACCAGTAAACTCAAAACTAAAAATAAAGAATGCCTTTTTTAAAGTAAAAGTAAATTTTCATTTACACAATGCGAAATACAAAGCACAAAGCAAACTTTTCTTGTTCAAATCTCCCACCACTTATGTCATCACTCACAAAAAATTACAATTGGTGTTACAGCATATCCCTTTCCTTTACATTTTATAACAAAAATATTCTTGTTGAAAAATTTTCATATTCCCCTATTTTCTTTTCATAAATCAAATTCTCCTGTTCCCAAAATATGAAACCAATAGCCATTTTACAAACATTTATTTTTGCTTAAAGAACAATTCTGAGTAACTGCCCTATTTCCCATTCCTTAACATCCGCAAAGCCTTCCAAGTCTCCTTAGCAACTGTAAATCCCCACTTCTCAATATCTCTCTCTTTACTTTCTGTTCTAGCTCCTTTTTCCAAACTCTTTTGTACCCAACTGCACATTTCTCATCACATTTCACTTAATCAGAATGCACCTGGCATCCCATACCCTCTTATTTGCAAGAAGAAGAGAACATCAGTCCATACTCCACGTGTCCAGCTGCACTATCAAAACACATGTCTAACTGTCGCCTGTCCACCTGGGCACACCCTGGCCTTGGACACTTTCTTGTCTGTGATAAACCTTGTCTAAACATCCTCTCTTTCACACCTAATCTCCCCAACACTATCATCCAGTTGAATTCCTTTAAAGCATTTTTCAGCCTTTTTGGCTGTACCACTGCCCATACCCCCCTTCAAATGTTATTTTCAAAGTACTCCACTGTACAAATAATAGCCTTTTACAAGTCCTTGTTTGCAACACAAACTAACATCTGAAAATTCTCTATACTTCTTTTTCAATTAATCATAACCTCCTTGGTCTCTCTTCTGCCTTTGACACTATAGTTGACCACACTGTCAGAGGCCCTCATCACTAATGTGAACCACAGAGCCACTGAATATTGGAATTTATGTATACAAAGGTGGAATGCAAAGTCTTGCACAAAGATGTAAAAAAAACCAATACAAACCATCTTCAGTTGAATGTCTATGATATCCCTGCCTCTATTTTCCACACTTATCTTATCCTCCTCAACGAAACACCATAACCTTCACTCCCAAATAATGAGGCAAAGGAAAAACCATACCTAAATACATACATGAAGACAGTAATCTCTGTTTTCACTAATAAGGCCTTAGCCATAAAAGTCTCATTCTTCCTTTACACAGATTCAGTCTACACTCTATCATTCTTATTTTGTCTTCCCAGTTTCTCTTGCCACTTCCTGTCCTGTAAAAATCAACTCCTAGGATCTTTATACAATTCATGTTAACTGAAAGTCCACTCTCTCCTCCTTCCATTTTCTAAAATACAATGTAACATACTTATTCCTTTTTAGTATGAAACCTATTGCCTTATTTCCCCTTGGGATTAATAAAGTATCTATCTATCTATCTATCTATCTATCTATCTATCTATCTATCTATCTATCTATCTATCTATCTATCTATCTATCTATCTATCTATCTATCTATCTATCTATCGCTCAAAAATATCAAATGTTTCATTTAAATCACTATCATCTGTAATAAATAGGAACATATTATCTGCATATTGAGATACCTTCAGCCTCACTCCTCCACAACCTGGCAAGTCTAGGCCTTCAGTATTTTCCTTTTTCCTATTACTCTCTGCCGCCAGTTCTATATATATTAATTATAACAAAGGGTAGAGAGCAGGAAGTCTTGATGGACTCCTCTCCCTTGAGCTATTGGTCTAATGAGATGCCCGTTTGAACATATTTTACTACTCACACCCTTATACACTGTTTTTAATACACCAATGGAGGCAGCATTAAGAAGAAAGACGCCTCACGCCTGGACAAACTGGTGAGGAAGCCAGGCTCTATTGTTGGCATGGAGCTAGACAGTTTGACATCTGTGGCAGAGCGACAAGCGCTCAGCAGGCTCCTATCAATTATGGAAAATCCACTGCATCCACTAAACAGTGTCATCTCCACACAGAAGAGAAGCTTCAGCAACAGACTGCTGTCACTGTCCTGCTCCACTGATAGACTGAGAAGATCGTTCCTCCCCCAAACTATGCGACTCTTCAATTCCACCCCGGAGGGTAAACATTAACATTATACAAAGATATTGTCTGTTTTTTACCTGCATTATTATCAATCTTTAATTTAATATTGTTTTTTGTATCAGTAAGGTGCTACTGGAGTATGTGAATTTCCCCTTGGGATTAATAAAGTATCTATCTATCTATCTATCTATCTATCTATCTATCTATCTATCTATCTATCTATCTATCTATCTATCTATCTATCTATCTATCTATCTATCTATCTATCTATCTATCTATGAACAGAGTCTCAAAACTAAACATTTCTATCACCCTAAATAGTGATGCTAAGGGATGTTTATTTGTGAATCCAATCTTGAACGATCAGTAAGCACATAATGCTGAACTATATTCTGTGGTGATAATGACATCATACACTTCTGGTTATAAGGAGTGTATCACATAGCCACTACCTAGCAACTGTCAAAAAATTATTCCAAAGTGGCAGTGCCCATAAAGCAAACAAGATGATGCCACTGGAGGACATGAGTCATTTTAATACTGTTATAAATACATGGGAACCAAAAATATATTTAACCAATAGATCCTTTGACCTTCACAACCACAAAAAACTATACTTGAATGATTTTTAATGGTCAAGGAAAGTCTAATCATAAGCCTAATGATGGTAGGTTCTCCTTATGTCATTAAAAAAATCGACTTTTTTGTATACTCAGATATGGGGATGGATATATGAGGAGTAAACCGCAAGACAATGATTATATTTTTATATTATGTACATTAAAAAACAAGAACAAATTAAATCAAATTAATAATATATTGAACAATTCTTATAAAAGTAATGTTGAATAAATCAGACTCTGCAGCTGCATGAATAAAAGGTAAAGTACTAGTAAAAATCTACATTTTGTACCTAATATTTGCATGCAAAATTTGGTTGACCTAAGTGAAAATGTACTCAAGTTATTGTGTTTATATACACACACACACAGACAGACCCACAGACATAATTCTAAAAATGGTATTTTCGGACTCAGGATGGTCTAAAATGTCGAGATTCATCAAAATCTCAAAATTGAATTTTTGGAGGGTTTCAACACTTTCCCTATACTTCGTATACAAGAAAGTCAGGGAGATCTAAAACATTGAGATTCATCAAAATCTTGACATTGAATCTTTGGACAATTACAATTAATTCCCTAAACTTTGATTATGAGAAAGTAAAAAGGATAAAATGTGGGAAGATACTGACAGTTAGTTGAATTAGAGGGCTGCTAATCATTGTGATCAAAGCAGAGTAGAAAATGTGGAAAAGATTGTATTAGTCTTAACTTTGTAATCTGTAAGCACTGTTGAAACCTTTCCACAGTTTGTGTGAATTGCTATTACTGCAGATGATCCTTGTACTGATGTTTAGCCACAATTTCTTTTCTGATCTTCTACCTGGAATTCTTGCAATTTCTAGGAGGTAGAGATTGATTCGCCAATATTGCAAAAAAAAACTGTTGATGGCTATGTTGAGACACAGTATTAAAATTATACTTCAAATAGGAACCAAGAGCTCAAGTTCATTCTGTATTCTGCAGGTCATATACTGATACTAGTGTAGAAAGAAATACAGTAACCTGAAAAAAGAGTGCAGATGATAGGAGGTCTGTCTTTATAGTGAGTGACACTGCGATAAAAAAGAAACAGAACACTAAGAAAAGCATGGATGCTGGGCTGTAGGGTACTATATATTTAAAATCACTGATATGGTAACAAATATGATCAAACATTCTTGCTCTGAGATATTATAATGTCTATAGTGAACAGATGTTTAAAGCAATTTTTTGAGCAAAAATTTACGTTTCATCTTACAATGTTCTAAGCGCTTTTGACACAAACAGAATGCTGAGGTTATGGCTTTATGGCACTTGCGTTTTAGAAACTAAGAGAGCACACTATAAACTATAGAGTAGCCTCATTCACAAAAAAGCTATAGTCAGGTAATAAAAACATTTTAGATTTTTTTCTGGATGAAACATCTTTTTCCCACCAACACCTGCCGTGAAGAAAAACACATGGTTTTCAAGCCGAGGAAAAATATGTTTGTTCTTGGGCTAAAGTGCAGTAAGAGACAAACAAAAACAGAATGATTCTTTTCACTTGGTGATTTGTAAGAACCTTGGTGATGTGATTTCCACATTGGTCTCCCATACGTACTGCTGATACATACTGTCAATTTGGTCTGAAAACAATCAAATGAATTATTGCAGAGAGTCCTTGCTATAAGACACTCATCATTTTTGTGTATGCTGTGCTTATAATTTGAGACATTGCTTCACTATACAGTGTCTGACTTGCCCACTAATATGTAACTCATCCAAAATAAAAAGGAAACGTCTCATAGTAGAGCATATTTAAAAATAAAATTATTCATGTTTTGCTTTTTTTTATTTTAATTTAAAACAGTCACACTTAACAAAACCAAAATTCAACCCCAACACACACACAAATGAAATACAGAAGAGCCAGACTACAAAGAAAATCTTTGAGGCAGCAAGGAAGGACATGGAAAATTATTCTAATATGTTATTGATTAGATCCTGCCATATTTTAAAAAAGTTTTGAACAGATCCTCTGAGTGAAAATTTGATTTTTTCCAATTTCAGATAGTATATAACATCAGTCACCCACTGACTTAAAGGTGGTGGGTTGGAAATCTTCCGGTTGAGCAAGATAAGTCTATGTGCTGGAAGTGAGGTAAAGGCAATTACAGTTTGTTTGTCGTTCTCTACATTCAGTTTTAGCTACCCACTAGAAAAATGTATCTTTCCTTGTTCGATTCTCAGCATTAATGACAGAGACAAATTCTGACTATTAAATACACTCTCAATCATTATTTTATGGTTAAGTATTTATGTATATAAAAATGTCTGAGGGTGAAAAGATAATAATAAAAGTGGAAAGATGTAAGTAGAATAGTACTGTACTGTACAGTAAAAGAAACACCATTAACAACATAAAGTGAGCAAATTGTACACATCTGGTGCCTTGTGTGTGCGTGGGTGGGTGTGGGTGTGCGTGTGCAAGTGTGTGTGTGGAGGAGGCTTTACATTCAGTTTCCCAATTTGGTTAGCTGCTGTTCCAGTTAGTTAGTTGACAAAGCTGTGCAAGAATTGCTTGATGTTTTCACTGTAGGAGATTTCAAAAGTCTGGACAATCCTGCAAACCAATACTACTTTTTCTCTTGAGCTCCCAAATAAAGACCACTTCAGAGCCTCCAGTCACAACAAGCTAAAAATTTTCAGAAATCTCAAGTGAGGAAAAAGCTTCTCATCAAATGTGATTAGATAGCTGCCTTTTATTAATTTCTTGCATGTGAATTTTACTGTATTACTTTTAATTTTAAGGTTAATAACTATTACGGGAAAAAATTATCGTCCTCAACGAACCCATTGTTTCTTATAGAGTAGCTTCCATCCCAAAAGAATTTACTCTCTTGCTGCCAAAAATTGGTGATTCAGCTTCCTTGCTCCAGAGACAGAAGAGATGCACGCACCTGTCATGTTTCAGGGTTTCTGACTTAGTTGGGGTTTCTCATCTTTTGTGTTCTTTTTTGTGCCATTTATCTATGTTTCCTGTTACTTTGATTTCTTATCTGTTTGTTGTCAATGTCTGTGATATGATCCTTGTGTTTGCCTTAGACCTCCATTCCTTCTCAAGCAATTACTTTTTTACTTTCTCATATACAAAGTATAGGGAAAGTATTGTAATCGTCTAAAAATTATTTTGAGATTTTGATGAGTCCGAAAATACCATTTTTGGAATTATGTCTATGTCTGTGTCTGTCTGTGTGTATGTAAACACGATAACTTGAGTACGCTTTCACTTAGGTCAACCAAATTTTGCATACAAGTATTATGTACAAATCGTAGATTTCTATCAAGTTTTGAGCTATTTCCGTTAACCGGAATTAGAGCTTTACCTTTTATTTATCCAGTTGAAGAGTCCAATTTATTTAACTTTACTTTTATAACAATTGTTCAATATATTATTCATTTGATTTGTTCTTGATGGTTCTTTAATGTACATAATATAAAAATATATTCATTGTCTTGCGGTTTACTCCTCAAATATCCATCTCCATATCTGAGTATATGAGAAAGTCTAGGGGAAACCACTCCCAATTTTGTTCTCCATGGAGCTTCATGTGCTATAAAGCATTTTTGTTAAAATTAAGTATTTTATTTCATAAAGATTCTTTAAGGCCCTTTTTCTGTCTAGCTAGGTAGTGCAATTTTGGAATTATATATGAGACTTATGCGCTTTTGGGACTCTCACTTCATAACAAAACCTACCTTTTAATGAAGGGTGTAATATCAGGGAATTGGTCCTTCTAGTTACAGATCCAGTAAATTTTGCATTATTATGTCCACCACAGTGATCTACAGTTTAGTGGGCATTTCAACATTTTAAAGGGATGACAATTTCATGTCTTTTTGTCTGTAGAAGTCTCTACAGTTCATTCTTCATTAAAATCTTGTTAACAGATGGAACTGAAAATGCAAACTGACCCAAACCTGGACGAGCTGCAGTTTAGCCATTCACTTTAAAGTTCATTTTGGAATGCAGGTGAGGGAAAGGGAGTGCAGCTGGTTTTCAACGTCCATGCATCCAAGTCTGTTTAAATGGACCTTGTGTTATACATTTCTTTACAGATAGTTCAGTGCATAGAGATGTTGTAGGGAGATGTGGCTAGAACCTGTCAAGTTCAAGAAAGGAGCTAAGCTGGAGATTTGGGGAATTTGAAACGTGTAATGAAGAGTTCAACTCACAGCTGATGTACAGTGAAGTGATCCCTATGGGGAGATTTTAGCAGTGTTCTTTACAATTTAAGGCCAAAATGTGTGTTTGTCTGGCCATTTCTCCTGAAACCAATACTAACAAAATGTCTCATGTTTCAGCACTTATGCAACTGCAGTTAATATCTGCCACTTGACTTGAATAAAAAAATATAAAAAAAAACTTGCTAGGTAATTTAATAAATGAAGTCTGGGATAAAGGACTGACACCTTAAACCAAAGTGTGGTAGCTGGCCCCCAATGTTTGGAAAGCTGCTTTAGGTTGCCCACGTTTTTAAGAGCTACTCAACATCAGTTAATGTAGGAACACCAGGAGTCACTAGAGGGGGCTCTAGCCTGATCTTAGAATAGTCAAAGTAGATCTGCCTTTAAGACCCCAAAATGAAGTATTACTGCTTAGAAAACGTTTTATTGTGAAAAAGTACACCGCTCTTTTATCACGTTGTCTCATCTTACTCTGATTCCAAACACACCTACATTAGTACAATAGGAAAGAAAAAGTCTTATTTTACTTAACTTTGGAAAAGACATTAAATTGACTTCAAAAGGAAAAACTTCTTTTAGAATATGGCAAGTCAGTGTTTGCCTAACCATAATGGAGAAATTGAATTGTTGCTAATCCTTTCTGGCAATTGAATAAACACTTTCATGAATAAACACCCTTTCCATTTTTTTCAGTCTTGGTGGGCTATAAAATGTAAAGTAAATATAGGTGTTAGATGGAGTCTTAAATGTAAAACTGTTTGTGTAACTGATCTATAATATATATTTTTGAACTGATCTATAATACATACATTTCAATGAAATGTTAAGAAAATTATTACATTTTTAAGATTACAAACTGAGCACACATAATTCTAAGAATGGATCAATGTCTTTCTGTTATTATTTTTAAATTTTCTTCGTCAATGTAATGTCCTTTCCTGTAATGTGTTGTGTGTCGTGAATATGAATATGTGTTAGAATTATTGAGTCTTAGTGCTGTATGATTTTGTTTTCTGTATGGGCAGGGGGAACAATAAGCTGTTTTGAAGTAAGCATGCAATGTATCTCAGTTGGCGGTGTACTTGCAGTCATCCCACTTGAAGACACAGCGATGTGCTTTAGTCTGTTACAATGAATCCTCCCTTGAAGACAGAGTGCTGTAATTTAGTCTGCTGTGACTAGGGGTCATATAGCTTGGTCACTAAATAATGAATGAGGCTCTTTATAGGCTTCCACTGCTATGAACCCACAAGTAACACATCCTCTCATGCTCACACTGCCCACCTCCCTCGCTGAATCAGTGTTCAGAAGCTATTAAGAAGGCTAACAGAATTTTAGGTTATATAGCATGATGTGTAGAGTACAAGTCCAAGGAGGTTCTGTTCACGTTTTATAATGCACTGGTGAGGCCTCATCTGGAGTACTGTGTGCAGTTTGGTTTCCAGGCTACAAAAAAGGACATAGCAGCACTAGAAAAGTTCCAGAGAAGAGCAACTAGGCTGATTCCAGGGCTACAAAGGATGAATTATGAGGAAAGATTAAAAGAGCTGTGCCTTTTCAGTTTAAGTAAAAGAAAATTAAGAGGAGACAAGATTGAAGTTTTTAAAATTATGAAAGGAATTAGTACAATGGATCAAGACTGTTACCTTAAAATGAGTTCAGTAACAACACGGAGATACAGTACAGTAATCCCTTGCTATATCGTGGTTCAACTTTTGCGGCTTCACTCTATCACAGATTTTATATGTAAGCATATTTAAATATATATCACGGATTTTTCGCTGGTTCGTGGGTTTCAGTGGACAATGGGTCTTTTAATTTCTGGTACATGCATCCTCAGTTGGTTTGCCCAGTTGATTTCATACAAGGGACGCTATTGGCAGATGGCTGAGAAGCTACCCAACCAGAGCGCGTATTATGTATTAAATAAAACTCCTCAAATATATTGTGAGCATGGGGGCTGTTCGCACCCCTAGAGGATACGGCCGCTCCTCAAAAAACGCTGAAAGACCATCTTCACATTACACCTTCCTTTCTGGGCTTACATGTGGCTGCTTTGTTAAGCTATATGCTTCCCACACTGTGCCTCACATACTTAAAAGATCAAACAGCACGTATTGACTCCATGAGAACCCTAACTACAAAGAGGACTATTTCATTTATATTAGGTAGAATGCCCAGAGGGGACTGGGGCCTGGAACCCCTACAGATTTTATTTTTTTCTCCAGCTTTCTGGAGTTTTTTTTTGTTTTTTCTGTCCACCCTGGCCATCGGACCTTACTCCTTTTCTATGTTAACTAATGTTGTCTTATTTTAATTTCTTATTTTGTCTTTTATTTTTCTTTTCTTCATTATGCAAAGCACTTTGAGCTACTTTTTGTATGAAAATGTGCTATATAAATAAATGTTGTTGTTGTTGTATTGATTTTTGATTGTTTACTTTTCTCTCTCTTGCTCTGACATTCTTTGCTCCTGACGGAGGGGGTGTGAGCAGGGGGGCTGTTCGCACCCCTAGACGATACGGACGCTCGTCTAAAAATGCTGAAAGATTACCTTCACGTTGCTCCCTTCCTTGTAGCTGCTTTGTCAAGCGACATGCTGCCCGCATGGTGCTTCGCATACTTAAAAGCTCAAACGGCACGTATAGTATTTTTGATTGTTTGCTTCTCTCTGTATCTCTCACTCTCTCTGACATTCTCTGCTCCTGTGAGCAGAGGGGCTGTTCACACACTGGCCTAGAGGATACGGACGCTCCTCTAAAAAATGCTGAAAGACTACCTACACATTGCTCTCTTCCTTACAGCTGCTTTGTCCGGCGGTGCTTCACATACTTAAAAGCCAAACAGCCCTATTGATTTTTGATTGTTTGCTTTTTTCTCTCTCTGACATTCTCTGCTCCTGACGTGCACTCCTTTGAAGAGGAAGATATGTTTGCATATGAAGGAACTGTCATCTCTGTCTTGTCATGGAGCACAGTTTTAACTTTTGAAAAAGAGACAAATGTTTGTTTGCAGTGTTTGAATAAAGTTCCTGTCTCTCTACAAACTCCTGTGTTTCTGTGCAAATCTGTGACCCAAGCATGACAATATAAAAATAACCATATAAACATATGGTTTCTACTTCGCGGATTTTCACCTATCGCGGGGGGCTCTGGAACGCAACCCCCGCGATTGAGGAGGGATTACTGTAGTTGGAAACTTGTTAAGGGTAAATATCAAACAAACAGAAAGTTTTTTCCTCAGACAGAGAACCATAGACACATGGAATAAGCTACAAGTACTGTGGTAGACAGTAGGATGTTTAGGGACATTCAAAACTAGACTTTATATTATTTTGGAAGAATTACAGTAATATAAGTGGATGGAACTGGGGATCTTTGTTGGGCTGAATGGCTTGTTCTCTTCTAGATTATCCTAATTTATATAGCCAAAGGGACAGCCAAAGAGTGGTGATGTCAGGGTGGTCCCAGCTCTTGGGGTTTCACCAACAAAGAACATGGACCATAAGAACATTTAAAGAGAATGTATACAATTCTAAAAATAATAGTAAAACACATAATAACTCATCAAAAAAACAAAAGTAAAATATATAAACACATGTAATACTAGTAGTGTAGTGAGCGTTCCCTTTGATGGTCTGGAGCTCTGTTCTTCCTGCTGCCAGGAAAGATTCCAGCACCCATAACTCTGAATTGGATTAAGCAGGTTTGAGAATGTCATGTTAATACTGATCCTTTCTGTTATGCAATAGGGCAGCTAAAATAAGGAAAATAAAGCAAACAATTATTTTGGAGAGTTTTTTTTATCAGTTTTAAAATCTTTTTTAAACAACATGAAAACACATTATTTACCTTCACTACTACTTAAGTTGTTTTGATACATGTTATGGATCACGCAGGACATGTCCCAGCTCAGCTCTGACATCTGTCTCAGCACTCTAATTTATACTATAGAACTGTTTTTATTATATAAATGTTTGGAGGCTTCATTCTTACAAACCCTAATTAATTACTTTGCATTTTGACATTCGAACAGAGGAACCATGATAAAAATGCAAAATAAAGAATTAGAAAAGCAAAAAACAGCAAGTGTAGAACAGCAGAAGGACGAGCAGCCAGTGACCTGCAGGCATTATTTATTAAAGGATAAGGCAACACTAAATGAGATGACCGTGAATTCAGCACGTTGTGAAAACCATTTAGTCCAAATAAGCATAAAAGGTCAGGCAAGGTCATATATGAAATATGTTCTCATAAACTCAACAAGTGAAATAGATTCACTGTAAGAAAAGAACCATAAAATAGCAATATGAGTTGATTAACGTTGGCTAGAAATTGCAGTGTCTATAAAATACCATCTGCTCTCAATTAACGGCAACTTAATAGTTTGAAATCAGGTGTTGTATTGTGAAAGTAATAGAACTGTGGGCATGCAATAGGAGGTTTCTTTTTATACTTTGGTTTCTAATAATAATAACAACTTCGAAAACATAAAATTGAAAAAATGTAAACTAACTTAAGTTAATATCTTTTTTATTTAGTTTCCTTTCCTGGTTTCTAAAAATGTATATTTTATTCCTTTAATAAGCCATACAATATATCTTGCTCTCTGGGAAATTAATTTATGTATTTCTTTAAAATACTTTCAGTAGAAATTAATTTAATGCATATGTGTAAAAAGAGACCTAGCACTGTTTTTCACAAGGTCAACTAAAATATCTGTGCTTTAATGTACTGTACACAGAGTCAATACCAGCCTTCTCCATAGTGATGTAGGTGGTTTGTTGAAATTGCACCTACAAAAGGGCATAAGGCAGTTTACTCAATGATATGAATGCTTTAATATCAATGGCAGTGTATAAATCTAATGTAACACATTTTCCATGATTCAGTTCAAAAAGTACTTGATTTTGCATTGATGCTAAAAAAAACAAGTAATTTTGGGCATATTATAACAACCTGACAAATATTAGATAAACCTAGCTAAGTGACCAGCTTGACATAATGACATCTAGTTTGTTATTTTCTGGCCTGACAGCTATAACCTTTTGAGAAGCTGACCTTGTGTGTTACCCAAAAAAGAGGGTTAGTGTAAAAGGAATTACAAAATGAAGGCTATCTGATAAATAAGTCAATATTTTATTTTCACAGAGTTTGAGGAGATACAATTCTAAAAATATGACTTGGAGAACAATTAACCTGATGACAACACTCACTCAATTGAACTCTTGATATGGATCTATTTTTAGAGTTCACGGTGATGTGTGTCATGAACAGTTTCAAGCTTCCTACAAACAGTACAAGAGTGTATTTTATTTAATGCTGACTTTCTTGTGTTGTCTAACAATCTAATTTAATTTTTCCAGAACTGTCTCAGATTATTTAGAGGTGCGCTCTTCTGCAAGCACTAGTGTAATTTGGATATACTACTTCTGATTTTCTATTGCATCTAGGAAGTATAATTCCAACTATAGTGAGAAAAAGTTAGAAAAGTTCACTAGGTTTCTTTTAGCAAAGAAATATATAACATGCAAACGTTTTGTCAATGCACAAAACTCTAAAGGCCCAAAAATCAAATTCATATATTAAATACTAGCTGTGTTACCTGGCTTATCCTAGGAAATTTCATAAAACAATGAGCTTCACTTAATAGTACTTTTGGTTAATCAGTTGTATCAGATGTAGCATGTAACACCCTAAGTGCTTTTCTGTATACAATATTTGTAGTTTTTTTTTTTTTAACCAAGAAATATTCAGGTTGTGGGTTGAAATCCTGCTACTGACATTGTGTTGCCACAAGAAAGTCACTCCACTTGCATTTGCTCCAACTGGAAAAACATAAGAATTGAAACCAGTGGTTTCTCAAATGTTGCAGCAGAAACACCAATAACCTCCGATACATTGGTGATACTACCCTGCTGGCTAAAAACAAGAATGATCTCAAACATCAGATCATGAAAGTCAAAGAAGAAAGTGATAAGGTTCAGGAATGCACCTGAATATCAAGAAAACAAAGATCATGACAACAGCAAAAATGTGAGCGTCAATGTCAAGATCAACAATAAAGAATTTGAAAAGGTTCAAGATTTCTTCTTTCTTGGCTCTAAAATTGATCACAATGGTGACAGCACTCCTGAGATGAAGAGATGGCATACACTTGGAAGAAACAGCATATGGAAGAGCAAATACATCAGCCTGGCAACTAGGTGTAGATTGGTCGATGCAATAATTTTTTTCCAATAACAATATATGGCTGCAAAACCTGGACACTGACAAAGGCAGACAAGTGAAAGATCCATGTTTTTGAGCAGTGGCACTGGAAATGTCTCCTATGCATTCCGTGGATGACCAAAATAATGAACCAAGCAGTTCTGGAACAGATCAAACTGAAATTCTCACTGGAGGCCAACATAACAAAGTAATGTTACTTTGGTCACATCATGCACAGCAGGTCACGTGAGAAAAAAGTCAAGCTTGGAATAATTAATAGCAAAAGAGAAAGAGGCTGTCCAAGAACTTCCTGGCTGGAAACCAAAAAGAAAGATACTGGGCTGAACATTGCAGAATTTAAAGGAGCCGTGAGAGATTGGAACACGTGTAGAGCATTGATCCACCAAATGACCAAGAGTCGTACTCAACTGAACAAATGAATGGAAACAGAATGTTATAATGAACAATAGCTTTTAAAAGTGAGCCACAGACCCCACAGTCTGAGAGCTTTAGTGGATTTACAGGACCAATCAGTGCAAAGGAACATACAAACTATAACTGGGCAGCTCCACTGTTGATAAAGCAAAAATAGTATTTGTTATATCCTGCCTTACAGGCAAACCTCTTGAAAGAGATGAAAATAATTTGGGAAAGTGAACATCCATATTGTATAAATATGAAGAGTTATCTCCATGGAATTTTGCTTACTTTTTGATGCCCTAGAGAAGAGAGTTTTAGAAACTAATCAGCTGTACACTTTTCAGCTGGGAATTTACTCATTTGGAAGCTACTTGTAGATTCAGGTGTGGAACAAAGCAGTTTTAATGAAAATGAAAACAAAATCACTTAAAGCACAAACAATGGTGGAAATGGAATCAAAAAACGAAAAAGGAAATGAATACTGTACACTAGAAAAACAGGAAGTAGGTGGATCAGCAGCTATAAATGGGAAAATCCAAATAAGGCATTTTGCCGAGCTTGACACATCCCTGCAAAACAGTTTTTTTCGATTCCCAAACTTACAGATTGATCATCTGAAGCGGTACCAATGCCTTTCTACAAGCAGACGTTTGTGTAAGCTATGTTAGGGAACAGTGGAGGCAGAAGTTCCATGGCAGTTTAGGTGCTCAAGAAAACATGAGTCTGGCTCACCATTTCTGAAGTCTTGCAAGAATGTTTGCCTTTTAAAAGGGAAAAAGTGTAAATGTATTTGACAAGCAGTGCCTAATGGAATATTCAACAGGCAAGCCTACTCGTGTACTAGTGAATTATCATTCTTTACTGAGGGATTTCAGTGCCAAGCTTGCAGGAGATCAGAATACATTCACTTGATAAACAGTTACTTCTGTTTTTACTATCTGTAGTCATTAGCAAACATGACTGCTTGCCCATGATTAACGGGCCTGTTGTAATTCAGACAAGGTTCTTCCCTTGGCTGGGGTTCAACTCCTTGTTTGATTTACATTTTTGTTTATTTTTCAGTTATTTATTTATATTAATATTACTTTTGTTAGTTATTTGCTTTATTACCAATGCATGTGTTTTGTGGGTGGCTCTCCAAGAGGCAGGGCCACTGCCCTTCATTGCAAGGTACGGTCCATAGATCTATAAAGGCAGGAGCAGCCATCAGCTGCTTGCAGTTCGTTCAGAATGTGCTTGTGGTATGGTGGAGTTGTCTTGTGTTTATTCTTGTACTTTTGTGATTCTTCTGGATTTTTGGCTTTGGCTTTTTGGATTCTGTATTGGGACTTTGTTTGCTATTGGATTTCCTTATAGATTAGGCAAGTCCTTTACCTTTTGTGCTCGACAGAGCTTTTTTGGAAAACCAAACATTTTATTTTATACTAGCAGGGTTTGACTGTTTCCCCTCTAGTAGACATTTTGGAAGTTTTTTGGACTTTGTGCTTGGGAACTCTTGAGATTCATAACAGGGACTTTCTGAACATTTGGGAAATTTAAAACTAAGTTGAACTCAGATTTTGGAGAATATGTTGAATATCTGAGCCTTCTGTTAAAAGATATGCCGATAGGAGTTTTAAAGTTGGACAGAATGTGTTGCTTGCTATTCAGAACATTTGTAAGACTTCAGTTTAGAGTTCCTTCTTGAATATTATATTGAAGATGCTTAGTTTCTATAAAATTATCAGGAAATACTTCCACATCTCCTTGTTAAAGTTGGTGAGATCTAGCTCTGAATCTAGTGGTTTCCCTTCTGTTATTCTGGATATGAAGGCGGAATATGAGATCTGAATGATTAGTGCCATCCACATAGGCTCAGTCTGTGATTACTTTATGTAGTGGACTGATGGAGTTATGGTTCCAAGGAGCCATCCTTGGTACCAGCTAAAGATGTTCATGTTCATGGAGACATCCAATAAAATTGGGTAGATGAATTTAAGCCCCACACCTTAGAAGGGGGCTATTTCAGTGCCATATTGATTATTTATTGTTGTTATTTCTTTTCCATTTGTCGCACTGTTAATTTTTATTTTACATTTTTATTGTTAATTTGGAAGGGCCTTTGACTATTTTTAAACATTTTTGGGTATGTGATACGTATGTTGTATGATGTGTGATGTCATTGTGGCTAGGCACACTAACAACTATTGGGTTACCTACCTTGCACTCTCCTCAGGGAGGACTGTAAGGCTTTGCTAAAACTACAGTTTTCTATTATGCATGCCTGCACCCCTGAATACCACCCTCACCGGACACCCAGCTATTAGCAACATCAGAAATTTAACAACAAGAGGATACCATTCAATCCATCAAGTTCATTTGTATAGTTAACAGCTAAGCTGTCCCAGCATTTCATCCAGATACCGTTGTCAAGGTTTCTGTTTCACCTACTTGTCTTGGTAGTTTATTCCAGGTTCCCACAACTCTTTACTTAAAGAAGTGCTTCTTGGTTTCAGTCCTAAATGTACCTCACCTTAATTTCCACTGATGTCGCTAAGTGTGTAATTCACCCTTAAATTCTGCTGGATTCATATTACTCCACCTTCACCTGCTTATCCTCAATGACACTTGGAAAAGCATTTCCGTCACCATTATCGGTTGTTGTTGTATTGGACAGGTTTAGCCTGACAGGTCGCCTGCCTATTTCTTATGTTCATTTCTACTCATTCAGATAATGAAAGTAACTATTAATGTAATGTAAGTTAATATGGAGCCATCAGGCCATCAAGAAGCAAAAAAAAAGTAAATTTCAGTCATTGTTCAAACCAACAAACAAGAGGAACGCTGACCAAGGACACCTGGCTATGTAGCTCCTCTCTAAGCATTATGCAGTGTACTATGTGGTGAAGATTAGTACGCATGATAGTAATGTCTCCTATCCTTTTTTATGTATACCTATAATATCAAAAGGGATACGCTGATGATGAATACATCAGCACAGGAGACTAGGAATAGAAATAGAATGGGATAAGTCTTAATAACTACCAATCAGACATAATAAGCAATCGGAACAGTCTGCACAACTTTTCTAGCAGGAATATGCTAAAGTAATAGGATTACAGGCATGATTTATATGTCAAAACCAATGGAGTATTTCTTATATTGACAAGTAGATCATTCAATGGCGTCCTGCACTGCTGATCTATGTTGATATATTTGGATTCTACTGGTTATAACTCTTCCAGTGTACTTCTGTTCAGAACACATAATTAGCATACTCATTATCTAAAAAATCTTTAATTAAGTCCATTAAATTACAAAGAATTTTTTGAGACGTTTATAGAACTACTAAAATGATATACTAATATTCATCTGCATTTTCAAAAATACTTTCACTGTGTATATAAAGTGAAAGCATGGTTCTTGGGGGTCATTTAGCTAGTGTGAGTCCTCCAAAAATTATGTTGGGCCTCCTTCACCCTCACAGTTAGGTATACTTTTTTGGTTGGCTTTTGAAATTTTATTACACCACACCCCTTCACAAGTATGTCAGATGCCCCCATTTACCTCTCTGGTCTAGAGCCAGGGATGCTTCATATATTAGCTTTTCCTGTGTTTCAACTGTACCCTTTTTATTGTGTATATATTAATGATAAAAAAATAAATGGCCCCTAATCAAGCTTGCTTGCAGGTTTCTAGTTTTGCTTAGAGCATCCTAGACGTAAAGTACTGTACATTTTACAATATGATTTAATTAGCAGAGCCTCATTTTGTTTTCTTTAATGTGTTAAGTAATTAATTTCATGCCTTGATTTTTCCTTCATTTTAATTTATTTAATATTCATTTCTTAACTTGACTGTATTGATGCCATCATAATTTACTCCATGCACAGTTGTAATTAATTTTTCATTTTATTATAACTGAATACAAGTAATCATAATACAAGCATGCATAATACTGACAATTAGGAAACAATAGAAAATAAAATCTGGCATATATCTCACTAAATTAAAATGTTTCGTAATATTACATTCTATGTAGTTTAATCAGTTCAGTTAGTAACATTACCAGAAAAAAATATTTATTACTGACAACTCCAATCTTTCACGGATGTTACAAAACAAATTTTTATTAATGCATGAACACAGTTACTTATCACATAGTAATGATTATCTATCTATCTATCTATCTATCTATCTATCTATCTATCTATCTATCTAATATACTTCAAAGTCATTATTAATCAAGAAATAAGATAGCTGTGTTCAGTTTAATGTACTAATCTTGTTAACAACTATTGCACCATGTTATCAGATCACCTAACACAAAAGATATCAACAAACTCTTATGTTCTTTTCTTAATGGGGGATAAGAAGACATGTGAAAACCAGCTATACACCTGTTACTGGTAACCTCTTACCAGTCTCATTGTTTGTTTTGTACACTGCATCTTCAACCCTGGGGACCACTATGACAGACAAGGTGCTTGCTGAAGGGGACTGCCTTTACTTGAACCCTGCTTTACCACCAAAGGAGGGCTTCACAAGGGTGTTCTCTCATGCCCTTAAGGAACTGTAGCTGAATGGACAACATAGCTTCTCAGCTATGCTAAGAGCAATCAGATAAAGAAATTAATTATATTTATTTGCATCAAAAGCAATAACAACAAGTATAAGCAATATAAAGTATCATACAACCAGGGTGTGTTCATTCAGTCAAATTAGCAAAAGCAAGAATGCTGATGTACGTTACCAGATAGCTTCTTTTCTATAGTTAGCGTTTTACAAATCTATAAAGCGAGAATACTTGAGCAGGCATCAAGCACAGCACCAGTTGTGGTCATCGCTGCTGTTGTGAGAAGAATGGAGATAAACGCCATCAACTCAGAGAGGGAGAGGCGTTCGTTGTACCACATGAACGTCACTGACAGAATAAAACTGAATAATAAAAAAACAATCTCTAACTTTTACAAGTAGCTAAAATTTACACCGGGTGTTACAGACTCAAATCCGATTTATGTTTTTATTATATTATAGTAATAATAATAGCTGCTCACTACTTAAACTCAAAATGAGGAGCAGCCGGACTCGAACCCCTAACCTTTTGGTAATAAGGCAGCAGTTCTTACCTCTGCACCATCCAAGAACACATATCGATTATATGTTGATGGAAATTTGAGCTTGGGTTTTTAACTCATTGACAGCAACATGTGAATTGAATGATTTTTTTTCTTTGGTTATATTCTTGAATAAAAGTACGTGTTTATTTTATATTTGGACTAAAGTCTTCACACATTATACACTTCACTTTATTATTACTATAACATGGAAAAAGTTTCTGTTTTAGTTATGCGTTCAGCATTTCTTGCCTTGCATTTTCTGTCATCCTACATTTACCCACATCGTTGTAGACACGGAACACACATGAAATGCATGTATTCCAAATAATGATATATTATTTACCCTATACAACTCCAGGCACCTCACACCCAGGTAAGCAGACTTGAGCTGGGCGAGCTTTTTTCCCAAGTTGAGCTCCATCAAGGCAGGGAATGGGACAGCAGGCTGCTTGCTGCTTGTGCTGATCGACACATTTACAAAACAAAAGATGCTAATGGAGAGGTGCGAAGGAATTTAAGGTGGGCCAGGATTACGAGTTTTTTCATAGGCTTCAGGAATTCTAGTGTTAAGAAGCTATATGAAAAAGTCTCATTAGTCCACCTTAAGTAAATGTGTAAAAAAAAGTTTAATGGATATTTACATTGGCATGAATATTATCTATGTTTTTTCATTGTTTTATAAGACAGTGATAGTTTGCATGTCTGGTAAGGGTCTGCCAAGCCAAAAGCAGTATAAAGCAAATAAATTACAGGGAATGTACTTTAAAAGAGGAGTCCAAAGTGATAACTGGAGAAATAATTCAAGTTCTGAAGTGACTAAGTCATCACCAGGAGACATGTGTCATACATGTTTAAAAGTTACTCAGGAAATATTTATTTTTCATGAGAACTTTAAAAAGTGGGAAGCTGTGGGGCCTATACAATTAAGTGGCTGGTACCTCCTTTCACCCTTTTCATAATATATTAAAGATTTGCCTGGGCATCCATGAAGTGGCCTAGAGCTCTTGATTATTCCATTGAGAGACAAGAGCTCACTGGAAGTGGTTGAGTCAGTAGCAAGAAACAGGAATGTCAAGAAAAGGCATTTTACTGAACTTACACAGACCTTTTTTTTTTTTTATCTCAACCAGGGTTGTGTTCCAGGTCCCACCTGCATGGAGTTTCATGTTCTCCCTTTGTCTGCATGCTTTTTTTACCAGGTGCTCTGGTTTTCTTCCACAGTACAAAGACATGCAGGTTAGGTAGATTGGCTGTAGTGTGTGGTTGGAGTGTGTCAGTGCGTTCGTCCTGTTATGGACCGGCACTCTGTTCAGGATTTGTTCCGGCCTTGCACCCTGTGCTAACTGGGATAGGCTCCAGCACTGAACACCCTTGCAGCCCTGTTCAGGACTAAGCGGGTTAGAAAATGGCTGACTGACTAACTTCTCAGAAAGCTTTATTGCCTTTTAAGGTGCCTTTTAAGACATTTGTGTGAGTCTGGGTGCAAGCAGTGACACATGTTCCATTTTTGTTTTGGTAATCAGGAAAACTGTCTGCCTCAAAGCAGATGTGCTGATTTGCTGCACTCAGGCTTACACAAACCTGTCATAGGGTGTAGAGTGTTCAGGAATTTATCAAACAGTGCCTGAAGGAGTAACCTGCTCATGTTCATTACAATCACACTGTATGTTCTGTGTCTGTCTTATGGAGTTTTCACAACTACTTCCCTTGGAGTGTTTTTTTTTTCTCTGGAAAGATTACCCCTCATATTCCAGTCTCCACTTCATTTAAGTAGATGTGAACATGTCTAATCACACACTAATGTGGACCACAACAGCTATACTAAGACCCTTTGGTCTTTGGAAACAGTGGTCTTGGTATGGTGCCAAGCAACCCAGGTGTGGTTCACATAAGGTATGCATGTGATCAAACTAACTACAGAAAATATGGTGCATTATGGGAAACCTTTGCAATGGTAATTAGGCAATCTCAGTATAAAAATAAATCCACACAAGTCACACAAGTACCAGTCAATCAGATCAATGCCAGCACCTCATTCAGCCTCAGAGCCTTCTTTTCTCTCTCAGAATTGGATCGGAAAGCAGTTGACCAAGTTAAAAAAAAAAGTGTAGATTCACTTGTGATTGGGTAGATCAAAACAATCACATAAAGAATGGTTGAGAAACAAATGTCCATTGTGACTGACAATCAAATCCCTGAATTCTACATTTACAGGTCAGGGTCCTGTCAATACGATCGCACTTCTGGTACGATGTAGGCATTGGTGGTTCATTACCTTTGATACTGTTCAGTAAACGTGAATTAAACATTCCCAAGTGAACATTATGAACAAATATTTACAGGCCTAATGACAGAAGAAATGTGATTTATGATAACCTAAGTAGAGGTGATGTTCAGGCTGTTGAAATGTAAAACATCATACAGAAAAATGAAATTCCCTCGATAAGTCTACTGACTAAATGAAATTGAGGCACATCACTGTACAACCTCAGCAGAGCTAACGTGGAATTGTCTGATGAAAGGTATGCTTTCTGTAGCATGCAGTGTACCACATTTTCACGTTCTCTTCTAGTTATCAGATCAACGATGTTCTGCTCATAGAGTTCTGCTTGGTAAACAAAGCACATAATCATTGCAAATCTGCCAGTGTACAAGCACAGCCCCTGTCAAATCTGCAAGATGACTTTGTAGGAAAAAAATGTTTCTACCCAATGAATGAAGTCCAGTAAATCTTTGTGGGACATTTATAGTTACTTATCATTTGCTTGAAAGTTTACAGAGGATTGCAGAGGTTTCATTCTATTTCTCGTGAATCTTGTTTTTACTCTCTCTCTTTCTTGTCATTGAGTCATGAACACAGACCTTAGTTGATGCTAGGGTCGAAGTTCTTCTTGGATCTTCTGTGACTTTTTCAATGAGTCGTCACTGTGCCCTTGGAGTTATTTTGGAAGGATGGCCTTTCCTGGGAAGATTCGCCACTGTTCCAAATAGCTCTCACTTTGGTGCAGTGGAAGCCTAGAGACTTAGCAATGGCTTTATAACCCTTTCCTGATTGGTACATGTATAGTGTTCTTCTAGAAACCTTGTAGTGACGATTGCACTCTTGAGGTAAGTGTCAATATGTCAAGATGAGTCTAATTAGCAGTTACCTCAGTCAGCTCTTTCAGTGTGCAGCTAAGGCGGAAATTACCTTTTCACACAAGCAATACAGATGGTGGGTAAGTCCATTACTTTAATATATTTAAGAAGCAAATCAGAAAAGGTGTTACATATTTATTCTGGTTCTCTTTAATTAGTATTTCATTTTGTATAAAGAGCTGAAGCCAGGCATTGTGATAAATAGACAAATATGGAGGATATAAGGAAGGAGACAAATATTTTTCCCCCATAACTTTAAAGCCTTAAAAGTTATTGCTGTGCTGAAGAGGAGAGAATATTAGACACATAATGAGTCAGGTGTGTCATCATTTTATTCTGTGAACTGTTCACTTCTTGAATTTATAGTATTGTTTTTAAAATTGACACTTGTGGTTGTCATTGCTGGAGTGTTGGCTGAAGAGTTGAAAATATCTTTCATTTGTCGATATCATTTTCATGACTGAAAAAATCAACTGATCAATCTTCATTTGATAATTGCACCAATTACAAAGCTCTTGATTTACCAGTCAATTTATGTCTCTACCCTCACCTATGGTCATGAGCTTTGGGTAATGACTTTCTCTGCAGAGGGCTGGGTTTTCCCTTATTCATTGTGTGAGAAGGAATGACATCCTGGAGAGGGTTGGAGTAGAGCTGCTGACCCTCCGCATCGAGATGAGCCAATTGAGGTGGTTTGGGCAACTGATGTGGATGTCTCCTGGACGCCTCCCCATGGAGGTTTTACAGGCATGACTAGCTGGGGAAAGAAACCCTGGGGAAGACCTAGGGCTTGCTGGGAGGATTATGTCACCCAAATGGCCTGGGAACTCCTTGGGTTCCTGCAGTATGAGTTGGCAAGTGAGGCTGGGGAAAAGGACGTTTAGGCCTCACTGCTAAGACTGTTGCTCCTGCGACCTGGCTTCAGATAAGTAATTGAAAATTAATAAATGAACCTTTTACATTTTTTAACACTAGAATTACCAGAGCCTACGAAAAAACTTGTAGATCCGGCCCACCTTAAATCCGTTCACACCACTCCCTCAGCGTCTTTTGTCCTGTAAATGTGCCAATGAAGACAAGCAGCAGGCAGCCTGCTATTCCATCCCCCACCACTGCAGACCATGCACAAACTTCTACCAGCTCATGCCTTGATTGATTATCTGGGAGTGAATTAAGTGCTGGAGTTTTAGAGAGGAAATAATAGATCGTTATTTGGAACACATGCATTTCATGTGTGTTCCGTTTCTATAATAATCTTTGTAAACACATTGTTAAAACAGAAACGTTTCTCATATTTTAGTAGTAAATGACAAAATGTTGACATAAACTATATAATGTGTGAAGCCTGAAGTCCAAAGATCAAATAAACACTTTCACAAAAGGTACAAGGACAATACAATAGCTTCCGTGGTGTAGCAGTAAGATTTGCTGACTTGTAATCAAGAGTCCCCGGTTCCATTCCGTCTGCCTCCTGTATTTGCTGTTTTCAGTAGTGAGCTGCTGTTATTTTTAATATTATACAGTACACACATACATTTGGTTTGCGTCCTTAACAGACGGTGGACATTTATAGTACTTGTGAAAGTTGCCGTTTTATTTTCACTTTTATTCTCTCGCTCATGATCACGAAACATACTACCGCCCTAGAGATCTGACGCTGTTAGTTTTTATTTGAAACTGGAAGTAACTATAGATGTGAGTGGTGTTTTGAGGCAATGGAACTGGACATTCGCTAATCTGGAGGGATAAAAGCTGACACACAAACGCTGGTAAATCTGCCTTCTTCGTATCTCACTGTCACTTGATTTTTTTTTTTATTCAGTTTTATTGAGTGTTCCTGCTCATGCTGAATTAGTGTGCACCTTATGGTGTATGGTGTCAAAAAAAAAAAAAAACAGAAACATAGGTATATATGATATTTGGAATTATTCATTTTATGACCTGTAAAACATTGTGGCATTGATGTAACATTATTCATATTATTCATATTCATTCGCATAACACAGCGTGTTTTTTTTTCCTGATCTTGCCAGTCCCCACATGTTGTTGTTTCTTTTGTACTCCAGGACATGCAGAGGCAACAATAGTACAGAGAGGTCAGTTCAGCACTATATGCAATCATCACATTCAAATGTTAACAGTTCACACACACACAAGGACCTGTCCTTCCTACATTTATGACTTGTGTACCTGTTGCAATGTGAACACTTCTATCTATATTGTGGTTTCTATTACACACCTGAAAGAGAGACAATATATGTGACATTTTGAAGAAATAATTTTATGACCTGGAATAGTACCATTCAGAAAACATCATCACACTAATGCAATATTATTTGAAAACAAACAGTGTCAGATCGGGTGTGAATTTATGTTGGCGCTGTTACTTAGAGTCAGATTAGGAGGGGCTGGGTTGGGGGGGGGGATACAGTGTGATCGTGATTCAGAGAATAAAACTGAAAAAATCTAACTTTTACAAGTACAATAACTTTATACCCAATGTTCCATATACAGTATTTGTCGCTTTCTTTTTTTCTCCGTGCTGCGTTGACATCGTGCACCAGAAGGCGTGAGCTTATTCAGTGCGTGCAGAAACACGCAGGTGGCCAGTTGCTTGTGTTATAGCACACTTGACCTGGCATTGATCAACGCACATGTACTGTGCATGTTGGGAGACTGCATGAGCTTGCTCACATGGTGGGTTTGGTTCAGGATGTCATACCACACCACTGTACAAATGCTGAATCTGTATGATCCCACCTCCTGAGACAAAGACTGGGCCTCAATCTTTATGACTGAGTCTTTGGTGTGGTCTCTCACCTCAATCAAAACCTCTCTCACTGCAGATGCTTGGTACCTCAGGGGCTCAACGCTGTTGATCTTACTTTCCCACCTTGTTTCAAACCACATCTTCAGTATAATGTTAGCATGTTTTTTCAGGATGGCCCATCTCTGAGTGGAGGCTGAAAACAAATTGTAAAGTCTTTGCAAAATCCCAAAGTAACTTGTGGCATCAATAGATCCCTTTGCAGCATCAGCCCCAACCAAATTCAGTGCATGAGCTCCACAGGGAACAAAGAGAGCTCTAGGATTCAGGACCCTGGCTTGAACGCCCTTGTTTTTTCCTCTCATGTTGGCCCCATTGTCATATGACTGACCTCTGCAGTCCTCAAATGGAATTTTCAGCTCTTCCAACCTGTTTAAAATCATGGATGCGAAATGTTTCCCCGTGGGTTCGTCAGCTTCCAAAAAACCCATAAAATACTCCTTAATATGGGGCTTCTCTTGTAATGACACAATCCGAATCACAACTGACAGCTGTTCAGTGTGGCTAATATCTGGAGTGCAATCTAGAAGTATGGAGAAAAACTTTGCCAGCTTGATATCATCAACCATTGTTGAAGTGATCTTGCTACTCAACAAATCAATGAGTTTGTTTTGTACATGGTGACCGAGATAACTGGTGTGACTGCAAGTGCCTTTCTGGACACGGTTAATGTGCTCTTGCATTATGGGATCAAACCTTGCCATGAGTTCAACTTCTTTTAGAAAATTGCCATTTGATGGAGAAAACAATGTTTCTGTGTGTCCCCTTAGTGCTAAATTTCTGATTGCGAGAGACTGAATAATAGCAGTGAGACGAGTCAGCACCGCTCTCCATCTTATTTTCTCAGCCTGCAGAAGTGCCATCTCTTGTTTGTCAATTGTTTCACCTTTTTTAATCCTCACTACCAGTTCTTTCCATGCTTTCATGGAGTTATGGTGTTCAGGACTATTGTCATATGAGGTAAGAAGAGAACTGGCATGCTTCCAATCTGTCAGTCCAGAACTTGTTAAATTGATGTGTCTTTCAGAAAACAGCTTGCAACAGAAGCAAAAAAGACTGTTGTTTTTCTCAGAATATACTAGCCAGCTTCTAGGCTTCTTTTCACCGCTAACTAGTGTTTTCTTAAAATTCTGGTGGTGGTGGCAACTTCTTCCATCACCCTCATTTCTACGGAAAACAAAGTCAGGTGCTACCTTACTTGGTCCTTTGCAAACCAAGTATTCAAATGCTGTCAGTGATATCTGAAGACCAGCTTGCAGGGTCCGTAGACAGGGGCTCATCCTCAGTAGTTCAGCTCCAGGCATTTCTATGAGCATACATTTGCATTAGTATACACAAGTTATTTGAAATACACAGCATTCATAGTGGCGGAACAGTCTTTGCAAAATATTATGCAACACACACACACACACACTCAGGCTACACACAATCACACCTGAAGTGGCCGCAATTGGGTCTTCATCCTCGGGATCAGATATTTGTGGAGACACATATGTGGCTGAGGAGGTGGACGGCTTCTCATCTTGGGCAGTGGCAGAGGGTGCTCCAAAATATTTCAGAATTGCCCCTGAATAGAAACCCAATATAAAACTCTGATACATGCATGCATCATTTTCATAATTAAAACAAACATATAATTTTGCCCAATTTATCAAATATTCAGAATTATATGTATAACAAGCATTTTATTGAATAGGCTATCACAACATCAGTGTTTGGAAGTAATGCATTACTCTGTAATTACAGTAAGATAACTTTCCTAAATAATGTAGCCTAATAGTGTAAGGGATTTTTTTTTTGCAAAGTCAGCTAGACTACAACAGAATACTATCGTCCAGTTTTAGAGTAGCATAGTATGCAAACGGCTAACAAACAGCCATTATAATTCATCATAAATTGAAAAAAGGAGACAAATCAACAATACACCTCTTCCATTTAATGGCTAATTAATATTATACTAAACACGGTCCAAAAGATTCAATAAGCCACATCAGTGTCTACTGTCTGTCTACTGTTTACTATCATAGCCCAATGGCTAACAAACGTAAACAGAAAGTTTTCCCTATCCCTACTAATTAATGTTATCTTGTTTCAGGATACATGTCATGCATAATACCTGCCATTATCCAATGACACATCTGCTTACCTTTATCTTTTGCTCGTTTCTCCTCCTCTTCTTTTCTCTTTTTTCTAAACTGAGCTCCTGATGGCTTTGACCTTTTCTTGTCCATCTTCCATTGGTGTTAATTTTGCACTCCAGTATCAACACCCATTCCCCAACACGGGAAGTGCGTAAACTAATAGACCTACACCTTAGTGCGCAGATTCGGTTTGTGTAGGGTTTTTTCCTGCGATTTCGCACAACCCAGGAAAAATTAATTGTGACATAATGGGCTTGGATTGACAATATTATGAATGAAATGTGCTTTATTTGGAAGCACCCTGCCCCCCTCCCCTTTCGACAGGTTGTGTGTTAGACTTCAGCACAGCAGCAGCAGCAAGCAGGCGCACCGAGTACCCTTGCGCTCACTTCCCGCATATATGGGTGTGATAGAATTTAGAAAACACATTGGTGCAAATTATAAGTCTATATCGTAATGTCTGGTGCTTTTGTGTTTGTTTGTTTGTTTGTTTGTGTTTATTCTGTTTTATTTTCCAAACTGGTTATTAGATGCCGCTCCAGCCAGCCAGAGAATACCCTGCCGCCCCGCCCCTCTCCTCCCTGTGCGGCAAGCAGCAGGCACACCTCGCAAATGAAGGGCGCCCTTACTCCCCGCAAATGGGCAATAGAAAACTGATCGGTGCCCATGCAATCCCAAAAATGCTCTGGCATGATGTTGGGGCAGCATGGCGCACACAAAAAAAATTTTTTTTTTTTTTTGCTGATGGCCATGATGCCACCCCCACCACGATGCCGCCTTGGGCAACGGCCCATGTCGCCCATATCAAAAACTGCCACTGATCATATATACCTATGTCTCTGTTTTTTTTTTTTTTTTTGACACCATACACCATAAGGTGCATACTAATTTAGTGTGAGCAGGAACACTCAATAAAACTGAATAAAAAAAAAATCAAGTGACGGTGAGATACAAAGAAGGCAGATTTACCAGCGTTTGTGTGTCAGCTTTTATCCCTCCAGACTACAGAATGTCCAGTTCCATTGCCTCAAAACACCAATCACATCTACAGTTACTCCAAGTTTCAAATAAAAACTAACAGCATCAGATCCCTAGGGCGGTAGTATGTATCGCGATTGTGGCTGAGAGAATAAAAGTGAAAAAAACCCAGTAACTTTCACAAGTCCTATAAATGTAAACCGTCTGTTACAGACGCAAACCAGATGTATGTGTATACTGTATAATATTAACAATAAGAGCAGCTCACTACTGAAAACAGCAAATACAGGAGGCAGACGGGATCGAACTGGGGCCTCTTGATTACAAGTCAGCAGATCTTACCGCTACACCATGGAAGCTGCTGCCTTACCCTTGAACCTTTTGTGAAAGTGTTTATTTGATCTTTGGACTTCAGGCTTCACATATTATATAGTTTATGCCAACATTTTGCCATTTACTACTAAAATATGAGAAACATTTCTGTTTTAACAATGTGTTTACACAGTTTATTATAGAAACGGAACACACATGAAATGCATGTGTTCCAAATAACGATCTGTTATTTCCACTCTAAAACTCCAGCACTTAATTCACTCCCAGATAATCAATCAAGGCATGAGCTGGGAGAAGTTTGTGCACGGTCTGCGGTGGTGGGGGATGGAATAGCAGGCTGCTTGCTGCTTGTCTTCATCGGCACATTTACAGGACAAAAGTACGCTGAGGGAGTGGTGTGAACGGATTTAAGGTGGGCCGGATCTACGAGTTTTTTCGTAGGCTCTGGTAATTCTAGTGTTAAAGGAATAATGCTTAAACACAACTTTAGAGTGCGATGACATCAAGCAAATACTATACTTCAACAAAAATATAAAGAACAACTCAAAGCGGATAACTCAAAACTGGCAAAATCATTACTTTTAAATTAACACTTAAAGTGCATATATAGAGAAATGTTTCAAACACATTATTTTAACACTGACAGTTTTCATGTGTAGGAATTATTGGCTTTAGTATTTGTGAAATTAGTTAGTTTTTGCTTTGGCTGTCTTGAGCAGCATTGGAGAGTTTATATTTTTAAATCTACAGAATCTGGAATGATTTGACAATTTCAAATTTAAAGACATTCACATATCTCCAAACAAATAAAAATATATTAATAATAATAATAATAATACATTTTATTTATATAGCGCCATTCCCATGCTCAAGGCACTTAAGACTAAAAGGTTCACAATATCTGTTATCTGTAATAGCCACATTGTTACATTTCAGCTCAAGTTTTATAAACTGTTTTATGGACAGATTTCTCTCATCATAATCCAATTTTTTTCAGTTTATTGCATTAAGCAAATCAGCTGTCAGAAACAGTTGATCTCCACCAGCCAAAATACAAAAAAAGAAAGTAAACGCCCTTCTCAGGGTTAAAGTGTCTTAACATTGTGACATTGGACAAGCTGACAATGACTGTTGGAATAAAACATGAGGTTTCCATGTCATTCTCCCACTTAATTTCAAGCCATATAGACAGTGTTGTCACCTCTGGCCCAAAACTTGAATTTTAATTGAGTGGTTTTGCTCGCCAAGCAGACTGCTTTCAATGAAGAACCCTTCAACAGCCAACTTTACATACAGACAGGCCAAGATTGTCAAATTACTTTTTGAAAGGCATGCATGTGGCAAGGAGGACTAGAAGAGAATTTTAACTTATTGTCAATGCTAGTGTTAGTCATTTTATTCCTTGCTGGTCAGATTAATGAAAAGGAATCAATAGAAGATTAGAAAATGATCAAATGAAGCACTCGTTCTGAAAATATAACAATACAGGCTTAGTGGAATACTATCAATCCAACTACTTTATAAAGCATTTTACAAGTATAATATATACTGCATGTGGAACCATCGCACAATGTTTAGTTCTACTTTTTTATAGCTCCAGGAGACTGAGTTTGAATTTCAGCCCCAGCCACTGCCTGAGTGGTTTTTTATGAACACTTTATCCAAGGTTGGTGCAGAAGAAAGTGCAATTGTTTATATGCTTTTGTACTGCTCCCTGTGCCGCCACAATTATAACATGCAAAAAAGAAAGAAAAAAAATGATCTGGGGTGCGAGCGACCAACACTACTTCCCTACTACACCACCACAAGTACAGAAACACACCAACAAAGGCAAAGTTGAGTTACAAAAAATTATTATTAACTAGTAAAATAAGGCATTGGACACAACAAACAAACCCCTATGTACATATTACCGTGCTGCAGCGATTCCACCCTTCCCACACGAATCATGAAGCAAAACAATTAACAACATACACCCCTAATACACAAATGTGAAAAAGAAATTGATGAAGCTAGTGTCCTTTAAATATTCACTGTTAGAGATGATTATTTACAGTCTGTGATGGCGAAGGATGCGGCGAGCTGTACCTCCTGTTCTGGGAAATGTACTGCTACTCGGTCCCTTGTGCTGGCCTGTCAGGTCCTCCCCGAATGCCTTCACTTCATTCTTAGAAAAAAAGGAAAATAATTTGTCCAGAAATGAACCCGGGTTCACCTGACTTTTTCCATGGAGGTTAAGTAGCTTTCCCTCTTGCCTTTTTTTTCTTTTTTTTTTGGTCGCGTTCTCTTCTCCTTCTCCAAATTTCTCCCGCCACACATTTACATAAGATTGGCTCCTCCCTGTACAGTTTGTTTGGCCCTCCAAGCCATGTGCTCCCCTCCCCATGTACCACTGGCCGACATTACACATTCAGCCATTGCACCCTTAACAGGATTGGGGAAAGGTGCAAACTGTCAGGGACACCAACACATATCCAAGACACCGTTACAATTTTACAGCAGAGGCAGGTTAAACAACATCTCAGAGTTAATACAGCTAGAAATAGGTGTAGAACTGAACCAGCAACCTTCTGGTTTAGAGCCTAATGCTTTAGCCACAATACCATTATATCTCAAGACTGTGTGTGTTAGTATAACTAGCGACTCCAGAATTGGTACATATGACGACATCCAATAATGGAATAAATACCCATCAGAGATAGTTTTTTTCTTTTGTATTCATTGCTCCGGTATTGATCTCCAGCACCCATCCCCAAAAACTGAAAAAAGAAGGTTCAGTGACAGAACCACAAAGCCGGCCATGACCTCCACTGACAAATCCAGAAGAGGCTTCACACCAGACCCAATAGTTCCCCAAACTGCTACTTGCAGGCTTTGGCCTAGACAGGATAAAAAAAGGGGTGCTAGCTTTAACACTAGAATTACCAGAGCCTACGAAAAAACTCGTAAATCCGTCCCACCTTAAATCGCGTCTTAAATCCATTTGCACCTCTCCGCCAGCGTCCTTTCTCATCTAAATGTGCTGATAAACACAAGCTACTAGCAGCCAGCTATTCCATCCCCCCACCGACTTAGAACGAATTTCTCCTAGCTCATGCCTTGCCTTGATTTGATTATCTGGGATTGAAGTGGAGTTTTAGAGTGGAAATAATATAGTGTTATTTGGAATACACGCATTTCATGTGTGTCCCGTTTCTATAGTAGTCTGTGCAAACACATTTTTAAAACAGAAACGTTTTTCATATTCTAATAGTAAATGACAAAATGTAGGCATAAACTATATAACGTATGAAGCCTGAAGTCCATATATCAAAGAAACACTTTCACAAAAGGTACAAATAAGAGAACACGTGCGCTTTTATTCAAAAATATAACTGCACAAAAAAAAAAGCCGCGTTAGCATGCCACATTGACACCCTTACTACAACCGCCGCGGTGGCGTAATGGTATCAGCTCCTGACTGGGAATCAGAGGGTGGTGAGTTCGATCCCGCACGGCTCCACTTCGAGAAGTGAACTGCTCTTATTCTTACAATTTTAGAATAACAACATAAATTTGATTTCAGTCTGTAACAGCCGGTGTAACTTATGATACTGGTAAAGGTTAGCTTTTTTTTTTTTTTTAATTCACTTTTCATTCTCACAGTCGCATTCAGAATCAATCCATACAACCCCATCTGACATAAAGACGCGCTATAGGTCTGCAGTGTACCACGATGCATACTAACGCCCCTCCCCCCCCCAAAAGGGTTCTGACACACAAACGCTGGCGAAGCTGCCTTCTTCGTATCTCACCGTCACTTGGATTGATTCTGAATGCGACTGTGAGAATGAAAAGTGAATTAAAAAAAAAAAAAAAAAAAGCTAACCTTTACCAGTATCATAAGTTACACCGGCTGTTACAGACTGAAATCAAATTTATGTTGTTATTCTAAAATTGTAAGAATAAGAGCAGTTCACTTCTCGAAGTGGAGCCGTGCAGGATCGAACTCACCACCCTCTGATTCCCAGTCAGGAGCTGATACCATTACACCACCGCGGCGGTTGTAGTAAGAGTATCAATGTGGCATGCTAACGCAGCTTTTTTTTTTGTGCAGTTATATTTTTGAATAAAAGTGCACGTGTTCTCTTATTTGTACCTTTTGTGAAAGTGTTTCTTTGATATATGGACTTCAGGCTTCATACGTTATATAGTTTATGCCTACATTTTGTCATTTACTATTAGAATATGAAAAACGTTTCTGTTTTAAAAATGTGTTTGCACAGACTACTATAGAAACGGAACACACATGAAACGCGTGTATTCCAAATAACACTATATTATTTCCACTCTAAAACTCCACTTCAATCCCAGATAATCAAATCAAGGCAAGCCATGAGCTAGGAGAAATTCGTTCTAAGTCGGTGGGGGGATGGAATAGCTGGCTGCTAGTAGCTTGTGTTTATCAGCACATTTAGATGACAAAGGACTCTGGCGGTGAGGTGCAAACGGATTTAAGACGCGATTTAAGGTGGGATGGATTTACGAGTTTTTTCGTAGGCTCTGGTAATTCTAGTGTTAAAAGTTCAAAAATGCAATAAAGTCTCAAATTTCACAAAAAGCCCTTACAATGTTTGAGAAACTGATGTGGCTTATAACCAAAAAGGCAACAAGAATCTTTATAAAAATTATTTAGTGCCTTTAGAAATTATACAAACCTCTTCAATTTTTACATATGTTGCAGCCTTGTTCTAAATCAGGGGGCCCCAGCTCCGGTCCTGGAGGGTCCCAGTGGCTGCAGGGTTTTATTCTAACCCTTTTCTTAATTAGTGACCTGTTTTTGCTGCCATTTAACTTCTTTTGAATTAATTGTAATTGACTTTGTCTTGACGACTCAGACCCTTTTCCTAAATTAGCAGCCAAACTATAATGAGATACAAAATGAACCAAAACATGACCAGCAAACTGTGTCCATCACACAATATCTGAAAATAAAGAAAGATGAAGGCCTCAGGAATGCTGATCTGCTCAGGTCCCCAAAACATTTGAACAGTGCTCTTAGAAATGAGAAAATCAACAATTTCAGAAATGTCTGCTATTGCACAATGTGAGCAGCAACAAGCCATGGAATTAAAGAACAAGTTTAATTAACAACAAGAATCGGCATCTAATTAAGCAACTGCTTGAAATGAAATTGGTTAGAGTTTGAGGCCTTGACTTAGCTGGTCTTCTGTTGGCTCACTCACTTCACATTGCATTTCTCTTTGGGTGCCATTTAAGGAAAGAAATGAAGCAATTCAGAGGAACGATGAAGAAATTCAGGGAAACAAATCTTAAAAAGGGTGGAATGGTGGTGCAGTGGGTAGTGCTGCTGCTTTGCAATTAGGAGACCTGGGTTTGCTTCCTGGGTCCTTCCTGTGTGGAGTTTGCATGTTCTCCCTGTGTCTGCGTGGGTTTCCTCCGGGTACTCCGGTTTCCTCCCACAGTCCAAAGACATGAAGGTTAGGTGCATTGGCGATTCTAAATTGTCCCTAGTGTGTGTGTGTGTGTGTGTGCCCTGCAGTGGGCTGGAGCCCTGCCCGGGGTCTGTTTCCTGCCTTGCACCCTGTGTTGGCTGGGATTGGCTCCAGCAGACCCCCGTGACCCTGTAGTTAGGATATAGCAGGTTGGATAATGGATGGATGGAATCTTAAAAAACAAGTCAATTACAATTAATCCAAAAGAAGTTAATTAGCAGCAAAAACCTGTCACTAATTAAGAAAAGGGTTAGAATGAAAACCTGCAGCCACTGCAGCCCTCCAGGACTAGAATCTGAGAACCCTGTTCTAAATAATTTAGATTATTTTTTTCTCTTATAAATCATATTCAATACCACATAAATGACAAATTTATTAAGAATAAAAAAACAAAATATCACGCCAAGTATACACAGACCCTTTGCTATTACAATTGAAATTTGGCTCAGGTGTATACCATTCCATTGATCATCATTAAGATGTTTGTACACTTTGTTTGGAGGCCACCTGTGGTCAATTCAATACATTTGACATGAGCTGGAAAGGCACACACTTGTCTATAGAAGATCCCACAGCTGACAATGTGTATCAGTGCCTAAAACCAAGCCGTGAGGTAAAAGGAATTGCCTGCAGATTTTAGAGATAGGATTGCACTGAGGTGTAGGTGTGTGGAAGGTAACAATAGCATTTTTGGAGCATTGAAACGTTCCTAAGAGCACAGTAGCCTCCATAATTCTTAAATGGAGAAAGTCTGAAACTTCCATAGTACATCCTAGAGCTGGCTGTCTGGCCAAATGGAACAATGTGGGAGAAGAGACTTGGCAAAATAGGTGATCAAGAAACAGATGGTCACTCTGGCAAAGCTCTGGAGAACCTGTGTAAAGATGGAAGAAACTTCCACAACACCCCACTAATCTGGGCTTTATGGCAGAGTGGCTAGATAACACATAAATTCCACCTGCAGTTTGCAAAGAGGCACCTAAAGTACTCTCAAACTATGAGAAACAAGATTATCTGGTCTGATGAAACTAAGATTGAACTGTTTGGCCTCAATTCTAAGTGTCATATCTGGAGAAAACCTTCATTCCATCGGTGAAGCATTGTGGTGGCAGCATCATGTTGTGGCAGTGACTGGGAGACTAGACAGGGTTAAGGAAAAGCAGAATGGAGCAAAGTACAAAGAGATCCTTAATGAAAACCTGGCCAGAGCATTCTGGACCTCTTCAATGAAGAGTGAGTAAAGGGTCTGAATGCTTGGGTAGTTTTTTTTATTTTCAACAAATTTGCAAAAACTCCTAAAATCTTGTTTTCACTTTGTCATTCTGGGATATTACATGTTTTTTGATTAGGGAAAAATGAATTTATACAATGTAAGTATAAGGCTGCAATGTAATGTGAAAAAAGTAAAGGAGTTTGAATATTTTGTGATGGTACTGCATTTATTGAAAGAAGGCAAAAAAAGACAAATATAGGCCACCAGCACAAGTAAGGAACCCGAAAAAATAAATAAGTAATAGTAATAATAAGGGGTTAAATAAAATAACGTTTATTGCACTTCTCTATCTGCTACACATGCTCTAACGTTAAAACAGATTAGAGTTCCATTAATTCAGTACATTTGTATAACCTTATATAAAATATTATATGTGCTACCCATTTAAGAGAGGCTGAAATATAAGTAATGGGGTTTTTTTTTATTTGATACATGGGTTGTCCGTTTGGTCTGGTATAATAGTATGCTTGCGGGCCGTTTCCCTTATGGCGGACTATTTCTCTTTGGATAGAGCTGCCAGTTTTCGCTTAGTTTTCGCATTGCTCGTTGTTCTGACTAACATTCTAGACAAAGATTTTTGATGGAAAACTACAATGGAGGTCATTACTGCATTGGCCGGGTTTAGTGACTCTAGCCTAGTCATATCGGGGCTTTGGTCAAGCAAAATGACACCTTTTATAAATACTGTATCGTTATTTGGAACACATGCATTTCATGTGTGTTCCGTGTCTACAACAATCTATATAAACACATCCTTAAAACAGAAACATTTTTCACGTTTTAGTAATAATTGACAAAATGTAGACATGTTCTTAAGGAGGCTAGTGAGTACATATATAAACCCTTGACACATATTTTTAGGAAGTCACTGCACACTGGAGAGATTCCGAAGGACTGGAAAATGGCAAATATCATCCCACTATATAAAAAGGGTGACAGGGCAGATCCAAGCAACTATAGGACAGTAAGCTTAACATGCATCACAGGAAAATTAATGGAAGGAATTATTAAGGATAAGATCGAGCAACACCTGGCAAGGACAGGAGTTATTCTAAGCAGTCAGCATGGGTTCAAAAGAGGGCAGTCGTGTTTTACTAACATGCTGGAATTCTATGAGGAGGCAACAAAAGGATACGATCAAAGTGGAGCTTATGATATTATTTATCTGGACTTTCAGAAAGCATTTGATAAGGTGCCACATGAGAGGTTGGGCATCAAATTAAAAGAGGTGGGAGTTCAGGGTGATGTTTGTAGATGGGTGCAGAATTGGCTCAGACACAGGAAGCAGAGGGTGATGGTGTGAGGAACCTCAGCAGAACTGGCCGATGTTAAGAGTGGTGTTCCACAGGGGTCAGTGCTAGGGCCGCTGCTATTTTTAATATATATAAATGATTTAGATAGGAATATATGTAACAAGCTGGTTAAGTTTGCAGATGATACCAAGATAGGTGAATTAGCAGATAATTTGGAATCCGTTATATCATTACAGAAGGACTTGGATAGCATACAGGCTTGGGCAGATGTGTGGCAGATGAAATTTAATGTCAGTAAATGTAAAGTATTACACATTGGAAGTAAAAATGTTAGGTTTGAATACACAATGGGCGGTCGGAAAATCGAGAGTACACCTTATGAGAAGGATTTAGGAGTCATAGTGGACTCTAAGCTATCGACTTCCTGACAGTGTTCAGAAGCCATTAAGAAGGCTAACAGAATGTTAGGATATATAGCACAATGTGTGGAGTACTAGTCCAAGGAGGTAAAGCTCAACCTTTGTAATGCATTGGTGAGGCCTCATCTTGAGTACTGTGTGCAGTTTTGGTCTCCAGGCTACAAAAAGGACATAGCAGCACTAGAAAAGGTCCAGAGAAGAGCGACTAGGCTGATTCCAGGGCTACAGGGGTTGAATTATGAGGAAAGATTAAAAGAGCTGAGCCTTTACAGTTTAAGCAAAAGAAGATTAAGAGGTGACATGATTGAAGTGTTTAAAATTATGAAGGGAATTAGTACAGTGGATCGAGACTGTTATTTTAAAATGAGTTCATCAAGCACACGGGGACACAGTTGGAAACTTGTTAAGGGTAAATTTCGCACAAACATTAGGAAGTTTTTCTTTACACAAAGAACGAAAGAAACTTGGAATAAGCTACCAAGTAGTGTGGTAGACAGTAAGACGTTAGGGTCTTTCAAAACTCGACTTGATGTTTTCTTGGAAGAAATAAGTGGATAGTACTGGCGAGCTTTGTTGGGCTGAATGGCCTGTTCTCGTCTAGAGTGTTCTAATGTTTTAATGAAGTGTATAATGTGTGAAGCCTGAAGTCCAAATATCAAAGAAACATTTTCACAAAAGGTACAAATATAACAGAACAAGTGCGCTTTTATTCAAAAATATAATTGCAGAAAAAGAACCCGTGTTAGGGTGACACACATTTACTACGACCGCTTCCATGGCGCAACGGTATCAACTTTTGACTGGTAATCAAAACTTCACAGGTTCAATCCCTGATGAGTCTGTTTTGAGAAGTGAGCTGCTAGTATTCTTACTATTTTAGAATTAAAACATACATTTGATTTCAGTCCGTAACAGCCGGTGTAAATATATGATACTTGTAAAGATTAGCTTTGTTTTTCTTTTTTTTATTCTGTTTCATTCTCTCAGTCGCTTTCACAATTCCACCCTAACCCCATCTGACACTGCTGTTTTCACATAAAGCCACGCTATAGCTCTGCAGTCTACTTGTGACTTTACGCTGTAGGAAGTAAGTAAATAAACCAAGGTAAATAAGTAAATAACATTCGATCTGGCTCTTATATACAAAGTACAGCGATGGCAGCTTCCACCTGCAGCTATAGACTCTTCAGTTCGCAAGCGACACTCCAAGCTAGTGTTTACATCTGGACGGTGTATGTGCCCTAAAAAGAAATCTGCCTGCATTCTCGTACCAATGCTTGCGAACTGAAGTGTCTGCGTGCACTTTTCGTGGCATTACACGTGTATTTTTTGAGCATGCTCGTGTCGCTCAAACACAGGAAGCTCTGCAGTGTACTTGTGACTTTACGCTGTAGGAAGTAAGTAAGTAAATCCAAATAAATAACATTTGATCTGGCTTTTATGTAAGTAACATATAAATGTTGATGTACAAGTATAACAAAACAAGTCTGTTATATTTGTACCTTTTGTGAAAGTGTTCCTTTGATTTTTGGACTTCAGGCTTCACACATTATAAACTTCATGTCTACATTTTGTCAATTATTATTAAAACATGAAAAACGTTTCTGTTTTAATGATGTGTTTACATAGATCGTTGTAGACACGGAACACACATGAAATGCATGTGTTCCAAATAATGATACAGTATTTATAAAAGGTGTTATTTTGCTTGACTTCTCACTCTATACAACTCCAAGCAACTGACACACAGGTAAACAGATTTGAGCTGAGAAAACTGTGCGGCTAGGGGGGGTGGGGTGGGGGGGATGTGATAGTAGGCTGCTTGCTGCTTATCAACACATTTACAGGACAAAAGACACTGATGGAAAGGTGCGAAGCGATTTAAGGTGAGATGGATCTACAAGTTTTTTCGTAGGCTCTGGTAATTCGAGTGTTAAGGTAGATAACACATAACTGACCTCAAAAATATTCACCCCCCAAATCATTACTAGCGCAGCCAGTTAGAGTTAGAAGTTGCAGAACTAGTTTGGTGGAGATCTGTAGTAAAGTGGGTTTAGTTGATTTTAGTATAAACACACAATCTGTATCTGGAAGGTCCAACTTGTGGTAAGTCAGTATTGTGGCATGACCTATACAATGAAGACCGAAGAACACTCCATTCAAGTCAGCAAAAAGGTGATAGAAAGCACAAGTCAGGGGATGAGGACAAGGAAATCTCTAAGCCAATGAATATCCCTCATTAAGAATTTAACTTGGAAGAGTATGGCATAATGGGCGGCACGGTGGCGCAGTGGTAGCGCTGCTGCCTCGCAGTTAGGAGACCCGGGTTCACTTCCCGGGTCCTCCCTGCGTGGAGTTTGCATGTTCTCCCCGTGTCTGCGTGGGTTTCCTCCCACAGTCCAAAGACATGCAGGTTAGGTGGATTGGCGATTCTAAATTGGCCCTAGTGTGTGCTTGGTGTGTGGGTGTGTTTGTGTGTGTCCTGTGGTGGGTTGGCACCCTGCCCAGGATTGGTTCCCTGCCTTGTGCCCTGTGTTGGCTGGGATTGGCTCCAGCAGACCCCTGTGACCCTGTGTTCAGATTCAGCGGGTTGGAAAATGGATGGATGGAGTATGGCATAGCTGTAAATCTGCCTAAAGCAGGCTGTCCACAAAAGAGGGCACCAAGACACCTTTGATAATTCTGAAGGAGTTACAAGCTGCAGTGGTTAAGACTGGTGAGACTGTGCAGACAACAACTGTTGCCCAGGTGCCTAACCAACCACAACTTTATGGCAAAGAGAAATCCACTGCTTTAAAACAAATACATCCCAGAAAAAGGCAGATGGAAGACTCTGGACAAGAAGGTTCTGTTGTGTGATGGGACCAAAATGAAGGTTTTTGGCAATCAGAATAATTACAATGTACTGCACATTATCAAAAGCACACTATTCCCAGCTTTAAGCTTAATGGTTCAAGCGTTATACACTGGGGATGCTTCTCTGTAGCAGGCACCAGAAAGGCTTGTGATGATAAAATGAATGCAGCAATGCAGTGAAATCTTGGAGAAAAACTTGATGCAGTCTGCTAGACACCAGCACCTTGGGAGAAGATATGTTTTCCAGCAGGACAAAGACCTCAAGCATAAAGCCAAAGCTACACAGAAATGGCTTTAATACAGCAATGTTAATGTCACTGGAGTGGCATTTAAGAGTTTGTGACTGGACTTGAAAAGGCTGTTTATTCGCGACCTTCATGTAGCCTGACTGAGCTTGAGCACTTCTGCAAATAAGAATGAGGAAGAATGGCAGTGTCTAGATGTGCAAAGCTGATAGAGACCTCAGCTCAGAGACTCAGGGTTGTCACTTCTGCCAAAAGGTGTTCATCTACTAAATACTGACTTGAAGAGGGCGAATACTTATGTGATCAGTTATTTTGTGTTTTATATTTCTAATTAATTTAAGCCACTTTGCAGAGATCTGTTTTCACTTTGGCATTAATTCAATACTGCGTAATAATAAAATTTGAAAACCTCCAAGGGGTGAATGAATGCTTTTTATAAATGTTGTGTGTCCATTAACATTATCATTGAACTATGAACTGTGCATGAGACTTACTTTTATTGTCATAACTTTCCATACACAGTGCATGTGCTAAATGTAACAAATTAATGAATCGGAATTTCTCAGTAGTGCTCACTTCATAAAACAAAAGACCTCTTAATGTAAACATAAGATAATGCAAGGGATTAGACTGTATCGTGAATATGAATGTGTGTGAATGCACAGATGTCATTTTTGAAATGGGCACTTGATTTCAATTCAACATAAAGTCTAAGCATAATACGAATCAGGCTGAAAATTTCTACCAGACAGTTTTAATACGGCAAAAAACACAACCGCAGACAGTACTGTTGGAGGTCACCATTGATCAGTGTATTCTTCCTGGCAGTAGATGACTCAACATTTAATAAAGGATGTCCAAACTGTGCAGAAGAGAGACAGAAAGTGAAATCATCTCTAGGCTTTACGAATGACTTATTTTTATTTGAAGAGAAAAAAAAGCATATTCACAGGTGGATATAAAATACCAGACTGTATTTTGTGTGAAATACAGGAAACGGATCTAATAAGGGAAAATCTAAATCTTTTTTTCTCAAACAGGTACAATCAATTAAAATCAGTTGGTACTGGGCATTCCCGCTGAAACTTCCAAGGAATGCACATTATCTAGAATTTTTTTTAAGATAATCCAAACAACAGGAGCACTAAAGTCTGTTAATAATAGCCCTTGATTAAATAAATAGTGGTATTTCATTATGTGCCATCAATGTAAATCAAGTCAGTTAAACAAGAGCATTTAATCATTAAACAAATAAGACTCAAACTGAGTAACAGTGAGCATCACAGAGATACGGCCGCAAGGCATAAGGGTGTTACTTGTTAGAAGGCTGCTCAATTTTGAAATGTTTTATTTTACTGCTGATAAAGTCTGCAGTTAAAAGAGTAGAGCAGTGCCAGTCTCAGATTGCTTGTGCTGGCAATGCAGATCAGACATGTAGCCCTGTGGTACAACATTTTGAGACATGAGATCATTCTGTTTCATTGCCTTTTTAATCTGGATATAGAAATTCATGTTTCATAAGTGGCACTGAGTGGGACAACATACTGTAAACCCACTTACTCACAGAATGAAGATTAGCTGTGTGTTTCAGCTTTACATTTACATTTATTTGCTTAACTGATGCTTTTATTCAAAGCGACTTACAAAAGAGGTCAACATAATCAAGTTAATTTCAGTCTGGGAGACTATTTTGGGAAAAGTGCTACAGAACAAGGTTACAAAATTCATCTTCAAAAGTGAAGAGCTCAAAAAAAATAAAATGCAATATGCAATGTGGTTACACTTCTTTGGTTACAAAAGCCTATTAAAACCACTAAATTCACAGAGCAAGAGAGTCATCAAATGCTTCTTAAACACTTTGAGGGAGTCAGGAGGGCAGCTTATTTCAACAGCTAGGAGCTTTTTATGTTGTGGTAGGGTCCTAGGGTGTCTCTCATGCCCTGTATATTCTTATCTTGTGGATCTTACCAGAATGCCCCAAATCCCTTTTCAGGATTGACTACTTGTTGAATGGTGTGGGTCGGTTCCTTGCTTCCTCTTCCATTTTGGGAGCCTCTTGAAGCCGACACCATCGATAGTGATGACCGAGATGAGCCAAGCAGATGAGGACAAACACACCCAGCAAGGGGATGGTGAAAAGTGCAAGTGCTTTTATTAAAACAAAATCCAAACAGTGTTCCTAAAGTGCAGTGGTCAGTTTTCAATAAATAATCCATAAAAACAGGCAAGATGTGGAGGTTATAAATCGGTCAAATAAATATGCCTTGAAAAATGAACGAGTTTAAAAACAAGGTACACAACTGTCCTTTAAAACCTGGCCATCTCCATGTTTTAACCCAGAGTGGGTCCTTGCACCTAAGGAGGCACCTATCTGGCAGCTCAGCCCACCTCCAGTGCTGCTCCTAGGCTGTGGCCCTCCAAGCCCTCTCTGGCTCCAGTCAGGGCACCCCATCGAGCCTCTGACTCCCACTGCCAGGCTTGCATCCTTGTGGTCCATGGCACCACTAACAGAACGCCTCTCTCAGCCTCTCTATCCCCGGGGATGCCTCTCACCAGCGTGTCGCTACCACTAAACAGCGCTTCAGCCACTCCAACTACCCAGGTCACTTAGCTGGAGTGGCCATCAGCCCCTGAGCACCATCTGCACATTCCAAGGGACTTTCTCATGGCTGTCTGCCTTCTCTACCTTTATCACCCTTGCTCCTGCCTTTTATCCGTCCATCTTTTAACCTCCTTTCCCCTCTCTTGCCGATCGGCCTTTTCCTCTCGATTCTCTTTTCTCTCAATTCTTTTCTCCCTTCGTACTTGCACTTCCCTTTAAAAATAGGAACGTGGCATCAGCAGCTCCTGTCGTCAATTAGGGTCACAGGTGCTCCTGCACCTGTGCACTAAGGGCAGGGCCATCCACTCCTGCATCGTGCACGGGAACCCCTCTCGCCACGCTACCACACAAAGACACACGTGTGCGGATGATTTATTTAAATGCTGCCAAACAGCCGCGGACCTTGCTTTGCAGCACTACTATTTTTGCTAATGCTTCCTCTTTTCTTTTACATCTATAACCCAAGGTAATTACAGTACTAGAACAGGCAAGAGAGAACATTACACATTTATGAAGCATTATTCAAATAAATAGTGTTATAAACAAAAACAAAATAATGTATGAACACCATACAACCTGGGACTGCTAGACATTTAGTCTTTCTAGGTGGCACAATTCTTGCGCAGTGTAAAGTGCCAGAAGTAACTGAAAGCATTCCTGTCTTGACTTTCCCATCTTCCTTTCTTCTCAGCTTTTTTACCAATCTTATAAAGCTAATCTAGGTATGATGTGGTCAACTTGTCTCCAATACAAATTTGCCTATTTTAAAATTAATTTCTTGTCTCCGAAAAGTGCTTTCAGAGCTTATATGCTTCTACCATTAGAATTGGGAGGATATAGGAGTGAAAAGGAGCGCTCTTGTGCCATCATAAATTGTACTTTGTGGTAGATGCATTTGTTTTACTCTTGCAAGCAAACACTACCTCACAGAAGCATTCCCAAAATTCTTCACTTCTAACGCCACTTTCTACTTTAAACTAATTATCAAAACATTCAGGTAATTCTTAAGCAAATGCCAAAGCATAAATAGAAAAGCTACATTTTCAGTAACCAAGTGACAAGACAAGCTCTTTTACCATTGCAGGCTGTTTCAGCTTAGAACGTGTGTCCACTAGAGGGTGCTCCTGCTGCCCAGATGTCAGAAGGGGACCTTGTTTTTCGATTTCCTGGATAATCCAGTTACTGATTGTGTCAGGGTTGTCTGTGTAGGTATTTGCTGTCTTGCAAAGGAGTCACCGCTTTGAAGTCTGGCTGGTTGAGTATACAAACAAAACCAAGTTGTGATAAAAGAACTGCTCCTTCCTTGGAGGATGTCTGTATTTACCTGAAATTAACATGTTTGACAATATTGGTTTCTAATCAGCAGATCTGTACTCATTAATGGTTGGTAACAATACATTTTGTTAACTTGTGTTTTCATTAATTGTTAAACCCAGGAAATTTAGATGTGCCATTGATTAAACTGATTGTCCAGGACTGACAACAGCAGGGACTGAAGGAAATTTAAACTCCTGGGCAGCAGAAGGCAGAGGGGACAGTCCACTGAGAATGCTCCCAAGACACTCGGACAGAGCACAGGGGCTCGTAGGCAGACGAGGGTACCTGGCTTGGACGACGTGAGGCGCAAGGATGGCAACACTTCCAAGGAGGAAGAGACAGCTCCACAAGGAGACGCCAGATGTGGGTTCAGCGAGAGAGGGATTCCGCATGAAAGGACCAAGCAAAGCTGACAGACGAGAAATGAGGCGTGCCTAGGTCACAGCAACACAAGGAGCTCAGAGTGGAAGAAAAAGGAACAACAAAGAAGACGCTGACAGGGAGTCAACAATTTGACACAACTTCTGTTGGGAAACGAGTGTCCGGGGAACAGAGTGCATCCATGGACAGTTGAACGATTAAGTGTTAGGGTAACACAATGCGCAAACTGGACTCTGCACCACTAAAGGTTGTATCCTCCAATTCTTGCTTTTAACAGACTTTTAGAGTGTGGACTGTGTGTTTTCCTTTTAAAAAAGGGAAATTCGTTCCTGATATGTTTAGATTTTGTTAGGTTCATTTATCTTTTTAATGTATTTTTTTTTATTGTCTTGTGTAATAGAACTTACTGTTGCTTTTTTCTGAAATTACTGTTGTGTCTTTCATTGTGTGTTTACTCACTGCCCAATTTAAAGAAACCTGTGTGCTATTATTGGTAAATTTCAGGAGTTCCCAGTCTCTTAATAAAACTGGGTGGCGTATTCGGATATTTAAATGGTGTCTAAATTAGATTACCTGTAAGTGTGACCAGACACCTGTCACACATACCCAGACACAGACAGACGCGGACACAAGTTCAGCACACAAACCTTTTATTTTTCCGCTTCCATGCTCCAATTCCATGGCACTGCTGCATGCTAGGGTGGCTGCCCTCTAGCGTTTCGGGGGAGATAATGCCCTGGATAAGTTCTCTCCCCAGGTCCTTCCAGTATAGCGGCGTGCTGGCCATCTGTCACAAAAGGAATAAAGCATCTTTGTTAAGGTTCACTTTTCAAACATTACAAGAAAATTCATTTTCTTTCCAGAAATGTTATTCTCCTTTCTCCAACAAATGAAAAGAGTCTAGATTGAGATTTGATGCCACATAGACGTGACATCACCAGACGCCTTTCATCAGCTTGCGTGATAAGAACCTCACAGCACAACAGCGTCAAGCACAGCTTAATAGTAGTCGAAAAATGCAAGTCTCAGTTTCACAGGGTGAGTGGCAGAAAGAAAGCCATTCCTTAAAGGAAAAAAGGGGGTCTTGATATGCCAGCAATGGACAACTGCAGACTGGAAAAAGTCTCCTCTTCACAGTAAAAACTGAGACTTGCTTTTTGACTTGCACTGTTATGCTGTGCTTGAAACTGTTATGCTGTGAGGCATCTATTATGCAAGCTGGTGATCTTCAGAAACTTGTTTTCTGTTTGGGTTGTTACTTTGGGTCTTCCAGATTTCTTCCTATCAGAGTTTCTTCCAGTTTCCATTGCCTTTGAATTGTGTAGTACACCATACTCACGCCTTGATTTTTTTGCAATAAAATGAAAGGTCTATTGTACATTCCTAAGGTTAATAATGCTCCTTCTCAATTCATTTGTTAATTTCCATTTTCTTGCTATTAAACAGCTAATGGAGGAAAAAATCTGGTGTGGGCAGTGAACCGTCATAGTATTCATCAACTTCAAGTCAGCTTTCAACTGTGTTTACTGCCCTGCCCTATTTAGATCACTGGAGATTGAAAACATGTCCCCGAAAGTCATAACACTTCTCCAAACACCTTACAATGTTTCAACCAGCCAGGTGCCTATTCAAAATGAACTTTATGAGGATGGCAGAATTTAGACAGGAGTCCACCAAGGGGATGTGGCCTCTCCACCGCTTTTCAACATTCTAGTCAATGCCATTATGAGAAAAGCATTCCAGGACAGATGGGGAATGCAGTACGATTAGGAAAACATTGTGACTGACCTCAGGTTTGCCTATGATAGTGCCTTTTTCACATGCAACAATGCCAAGCCCATGAACAATATCCTCCGCATCACCCATTTGTAAATCTTGAAAATCAATACAGACAAGACCAAGCTGCTGACAATGGATGGGTCGCAGGCCATTGTTCACCTCGAGGATGTCCAGACTGAGCAGGTGCAGGACTTCAAATACCTGGGGTTGCTGGTCCAGCAGAAGAAAGTGGCATCCTCAGCAGAGATCCACAGCAGAATCAGACAGGTGTTTGCCTCCCTGAAATGGTACCTGTGGAAGAGAACCAATCTCTCCATGAAGACCAAACTTCACCTCTTCCGAATGCTGATCGTGGCAATCATCCTTTACAGATCAAAAACACTGACCTCTCTCAAGCCGGATCTGAACAATCTCGAGGTATTCCAAATACAATATCTGTGACAGATCATGGGAGTCTCACTTCGCAATCACATCACCAATAAAACCATTTGGGCAAGATATCAACAGCAACCAACTATCGAAGAACAAACCAAGCAGCAAAGGCTGAGGTGGTTCAGCTACATGTGCAGAATGGGCACAAACAGGCTACCACACAGACTCCTCTGGAGACAGCAATTTGCCCAGTGAAGGATACAAAGGACAGTACCATAGATTGAAAAGCATGGAGCAGCATCATGAAGTGAGTCTGAAATCAGACATGGCATCCACAGCAGCATACTGGTTGCGTGGCCAATCGCCTCCTCCAGCTACCAGTTAGGGATCAGAGAAAGGTAGAGAGAGACTGAGAGAGACACCACTGTGCCACCCACTTACATACATGTAACCACAAGTTAGGTCGAACACACAGTAAAGCAAACAAAAAAATGAATCTAATTAATATATAATCATGACTCTATAAGCCCATTAACATTATTGAGGTGCACCCAGTTGGGAATGGGCAAAAAGAAAACTTCATTTTCAATTAACACATCTGTAGGAGGATTCATATTCAGTTTTCTTATAAACTGGTCCAAGTAGCCACTAAACCCTTTCTGGTTTCACAATACAAGTACATGCTTGTCAACTTAATCTTTATATATGTTTCCAGAACTTAGCAGGTCATAAACTTTTGATTAAGATATAAAATTAATATTAATACTAAGGTTTGTCCATCTGTCTTATGATAACTAGCAAACAAATGAGGCTGGAACCATTATCTTGGTCTTAAGCAAACATTTATGACCCTGTAAGTATTGGAAATTTAAAAAAAAATTAAGCAGCAGCAACATGGTAGCCATACATGAAAGCAAAATGAACTGTGGTTGTGTGTTTATGGCAAAGAGCTCCAAAAAACAAGTGAGAGCAGCAACATCTCCTAAGCATCAAACAAATCACAAAAGGCCATTAAGTTACAAAAATGAGAAATAAGAAGCTGAAGCAGATAGTGAGGCAAGAGGTAATCTTGCATATAGCATGATATGTTGTGCAAATTCAAAAAAGTGTAGGCAGGAGCAACCTGTTGTGCATCTTTCTGGTGGCAGAAACTTTTATTGCAATGAAACCATGGTCCCTACAAGCCCATCTATAGAAAATCCCCCAGGACACAGTACATATATACATATTTTCAGAAATCATAATCATGTATAAGTATCGTGTTTATTGATCATCAATCATTGAATTGAATTAAACATAAATAAACAACAACAATGTGACCTGTGATCATGTGTTTATGGCAAAGTGATTTAAAAACCTGTGATAACCACCTTAATGGCGAAAGAAAAAGAAGAGTAGTGACATCTGCTGAGCATCAAGCAGCTCGCAGGAGGCAATTAACTGATGAAGAACAAGAACGAGTAAGACGACAAGATCCTAAAAGTCATAGGCAATCAAGAAGTAAACCCGAATAACAGCAACTGAGCATCAGGGATACACAAATGCTAACAGGCACTTGAGACAAACTCCGGGATACAGAATGCAAGAACGGCCAAGAGACAGAAATGCACAGTGATAATCATGAAGATCAACAATTAGTCAAGGCTTCTGACCATTTTAAAGCTTTTACATCCTTACATTAATATTTCTTTGACTGCATTTGTTAATGTTGAAAACAAAAAATGTGTTGTCAAAACAAAAAAGTTAAACTTGCTCTATTTCAGCCACCAGGAATAATAAAAGACGTTATGACTTCTAGAGGAACTGAATGAAGTAACTATTTCAAAAACATAAGTATCAACAGCACTTTATTTTTAACTTGGTTTTTATTTAGCAACCTAGTTCTGCATGTTTCACTAGTAAGAAGATTAAATCCTTTCCTTCTCATATACCAAGGCTCCAACTACCTCTGGTGTCACTTTTCTTGGGCAGGAGTAGGAGTTTTATAATAAAGCAGACGCAAACAGTGCCATAGCAGGATGCCAATTAGAGAATACCTTTTGCATTTTACAGTAGGAATAACAGCAGAACCTATAATTGTTACACTTCAGTCAAATTTAGTGACGAGGAATACATTTCAATGTGTGATAAAAAGGTGACAAATTCATCCTTCCTGTAAATGACCAAAATACACTAAGCAATTTACGTTTCACAAGTTTCAGTAATAGGAGGACAGATGTTAAAATGTACAATTTTTTAGAAAATGAAAATCGCTGCATATAGATTATTTAATTTTATGTAAAACAGTGGTTGACACACCTTTTTCTGTAAGTAAAATTTCACACAACTATTCTTCATACTTGAGTTTGTTTTATTTTGTTGATGAAATTTAATAGGAAAAAGTCTATTATATTTTGATAGTACATAATAAAACTGGAAGCAATTTTCAGGGAAATGACTCCATGAATACAATGCATCAATTGTTAGAAAATGGATCTGATGTATTTATATATTCATTCAGAAGAACTAACCTGATAAAAAGGAATATTCAATTTACATTAAACAGAAGAAGATAGAATCATTTTATAAGATCTCAGTTCTTTTTTGACATCAATTTCAGAAGTAAATGAGATGACATATTTGCTAAACAGATGTTGCTCTGTGTTTATTGAAATCGTTAATAGAAAAATTATATCAAATAAAAAATCAGGATGAGATACAAAAAAGTATATTAGGAATTATTAAGAAAAAAAACATTTTTGACAAGAACAGGCAATTCAGCCAAACAAAACCTGCCAATCCTATCCAACTAATTTCTTCAAAATAACATCACGTTTTGTTTTGAAGATCCCTAAAGTCCTAATCTCTGCTACACTACTTGGTCATTTATGTATCTATTTGTTCTCTGTGTGAACAAAAACTTTCTAACGTTTATGTGAATTCTGGCCTTAACAAATTTCCCACTGTGGCCACGTGTTACTGTTGAAGTCATTTTAAAGTAACAATCTCGACACACTCTATTAATTTTCTTCACAAGTTTAAACACTTCAATTATGTTACCTTTTAATCTCATTTTGCTTAAACTGAATAGGTTCAGCTCTTTTAATCTTTCCTCATATCTCATCCCCCGTAGTCCTGGTATCAGCCAGGTCACTCTTTTCTGGACTTTTTCTAGCATGTCTATGTTTTTTTGTAGCCTGGAGACTAAAACTGTGCACAGTACTCCAGATGAGGCCTCACTAGCACACCATAAAGCTTAAGTATAACTTCCTTTGATTTGTACTTTTCATATTTTTAAAACTTCAATCATATCATGAGAAGAGGAGACTTTGCGGAGTCCTAGTCCAAGTCTTCCAAATTCCTCAAAGACATTGATAAAATAGTCCAGCAGACCACTTTCAACTAAACAACAAATTGTGTTCTTAAGCACGCCAGTGGAAATTAAGGGGAAGTGTATTTAGGAATGAAACCACAAAGCACTTCATTACACAGAGTTGAAGAAATCTGGAACAAGCTGGAGTTGAAGCAGAAACTTTAACCTTTAAGAACTATCTGGATTAGATCCTGGGGCATCTTAGCTATTAGCTATACAAATTAGCCTAATGGACAGTGTGGCGTCTTCTCGTTTGTCATATTTTTGATGTTCTTATTAAGTAATCTCTCAACCTCTGTTTGCTTAAACTGAAAAGGTTCGGCTCCTTCAATCTTTTCCTGTAACTCATTCCCTGCAGTCCTGGAATCAGCCAGTTATAATTACATGGACTTTTTCTAGTGCTGCTATATCTTTTTTGTAGTCTGGAAATCAAAACCTGCACACAATACATCAGGTGAAGCCTCACCAGTGCACGTTGTGATAACTTAACATAATAACTTAAAATTCTATTAGCCTCCTATGTGTAATAATGTTATTATTATTAATTAATTAATAATATTATTATATGTGTAATAATGTTATCCTCCACAAATCTGCCTAAGCCTGTATCCTGTAAAAGTCCCTGTGAAATGATTCAGTGGATCCTAGATTATCTGTTATCCCACCTAGTTTGGTATTATCTGTAAATTTAACCAACTTGTTATTTATATTCCTATCCAGATCTTCTCTATGTATTTTAATAGGATAATTATTACACGGGCAGCACGGTGGTGCAGTGGTAGCGCTGCTGCCTCACAGTAAGGAGACCTGGGTTCGCTTCCTGGGTCCTCCCTGCGTGGAGTTTGCATGTTCACACCGTGTCTGCGTGGGTTTCCTCCCGTGGTCCAAAGACATGCAGGTTAGGTGCATTAGTGTGTACTTGTTGTGTGTGTGTGTGTCCTGCGGTGGGCTGGCGCCTTGCCTGGGATTTGTTCCTGCCTTGCGCCCTGTGCTGGCTGGGATTGGCTCTAGCAGACCCCCGTGACCCTGTGTTAGGATATAGCGGGTTGGAAAATGAGTGACTGACTAATTATTACACATAATATAGCATATATATAAGTTTTTAAATACAGAAGTTTAAGATTGATTTTATAACCCAATGTAGCTGTGTCTTAATTTCTTGTAGATACAGTGGTATTTTTCTAATGTTTAGGTCTTTCACAAGTTATGTACCAGTTTACCACTATCCTGTTGTTTTTAATTTGTGTCTAAAGTTACAGTATGCATCCTAATATTGTGATTGCCCTTTGTCATGACTCTGAGCATTCTACTGCTCTTTTGCTAATGAAAATAAAGGATACATGATAAAATGTAGTGTTGAAGGCCAGAAGCTTAACATGTCCATGTGTTTCCTCCATAGTTCAAATTTCACCAACTTGGATGAAAAACTACAACTCCAAACTAATCAAACAACTGGAAGAGAATCTGAGGACAAAACAACGAAGAGTGGCTGTACACTTGAATATGTTAAAAAAAAAAATCACCAGTATAAAATTAAACGGATTTTGTCACTTTGAACCCCAACACCTTTTCTTGTGTTTTGTAATCTTGTTCTAATTTATTCCAGTATACTTTTTCGAAATAGCAGTAATTTATTGCTTATTATGCAAAGGCATCATGTACTATCACTAAAGAGGTGGCCATGTAGGTTAGCTATTACTTTTTGTTCTTCACTCAAATCATTTTTCACTCTCTGTTTGTGTCAAATCCATCAAAATCTTACACACAACTCAGGCTTGAAACTGTAACTAAATAGCAGGTTATTAAAATTTCAATAACCTTGTTTGATTTTGCATTAATGCTGTTTTGAATGCAACATTTTTCACATTAGATAATTCTGTATCTCTCATCTCCAAGAGCTTGTATTGCAGGAATATGTACATGGCATTTAATGAAGTCTATTTCTGTCTTATTTGAATAAAAAACATTATGACTATATAAAACATTCATTTTGTAGGACCTCATTGAATCACCGGAAACTAGAAAAAGCAAAAGAAATACTCAAGGAAACCCCTAGTTGTCTGAACAGCTTTAGTTTTAAACAAACTGTAACAGGTCTGAAAGGATGCACCCCCTTTCTTCTGTGAGAAATTATATCATTATATGTTTTGACTATGTTAGTGTAACACTGCTGCCTCAAGGTTTGCTTCTGAATTACTCAGAATTGTTCACCTAGATTGGCATCTAGCAGCAGGGATAGACATGAAATATGGTTTATTGTGTTGCCATGCTCTTGTTACCATTCATTCTGTGAATATTGCCATTGTCACCAAAAACAATTCCTCAACCATCAGGATAAAAATGTTCCTCCATGGATGCACAACATCACTAAGAACTGATTTATACATTTTTGCCTTTATCTTTCCATCTTAAGGAATCAGTGGACCTAACAAAAATGAATTCTACACCATAACAGTCACCAAAACTGTCCACTGTGAGAAATACTGTCCAGCAGATACTTTAAACTATTAGACAATAGGCCTTTTGCTTCTTGTCTGAAGTCTTGTCAAGCTGAACAGGAGGACAGTGTGATAGCTGATTTTGACATTTCTTCCTATTAGGAAAAACTAAGAAGTTAGTTGGTACCATTTGTGTTAGGTGCATATCATAGTTTATCTGATAACCAGTAATGGCGCACTGCATGATAACGTGCAGTGAATACACTTGACTTGAGCATTCATAGTTTTCATACTCTTTCTCATTTAGCATTCGTTTGCTCAGTGGTTGATGCACTTGCTACTTCCTGAGCAGCTCTTCTTTTCTCCACTCTAGTAGCCCACTTCTTCTCTTCTTTCATCGGCATCTTTTCACATTAACATTGATTAAGTCAGTGTCTGTGTTGCAATTACTTAGCATGTTTTCCTTAATTTTTCACTTAACCTGGCACTTAAGTCTTCAATCTACCTGAAGAATGATTTAACATATGAAGAGGTAGAGGAAGTGATGGCGAAGGTGGTAGAGATGAGAACAGCACCCGTACGCATGCCCCACATGGCCGCCCTGCTGGCCGCTGCTGAGAGTTGATTCTACAATAAAATAGAATAAAAATAAAAAAGGAATAACCTTGGAGATCAATCATCACCCCAAAATCAGATAGTAGATTTCATGTAGTATATGTGTACTAAATTTCAGGTCAATAGGTCAAACGGTTTGCGAGCTACAGGTGATTTAAAATCCTGGACAGACAAACGAACAGCCACGGTAGTGTATTATATAAGAAGATACAATAAAACAAACCCATATTTTGACTTCTTGTTGCACCACATGTGTACTTGTTTGTACATTGAGACACTTTTTTACTAGACCATTCTTTTCTACTAGTTAGCTAGCTAGTGTATTTGTTGTCTGGGACTCTTTAACTACAGAGATGTATTTTAGGTGTTACAAAGGGTTTATGCACTGCTTCCCAATAATAATACATTTCCATGTGATATATTTCCAAGCTACTGTATATTTCTTACAAATTGCTCCTTACATAAGATTGAAATTTGTTGCAAAATGGTTCAAAGTTGCCTCAGATGAATCAATGCACAGTCATGATTTTTTTTTCCATTCACTGTTGTTCCTAACTGATGTTGTCTTTCCCTCTGACCAATTTGTCAAACTCTAGCTACTCCACCTCATGAAACCTCAGCAAGTCAAGTGGTGTTTTTCACTGATGATTCCGACACATGTCCCAGCAGTTGATAATATCTGTTGTTCACCCCATGGTAGCCAAAATAATAAGCGAATGTCCAGCAATTTTATAAATGATTTTAAGCATGATGGGGTGTTAATTATTTTATCATATTAATGACATCAGTTACTTATATGTTGATTATTCATTTGAGTAATTAATGTATGACATAATCATGACTTCCACTTCTGTACTGTATACTTTGTCAAGTTTTTGTTTAGTACAGAAAATAAAAAAGTGATAGCCAGCATCTCTGAAAACAGTAATAAACCTGGCATATATAGATGTACATTGGGTATATATATAACATATATATATATATATTGTGATGGACGACCGGCTATGGACTCCGGTCTCCACCCCCAGGCCGCTAGGAGGAGCCCTCCGGACACAATGATGGTGCCCCGAGTTCCAGCAGGGCCTCATGGACTTTGTAGTTTCTATACACAGCCCTGCTGGATACCTTGGGGACCACCGGGAGTCGCTGTAGGGGGGCTAGTGGGCTCTTGTGTGCCCTATAACCCGGGAGTGCGTCACATTCATGTGACTGGAGGAAGCGACGTGCTCCCGGGGTGAAGAAGAGGACTGTTTGCCCTGACCCGGAAGGAAAACGGACTTGTGGGTTTGGCCAGGAACCACTTCCGGGTCAGGGGCTATAAAAGGATTGTGGGAAGCCCAGAACACTGAGCTGAGCTGGAAGGAAGAGTGGCAAAGTGTCTGGGAGTGTGGAGGATTGATTATTGATTGTTTATTATTGAGTATTGTGGAGAGGAGGGTGCTTTGTGCACGTGAGAACAAAATAAAATATTGTTGTACTTTTACCTCGTGTTCAGAGTGGTACCTGAGGGTTCAAGAGGTGGACAAAGCCTCTATCTGTCACAGTTGGCGTAGTCTCGGCAGGATTCTCTGGCCGTCGGGTTTGGCAGAAGACCTGGATTTAAATAAATTTTACTGTGGACAGAACCCTAAGAAGGTCCCTCTTGAAACCGCGGAGGTGAATATCCCACCCGCGACCAAGAGCGCTACAGCTGCGAGCCATTATTTAAAGCAGACTATGGGGAAAAAATCTGGAAAAAAGAAGGTACACACCGACTGGATGAAGACCGCGACCGACGCCGAGCTGACCTGGGCTTACCTGACTGGGTGTGAGGTGGACTGGGAGCTGATAAAGGCTGAACAAGCCCAAAGGGCACAACAGCAAGAACGCTGTCAGCAATCCGCCGCGCGGAAAGCCCTAAATGAATCGGGGACACCGCGGAAAAATCCGGAGGTATGTGCCGGGGCAACACCCGATGGGCAGGGGATGTTTTATTCCTATTTTGCAGAGGCCTGCCTTCGGAAAACAACCGGTGAATCGGATACCTGCCTCGTACCATAGCAAGATGGCCGCGATACCCAGAAGGCAAGTCGGGCTGGAAGTCGGCTGGAAGCGGTCAACCCATTCGTGGGATGTATCCACGTGACCTTGCGCGACGGCGACCAGGAAGAAGGTCAGTTTGGAGCCGTCGGTGAGGTCAATAATTCCCCAACGCGTCTGCGCTCCCTGAAGGGGAAGGGGGCGGCGAGCAAAGCAGCGCCAATATTAAATAAAGAGAAAGAGGGGCGGGATGTGACTGAAGGATCTGCCGTTAATGGAAAAAAGACAGACCTCAGTCGGCGTCTTGCAGCCACTCGTCCCTCAGAAGACTCCAAGTCCCAGAAGCCTTCACGAAGCCCAGCAGAGCACGTGCCAGGAGCGGACGTGCTCGTTGGTTCCCGGTCGGCAGGTGATCATAACAAGGAAGTAGCCTTGCCGCCGGCCGAGACAAATAACTTTATAAACTTAGGGGAGCTCGACAAATATCTCGAGCCCCTAAATATTTTCTTCCAGGGACTACAAGAGTTGAAGAAGCGTGTGGAGGAGCTGGGAGTACAGCGGAAGCACCGTTGAAGGGACTGCAGGAATACCTTCGGTGGTTAGGCCGTGAAGCCCCGGCCTCGATTAATGCGGCGGTGCAGGTAGGTGCCCTCTGTACCGTATATAATAAGGGGACACAGTGTGAACCGGCACCGCGTTTAAAAAGTAGCGGCTGCCAAAGCGCTGTGAACCCGACATTGGAGTGTGGCACAATGACGGAGTGGTCGGGCAACTGTCCGATAGAACCGGGGCGGCGGTATCAGACGCCGCTCTGGACCGATGCGGACCTTAAGAGCCCGACCCGTGTGATAAAGGGGTTGCCGTTGGTTACTGGAGAGGCGGAGGAAGGGCCAATCGAACCAGGGCGGCTGGATAGTGCTGTTACCCGGAGCGATGTGGTACTAATGACGCCGCCTCCAATAATACATAGGACAACGGGTGTGCAAACAGCAAAGAGGCTCTCTCTTTTCCATAGAGAGCCTCACGCTGTGCACAAGCCCCAGAGAAAGCAGGAGATCCCCGAATTAACACATGGGTCTCCTGACATATTAAAGAAATGGGCAGGGAGCAGCAAAGCGGCCGTTAACCCCTCCTTGGCGGAGGAGAAGGTGGAGCTGACCGAATTCCTGAGATGTTTCAGGTCTCGGGAAGAGAGGCCACCAGGAGGACGTCGGCGGTGCTACAACTGTCGGCAACCGGGCCACGTGTGGCGAAGTTGTCCCCGGAGGACAGGGGAGCGGTGGGAAAGAAGATACACCGTTCCCCCAAGGTTCGCCGGGGGATCTAGACAACGTAGCCAAGGTCCGGATGATGCGTTCTCCTGGAGGAGGACGTCCCTCGCGGGGCTGGTAGCTTTGCCCCAGTTGGCTTCGCTAAGGGGGGGGAAACTGTGATGGACGACCGGCTATGGACTCCGGTCTCCACCCCCAGGCCGCTAGGAGGAGCCCTCCGGACAGCATGATGGTGCCCCGAGTTCCAGCAGGGCCTCATGGACTTTGTAGTTTCTATACACAGCCCTGCTGGATACCTTGGGGACTACCGGGAGTCGCTGTAGGGGGGCTAGTGGGCTCTTGTGTGCTCTATAACCCGGGAGTGCGTCACAGTCATGTGACTGGAGGAAGCGACGTGCTCCCGGGGTGAAGAAGAGGACTGTTTGCCCTGACCCGGAAGGAAAACGGACTTGTGGGTTTGGCCAGGAACCACTTCCGGGTAAGGGGCTATAAAAGGATTGTGGGAAGCCCAGAACACTGAGCTGAGCTGGGAGGAAGGGTGGCAAAGTGTCTAGGAGTGTGGAGGATTGATTATTGATTGTTTATTATTGAGTATTGTGGAGAGGAGGGTGCTTTGTGCACTATTATTATTATTATTATTATTATTAATAAACCATTATGTGGACTTTTACCTGGTGTCTGACGTCTAGTCTGAGGGTTCAAGGGGTCACGGAGACCCTCAAACTATCACAATATATATATATATATAGATAATATACAGTGCATCCAGAAAGTATTCACAGCGCATCACTTTTTCCACATTTTGTTATGTTACAGCCTTATTCCAAAATGGATTAAATTCATTTTTTCCCTCAGAATTCTACACACAACACCCCATAATGACAACATGAAAAAAGTTGGAGGGGTTTGCGTGTCCCAATGATCCTAGGAGCTCTGTTGTCCGGGGCTTTATGCTCCTGGTAGGGCCACCAAGGCAAACTGGTCCTAGGTGAGGGATGAGACAAAGAGCGGTTAAACAAACCTTCTATGATGAATGAAAACTTTGGACAGCGTTTTCCCTTGCCCGGACTCGGGTCACTGGGACCCCCCCTCTGGAGCCAGGCCTGGAGGTGGGGCTCGATGGCGAGCACCTGGTGGCCGGGCCTGCGCCCATGGGGCTCGGCCGGGCACAGCCCGAAGAGGCAACGTGGGTCCCCCTTCCCATGGGCTCACCACCTATGGGAGGGGCCAAGGAGGTTGGGTTCAGTGCGAGTTGGGTGGTGGCCGAAGGCGGGGACCTTGGCGGTCCGATCCTCGGCTACAGAAGCTGGCTCTTGGGACATGGAATGTCACCTCTCTGAAGGGGAAGGAGCCTGAGCTAGTGCGCGAGGTCGAGAGGTTCCGGCTAGATATAGTCGGACTCGCCTCGACGCACAGCTTGGACTCTGGAACCAATCTCCTTGAGAGGGGCTGGACTCTCTACCACTCTGGAGTTGCCCCCGGTGAGAGGCGTCGAGCGGGTGTGGGTATACTTATTGCCCCCCAACTTGGAGCCTGTTCATTGGGATTTACCCCAGTGGACGAGAGGGTAGCCTCCCTCCGCCTTTGGGTGGGGGGACAGGTCCTAACTGTTGTTTGCGTGTATGCGCCGAACAGCAGTTTGGAATATCCACCCTTTTTGGAGTCCCTGGAGGGGGTGCTAGATGCATACCTTCTGGGGACTCCCTCGTTCTGCTGGGAGACTTCAATGCTCACGTGGGCAATGACAGTGAGACCTGGAAAGGCGTGATTGGGAGGAATGGCCCACCGATCTGAACCCGAGCAGTGTTTTGTTATTGGACTTCTGTGCTCGTCACGGATTGTCCATAACGAACACCATGTTCAAGCATAGGGGTGTTCATATGTGCACTTGGCACCAGGACACCCTAGGCCTCAGTTCGATGATCGACTGTGGTCGTGTCGTTGGACTTGCGGCCACATGTCTTGGACACTTGGGTGAAGAGAAGGGCGGAGCTGTCAACTGATCACCACCTGGTGGTGAGTTGGCTTCGATGGTGGGGGAGGATGCCGGTCAGGCCTGGTAGGCCCAAACGTGTTGTGAGGGTCTGCTGGGAACGTCTGGCAGAGCCCCCTGTCAGAAGTAGCTTCAACTCCCACCTCCGGCAGAACTTCAACCACACCCCGAGGGAGGTGGGGGACATTGAGTCCGAATGGGCCATGTTCCGTGCCTCTATTGTTGAGGCAGCTGACCAGAGCTGTGGCCGTAAGGTGGTCGGTGCCTGTCGTGGCAGCAATCCCCGAACCTGTTGGTGGACACCGGCGGTGAGGGATGCCGTCAAGCTGAAGAAGGAGTCCTACAGGACCCTTTTGTCCTGTGGGACTCTGGAGGCAGCTGATAGGTACCGGCAGGCCAAGTGGAATGCGGCTTTGGTGGTTGCTGAGGCAAAAACTCGGGCGTGGGAGGAGTTTGGGGTGGCCATAGAGAACGACTTTTGGACGGCTTCGAGGAGATTCTGGTCCACCATCTGGCGTCTCAGGAAGGGGAAGCAGTACAGTGTCAACACTGTATATGGTGGGGATGGTGCGCTGCTGACCTCGACTCGGGACGTTGTGGGTCGGTGGGGGGAGTACTTCGAAGACCTCCTCAATCCCACTAACATGCCTTCCAATGAGGAAGCACAGCCTGGGGACTCAGAGGTGGGCTCCCCATCTCTGGGACTGAGGTCACCGAGGTGGTCAAAAAACTCCTTGGTGGCAGGGCCCCGGGGGTGGATGAGATACACCTGGAGTTCCTGAAGGCTCTGGATGTTGTAGGACTGTCTTAGTTGACACGCCTCTGCAAAATCGCATGGACATCAGGGACAGTGCCTCTGGATTGGCAGACCAGGGTGGTGGTCCCCCTCTTTAAGAAGGGGGACCGGAGGATATGTTCCAACTACAGGTGGATCACACTCCTCAGCCTCCCTGGAAAAGTCTATTCGGGGGTCCTGGAGAGGAGGGTCCGTTGGATTCAGGAGGAACAGTGTGGTTTTCATCCTAGTCGCAGAACAATGGACCATCTCTACACCCTTAGCAGGGTCCTAGATGGTGCATGGGAGTTTGCCCAACCAGTCTACATGTGTTTTGTGGACTTGGAAAAGGCATTCGACCGTGTCCCTCGGGGAATCCTGTGGGGGGTACTCCGAGAGTATGGGGTACCGGACCCCCTGATAAGGGCTGTTCAGTCCCTGTACGATCGGTGCCAGAGCTTGGTCCGCATTGCCAGTAGTAAGTCGAACCCATTTCCAGTGAGAGTTGGACTCCGCCAGGGCTGCCCTTTGTCACCGATTCTGTTCATAACTTTTATGGACAGAATTTCTAGGCACAGCCAGGGCATTGAGGGGGTCCGGTTTGGTGGACTCAGGATTGGGTCACTGCTTTTTGCAGATGATGCTGTTCTGTTTGCTTCATCAGGCCGTGATCTTCAGTTCTCTTCAGCTCTCTCTGGATCAGTTCGCAGCCGAGTGTGAAGCGGCTGGGATGGGAATCAGCACCTCCAAATCTGAGACCATGGTCCTCAGCTGGAAAAGGGTAGAGTGCCCTCTCAGGGTTGATAGCGAGATCCTGCCCCAAGTGGAGGAGTTCAAGTATCTCGGGATCTTGTTCACGAGTGAGGGAAGAATGGAGCGTGAGATCAACAGGCGGATCGGTGCGGCATCCGCAGTGATGTGGGCTCTGCATCAGTCTGTCGTGGTGAAAAAGGAGCTGAGCTGCAAGGCGAAGCTCTCAATTTACCAGTTGATCTATGTTCCTACCCTCACCTATGGTCATGAGCTATGGGTAGTGACCAAAAGAACGAGATCGCGAATACAAGCGGGTGAAATGAGTTTCCTCCGCAGGGTGTCTGGGCTCTCCCTTAAAGACAGGGTGAGAAGCTCAGTCATCCGGGAGTAGAGTAGAGCCGCTGCTCCTCCGCATTGAGAGGAGTCAGATGAGGTGGCTTGGGCATCTGTTCAGGATGCCTCCTGGACGCCTCCCTGGCGAGGTGTTCCGGGCACGTCTAACCGGGTGGAGGCCCCAGGGAAGACCCAGGACACGCTGGAGGGACTATGTCTCTTGGCTGGCCTGGGAACGCCTTGGGATTCCCCCGGAAGAGCTAGAAGAAATGGCCGGGGAGAGGGAAGTCTGGGCATCTCTGCTCAAGCTGCTGCCCCCGCGACCCGACCTCGGATAAGTGGAAGAAAATGGATAGATGGATGGATATATATATATGTGGAATGGTGAGTATGCAGGGAGTAGAGTTGGTGAAGGTGGATGAGTTTAAATACTTGGAATCAACGGTACAGAGTAATGGGGATTGTGGAAGAGAGGTAAAAAAGAGAGTGCAGGCAGGGTGGAATGGGTGGAGAAGAGTGTCAGGAGTAATTTGTGACAGACGGGTATCAGCAAGAGTGAAAGGAAAGGTCTACAGGACGGTAGTGAGACCAGCTGTATTATATGGGTTGGAGTCGGTGGCACTGACCAGAAAGCAAGAGACAGAGCTGGAGGTAGCAGAGTTAAAGATGCTAAGGTTTACATTGGGCGTGACGAGGATGGACAGGATTAGAAATGAGTACATTAGAGCAGTGGTCCCCAACCTTTTCGCGACCATGGACCGGTTTCATTCCGTACACAGTTCCGCGGACCGGACTGGGGGGGGTCAGGGGGTTCGGGGGGGTGTACGGGTGGGATGATATACGTGTAACAAAACACATTAAACAACCTTTTTTGCGCCATTAACAAGTTTAATGTAAACAGAACAGTATAGAAACAACTAAAAACAAAGTGCGTAAAAATACAACTCACCATCCCTCAGAATTAGTGGGAGCCCTGAGCTTGTTTCCCTTTTATGAGCCGGTCCCATCTGGGGGTAATGGGAGACAATGTCACCCGAAGTGTGTTACTTATGTCCAGTCTACTCCGTAATTTGGTTTTGATCGTTGTCACTGCAGAAAATCCTGCTTCACAAAGATAGGTTGTTGGAAACGGAAGCAAGGCATTCAGTGCTTTTTTGGCGATCTCTGGAAATTCTGCCTTGATCTTAATCCAGAACACCGGCAGAGTTGTTGTTTGAAACATACTTTTAAGGCCACCGTCATTTGCAATTTCTAGCAGTTGATCTTCTTCTTGCACGGACAGGCTCGATTCACCTGGTTTGTTCACAAATGGGTCGTGTATTCATTCTTTCGAAGTTCGGGGGTCTTTTGTGGTTGGAAAGTACCACTCGAACTCTTTTAAAAGCAGAGACAGGTGGTCATGCCAAACCTGTGAGAATTTTGAATCAGGCTCAGTTTCTTCCAAAACCCCTGCTAATGTTTGAAACATGTCAAATACCTTTCTGTTCACTCGGCGTCCCCACAATTCAAGTTTGGCTTTGAATGCAGCTATTTTGTCTGCCAACTTGAAGACAGTTGTCATTTTCCCCTGAAGTGACAGATTGAGTTCATTAAGCAGATTGAATATGTCGCACAAGTAAGCAAGTTTTGCGACCCAGTTCATGTCACTGAAATGTTCTGCCAGTTGTGGCTTTTTTTCTGAAAGAAATCTCCGCAGTGGCTCTCGTAACTCAAAAACTCTGGCCAACGATCTCCCTTTAGATAGCCATCTTACTTCTGTGTGTAAGAGAAGGCGTTTGTGCTCTGCATCCATCTCATCACAAAGCTGCTCGAACAGACGCGAGTTTAGGGCATTTGCTTTGATGTAGTTAATGACTTTAATGACATCGTTCAATACGCTGTTAAGTTCAGGTAACATTTTTTGGCAAGCCAACATATCCCTGTGAATGACACAGTGCGTAGCCTCACATTCAGGTGCAATCTCCTTAACCCGAGCAATTAAACCAGAAATCCGTCCAGTCATGGCAGCAGCTCCGTCCGTGCATATGCTGACACAAAAGGACCAATCCAGTTTTCCTGATATGTAATCATTTAAAGATTTGAATAGTTCTGTGCCAGTGGTGTTGCTTGGCAGTGACAGTGCACATAACATGTCCTCATGCACATCCTCCTGATATATATATCGCACATAAACAAGTAGTATTGCCTTGTTGTCAATATCAGTAGATTCATCAACCTGAATTGCATACCATGGTGACTTATTAATCCTCTCCAACAACTGTGTCTCAATGTCCTCTGCTATGTCCTCAATTCGCCTAGTGACAGTGCTAGCCGAAAGAGGAACCTTTGCTATCATTTTAACAGCAGCCTCTCCTAGCAGTTCACGGCAAATGTCCTTAGCGGCGGGCAGGATCAATTCCTCACCTATGGTAAAAGGTTTCTTCAACTTAGCAATGCGGTTAGCCACTAGGTATGAAGCTCTCAGTGCACTCGTATTTGTTGAGGTGGTGGCCATTAGCAATTGCCTCTGTCCATCTTGTTCACGTTTTCTACTTTCAAAAAATTCCAAAGGCTTGTCTTTTAATGCAGGGTGCTTGGTCTCCATGTGCCGAAGCAGTTTTGAAGGCTTCATAGCCTCATTTGCTAGCATGTCGCCACATATTATGCAGAGTGGGCTTGGTGCGTGAGAATCGCCTGTAGCGATAAACCCGTATTTTAAGTAGGAATCCTGATATTGTCTATTAAATGCAGCTTTCTTTTTCTTGGAAGTCGAAGGCTCTTCTTCTGTCTCCTCATTGGGCCTTTTTCCCTTTCCAAAGAAGCTCTCCAAAGACGTTTGTTTTTTACTCATTTTTGCTAGCTTGTGGATTAAAGTTACCCCAACCTTTTTTGTGACCTAGGAACTTTTTAATTTGGGTAATTGTTTTCTGCGGACCGGGTTGGGGGAGGGTGCGGAGACGTGTACCAAAAGATAATGAAGTGCGCAATATATAAACTATTCACCAAGTACGTTGCCTTATCGCCATCTATGATGGAAGTGTTTTCCAAAATAAAAAAGCCATCCGTTCGGCGCGCCCCGGCACAAAATGCTCCGCGGACCGGCCCGGTGGTTGGGGACCCCTGCATTAGAGGGTCAGCTCAAGTTGGACGGCTGAGAGACAAAGTCAGAGAGGCGAGATTTCGTTGGTTTGGACGTGTGCAGAGGAGAGACGTTGAGTATATTGAGAGAAGGATACTAAGGATAGAGCTGCAAAGCAAGAGAAAAAGAGGAAGGCCTAAGAGAAGGTTTATGGATGTGGTGAGAGAGGACATGCAGGTGATGGGTGTAACAGAACAAGATGCAGAGGACAGAAAGATATGGAAGAAGATGATCCGCTGTGACAACCCCTAACAGGAGCAGCTGAAAAAAGAAGAAGATTTAGAGTTGTAATTTTAGTATGATTCTGATATGCTGTATGATGTCTTACAGTAAGTGGTACTGTAAGCAACAGTAATATTCATCTTTTTATATATTATCTTTAGTATCTGCTTATTGATACATACATTCTGTTTTCTGTTTCAGTTTTACCTTTTCCCAGTTGCTAATTTGCACAGGTTAAGCAAATGTCTTCGGTGTGATAAAAAGGGAATGAGTTTAAGCTACCTGTCAACTTATACACAAGTTATAAGAAACATAGGACAGATAATAAGACACAGAATGACACAAGATGTTTATTATAACAATAAGCAAGAGGACACTGAGCAACAGCTCGGCTCTGCAATGAGGATTCTTTACTATTTTTTTAAAAGTTTAAATAGTGAAAAGGACCATATATTAAGAGGCTATAGGTATACTGTAGCTTTTTAGACATGTGATTGTTTATGGTGTTATGTAATAATAATAATAATAATTATTTACATTTATATAGCGCTTTTCTCACAACTCAAAGCGCTCTCCACACAGGGAGGACACAGGAAACGAACCCAGAATCTCCTTACTGCAAAGCAGCAGCACTACCACTGTGCCACCTGCGTGGATTACAGAATGTAAGTGAATATTTGTAAAAAAAAGTTAGGTACTGTATATGTGATGGGGAACATTATTAGGCATGATAACACTCATGCTGACAACACCTCAGTTTGCACCGTAATAAAGAGGCAGAGACAGGGCTGCCAACTCTCTTTCTCTGGAAGTGAATACTTTTGAGGACACTTTTCCCTATGATGCCATAATATGCCTTCATACTGTCTTATGGTTTTTTTAAAATGATATAAACCTTTAGTAGCAGCTTATCGCTATAATTATGATACGATGGCCACAATCACAGTTATTGGCAAATTAATAACCAATTAAATATTTTGAATATGTCAAACCTCTTAAATTAACAGACTTCATTCCTTCCATTCTTATTTGGATAGCTTAACTGTCGTAAACCGGTAAAAAATGATACATATGGTAAATTCACTTCAAGTAATTAAAATAATTTCATTCATTTCAATTTAGTTTATTTGCATTTATCTACATTCTTTCATATTTTTCCACTGAAGCTATTTTTCTCAGTAAATCCAGGTTCTTGGATAAATATGAATAGAAATCTTGGGAGCATTAGCCCTTTAATTGAATCTGTTCTGCCCTTTCAAAAACAATGAGATTTGTTGTTCAAGTAGTCTGTGAACATGTAGTTTCTTTTCAGCATTATGGGTATTCGTAAATTTATATAAATGAAAGAATTATGAAAATATTATTGAATTACTTGAAGAAGTGACTTATTACTTGATCAACTGATAACTAAAAAGACATTGCACTTATATGACAGAATAAATGTGTGATTTTTTTAATTAACTGAAACTTTAATAGTTGACTCATTTCATTTACAATTATAAATCCATTTTGGAACAATGGGTGGTTATAACAATATTTTCCATTAAAATATTTCAAAGCAGTACTTGCACTTAAATACGACAGATGAACCGCTATGGCAGCCCCTAACGGGAGCAGCTGAAAGAAGAAGAAGAAATACAACAGACTGTACCTGGATGTATGAAATTTCTTGCTTAAGCAAGCTGCTGAAAGAAGAATTGAAAATAAGATTTGACGTAGAAAAAGTGAAATTTTCATTTCAACTTTGAATAAATTCACTTAGTTACAGTGAATTAAGATTACAAATAATTAAGGAAAGGAACAACATTCATAATAAACTGTCGACTCGTTAAAAAGATAAAGCTGAATTCAAAAGATCAAGTGAAAAAGCCAAGTTGGACAGATATCGACTATTCTCATCAATATCTGCATTGTTTTCTACCAGAATGGAAGTGAAGATTCTGGGAAAAAGTGTGCGCACTACTTCCGCAAATGCTGATTGGTGTACAGCTTTCAATTTTTACCAATAACAAGGATATGGAGATTTTCACATTTTAGTAGCCAAAATTCCGAGCATTTTCAAAATTTTATAAATTCCTCCGGGACAGTCCATGGCACGTTAAAAATGAGGACATGTCTGGGAAAATGAGGACGGTTGGCATCCCTAGGCACAGGGACTTTAGATTTTCACAGTCTTCATTCTTCCATTACAGTGGATTGGTGATAACAGATAAACATTCAACTACTGCCAAACACTTTAAACCTATTATGTCTGGTAATTTTATGTTATTACTTTCAATGAGGTACAAATTTATTCAAGCTGTTTTGAAGCTCAGTCACTTATATCCTTAATAATGAAGGTGTGCAGGTTCAGGTTAGGTCTTGGCTCTTAAATCAGTGGGTTTGGGTTGTGGAATTCATGCATATTTATTTACATTTAATTGCTGTAGATACTAAGAGGATGTGATTCTTGGACATTCCTGGGATTCTAATTCAGTCAGCTGCTATTTTGTTTTATGGATTATTTGAACATATCACATTTATTTGCTAAAGGTTTATTAATCCAAGCTACATATCATCTCCAGTAAAAGCTGTTCCTAATGTTCTCACTGTTGTGTATAATTAGCTATTTGTTTGAGAGTAGATTACCTGCTGACATTTTCAGAAAATCTGAAACTTTATGATTTCAAGCAAAACTATTGAAATGATCATACTACTAAAAGTAAGGCTATGATTAAATGTTTTAACTGGTACGCCAACTTTATACTTATACAGTAAGCTTTATACACTTATACAGTAAGCTTTATACACTAAAAGGTTCATTCTGAAACACCTAACCAAATTTTTAAAACAATGTGTTATGTTAGTGTTTTGCTGTACCTAAATCATTCCTTCCATGTTCTGAACCCACTTGTACCTTTAATGGATTACAATGGATAGAAGGCTATGCTGGCAGCATTGGGTGCAAGGTAAGAACAACTCCTGAACAAGATGCCCTTCTACCACACAAACATATACACATATGCAGCAGTGTAGTCAGTAATTAATTTCAGGGTATTGAGAAAATACAGGAGTCATAATTTTATCCATAATCCTAAATTTGGAAAAACTTGAACTTAACTTATATTGAATTTAGAGTGTTTAATCTCTTAACGATGCTGACACATTGCATTTGTTCAATAGAGCTAAAATGTTTTTCTACTGGTTTTCGTTTATATTCAGCATCTGATGTTTCTTGTTTAAGTGTCCAATAGTAGTCGACCAGCATTGATGGATTCCTCTCGGAGTGATACTGTTTTTCATTCCTGGTGAGACATTTCACCATCTTCATCACTGAGTACACCAAGATTAGCAGGGAAGAAGTCCAAGTGTGTATGCAGAAAACACATCTTTAGTGACACACTGCACTTGATGGTTTTGTGTACTTGAAGAATGTTGTCAATGAGTTTGGTGCTCTATAGGTGCCAAGAAAATTCACAAAAAACTGGCCTTCCGTGTGATATCCTCTTGCCCCTCTAGCAGATCTTCTAACTGCTTGTCATTGATGAAATGTCTGTTGTGTTGACCGAAAAGATGCCTTCCTTAATTTTAATATAAGTTATGTGTGAAACATCTGTCTCAAATATTTAAATTCTTCACCCTCCTTGTTCATCACTTTCACAAAAGTTTCCATCAGTCAAAGTTTTAAATGAAGAGGTGGCAAAAATATTGACAATTGATTTACGTGCCACAACTTTGTTGACCTTGAACCAAATGCTTTTAAAATATCTAAGACTCTTTAGCATGGTTGTCCCATTCAAAAAGATATGTAAGCTGCTTTCCTAGTAGCAATGCCACTAGTTTCAGATCACCGCAGATATCCCAGGTGTAGTTGGCGGACTGTGTACGTATACTTGAGAGGAAATCACAAATATAGGTACTGTACTGTAATTGCAACAACAAGGTAAGTTATAGGAATATTTAAAGTTCCTTTCTTTTTTTTGATCAGCAGGCTAAGGTCCATGAGATAAACCAAAAACTGAAATATAATCTTTGCTCTCCGTTGTAACTACAACTGTCAAAAAATACAGACACTGTAGGCTACAACTATAAACACATAACAACACACAATGAGTTTGGGCTGACCTAGAGATGGTGAAAAAATCAACATGAATGTCTTTACTGAAGAATCATAGTTTTACACGCTGTAGTCTCCTGGTTGCAGTTCTCTTTCATGTAAAAGGTACATTTGACATGAAAAGTGAGATGTTTGATTAAAACAGTGGCCTCCTATGTCACTGAATTACTCGTAAAATCACAAACAATACCTCTTCCTTCATCAAAACTTTTATTAGGGTCATTTCTCCAGCACTAAGGTGAATTAGATTTTTGGACTCTTCACCCCATCTCCTCACTAACTCACTTCAGCCTGTCATTCCTTAGATTTATTAGCCATAAATCACAAAACATCATTTCTGCCATAAAGATGTACCCTCCCCCATTAGTTAGCAGAGAGTAATGTTTACCTTCACAGACAAATGAATCCACAACATGCCTCTAGATCCAAGATTACAGGTTGATTAAATAGGAGCCAATGCCGTCTAAAAATTGATTTACAAGATACACAGCATACAAGGTATCTGATACAATGTTATCCTGTATTTAAAACTGCTTTTCTCCTGACAGAGCATTCAGCAGATGTAGCTGAGAATGAATTGACTTGATTTAATGTTGGATTTTTCAGAGGGCTAGTAATCCCTTTTAGATGTTCAGATATTCAGAGCCAAAGTGAAGACCTTTCCGTGTCAGTAACTGAATGAACTGTGCAGGCACATAAATATGCATGAAGCAGGCACAATATTTCTCTTTGTACTGGCTTTAATTCCTAACACTTAAAGGGACAGGTACCTTTAGTGCAAAGAGCAGACGAGTCTTTGGAAGTGCTTACACATTCTGGTAGCCTCTTCATGTGGGCTTCTGATTCTGAAACCTCCCTGAATAAAACATAACTATTATTTATCTTTTCTACAAAAAAAAAAAAATAAACATAGGAGACTTATTATTCATTAAGACCCATTTGTATGACTCAAGAGACGAAAGTGTAATAACTAAGGTGTGTAAAACTTTGCTTTTATGTATTATTTACAGTGATAGATAGATAGATAGATAGATAGATAGATAGATAGATAGATAGATAGATAGATAGATAGATAGATAGATAGATAGATAGATAGATAGATAGATAGATAGATAGAACTTTATTAGTTATTCACAAATTTCTCACAGATTCTTGTCACCTCTCGAGCATTATACTTTACATTGATTGTTTCCTATACAGGAGATGTGCCACTTCCATTATGCTTTTCTGGACTGAGCCCAATCACACTACATGGGTGATATAATGCTTGTGCAAACATTCATATGCAATGTTTACGCAAAAGATCAGAGCACAGAATTATTTATTTAAAAGTGGTGGCAGATATTCAGAAGAGTAGTCAGGCAGGCATGATCAGTAAAAACTCACTTCACCAAAAATCCAAAAGGGTTAAGGAGAAATTGTTGGTGTTTAAGCAGACAGTGTTATGAGTGTGCAAACTTAAAAAATATATTACGGATTTAATTTTTTTTTTTTCATAAATGTATGTATGTGGGTTTAGGATATGAAAGAATATTTCTAGCTCTGTTATTACCCTGTTTCTTCCTCTGGAGTAAAGTTAATTTTATTTCTTATTATTTAGCAGTACCCTTATCACTTTTGATATAAGTCATGAAAGTATTTGTATATGCATTGTAAGATAATGAAGAGCAAAAAAGTTTAATTAGAATCAGCTGCACACCTCAATAATTAAATAGACTTAACCTCTTTATTATTTTGTAAAATAGTCCAAATTATTATTATTATTTTTGCTAGTAAGATATTAAAAATACAAAATGTTTTGTAATTGAAAATATGCCAGTAAAACAGAAACACTTAAATCAAATCAAATCAAATCTGGTCTGGTACACATGACGATGATTTTCATTCAGGTGTTTGTGGTTACATTCAGTGCATAAAATGCGAAGTGTGGTAAGTGAATCTCTAAAATGCATTTATCCAAAGTCAGAGAAGTGACACTAGATACTGTTAATTAGGCTTCGCAAACGTCATAGGTGCAACAGACTGCACTCATGTACGAATAATGGCAGCGCCAAGCTAATTAGAGACTGACTCTGTAAAATACAAATCATTCATAGCAACATTCTAAATGACACTGACCAGTTGTATTGTGCAATCTGACATTCTAATGAGAGCAGACTCCTCCAGCAGGAGTGACATTGGAGCATCACACCAGTGGCAGGAGCTGCAGGTTCCTTTTTAGTTGTTAAATGTGCAATATATGTTTCCATATACTAAATCTACTGTTCTTGTATATCTGAAGTAATTTATGTTCTGCTATAAAATTTTTAATTGCAGAAAAATGCACTTCCTGGTGCTATGTAATACTTATTTACTTTAAATGTTTGAAGTATTACTTTCATGAACCAGTATGTTTTCATTCAAACTGGGCGATTCAAAAGATTTTTTTTTTTCATTTTTATTATGCCATTAATTTTTAATTATGCGATTCAGAACCATAATGTAATTTGCCATCAGTTTGCTGTGGACGGACATTCACCCTCTTTTGCTTTATAATGAATGCATTTTTTTTTGTAAATTTACAGATCAATTACTATTTCTTGATCAACTGCTGAAAGGACCGCCATTGTCTCTGTTACATGTTCCTCTATTTTACTGAAAATTAAAACCCTTAACTTTTATAAGTTGTCCCATAATACATAATAATAATAATAATAATAAATTTTATTTATATTGCACTTTATATTTTAGCAATCTCAAAGTGCTACAGAGTAAAAATAAAAAATAAGAAAATAAGAAAATCTATTTATACTTTAACAAAATATCTTTCTAAAAAGCTGAGTTTTTAGATTCCATTTAAAAACATCAGTCGACTGTGGGGCTCTCAGGTAGTCAGGGAGGGCGTTCCACAGTCTCTGCGCCACAGATGAAAAAGCCCTATCACCCATACTGCGAAGCTTGGTTCTAGGGTCTTGGAGAGTGTTAGTGTGTACAGAGCGGAGAGTGCGTGAGGAGGTATGAGGGGTAAGGAGTTCCTGTAAGTAAAGGGGGGCATGTCCATAAATGCACTGATGGGTGAGAAGAACGACCTTGTACTCAATTCTGAGTGGGATAGGGAGCCAGTGAAGGGTTTTCAGGATTGGGGTGATATGGTCATGCTTTTGCACCCTCATCAGGATCTTGGTAGCGCTATTCTGAATATACTGGAGTCTCTGAATACTCTTGCCAGGAATCCCGATGAGGAGCACATTAGAGTAATCCAGCCTGGAGGAGACAAAGGCATGGACGAGCTTCTCTGCATCTGCCAGGGTGAGAGTTGGGTGGAGTTTAGCAATGTTCTTGAGGTGGTAGAAAGAGGACTTACAGAGGTGTTTGATGTGGGTGTCAAAGGTGAGTTGAGGGTCCATTTTAACACCCAAATTGGTGACAGGTGTGGAAAGGGGGATGTTTTGGCCAGCAAAAGTGATACTGGTGATGGTAGAAGAGCGGAGATGGTGTGATGTGCCAACTAAGATGGCTTCTGTTTTGGATCTGTTTAGCTAAAGAAAATTGAGCCTCATCCACGCCTCTATCTCCTCCAGGCAGGTAGTCAATGTAGATATTGGCAGAGTGTAGCGGTCAGGAGCCGCTAAGATTCACACCGCCAACGAAGACGGTGATTTATTTATTTTAAAAGCAGAGATCCCAGGAACGTCCCCAGCCTTGGATCGACCCACACACTCTCACCACAGAGACAAATAAACACACTGGGAATGACAAACAATTATAAATATAATGACATGAATTGAGAAATGAAAACAGTAATACCACCCCTGACCCCTTCGGCGATATTACACATACACAAAATAAACACAAACACCACACAGCCAAGTCCATATATAAGAAACAGGTTGAAAGATGAATAGTGACCAAGTAATGTCCAGCGAATCTGTAAGATGCAATGGAGAAGGGAAAATACAGTCCTACCGGTATTTACTGATGAGGTTGATGGTTGATGGTTGATTCGGGAGCGCTCCACTGTTCCGAAAAATCCAATTATCCAATACAGCTCTCAGTGAACAAGTAGACAGACAATCCAGTCCCCAACAAACGAATACAGTCCAAGACAAAAATGATCACAGTTCAAAAAATAGCAGGAGAGACGACAAATAATAGCAACAATACAAACCAAAAACAAACCTTTTTTTCTCTTTGCCCTCTGCCCTCCTTTTATCTGCCTGTGGCTACCTTTGACCCCAGCAGCCCCAGCAGGGACTGCTGGGAGATGCAGTTTTTAAGTAGCACTGCTACAATCCCCACCCCCAGGCCGTGGTGTACGGCCGAACCAAGGCTTGAGATTGGAGATGTTTACCGTGTCTATTTTTTTAGTCCCTGGCAATCCCCACTCTATTGCGTAGGTCACAGGTCCCTTCTTTTGGACAACCGTTGCCGGGCCAAACCACTTAGGAGCCAGTTTAGCAGTGAATTTCTCAGAGGCTTTGGAGAGGGGATGAGTCCTGATCCAGACTTTCTCCCCAACCGAGAATTGCACAAGCTTATGTCTCTGGTTGTACGATTGAGATTGTCTGGACTGGGACCTCACCATCCTCTCCTTTACCTGTTGTGTGATGTGTTGGATACTTTGCAGGTGATTGTGTAGTGATGTGTCTGGTTTAGGTGGGTTGAGTTCAATAATCCTTTCCAGAGGACCGTTTATCTGTCTGCCTAAAGCTAACAATGCAGGGGTTTCACCTGTAACCTCGTGCACCGCCGTGTTCAATGCGAACCGCAACTCAGGCAGCCACTTTGTCCAATCCTGATGATGGTCTCCGACGAAGGATGCTATCATGGTCTTCAGGGTCCGATTCACCCGCTCAGTGCGATTGGATTGGGGATGGTATGCTGTAGTTTTGAGGTGAACCACCCCCCATTGTTTCCACAACTCTTCGGCCTCTGAGCCGGTAAATTGCGGGCCCCGATCTGTGATGATGTTCTTCGGCACCCCCCATCGGGTAAATATCTCATCCTTCAGGGTGGAACATATCTTCTTGGCTGTGGCATTAGCCAAAGGGAATAGCTCCACCCAGCGAGTAAAATAGTCCACAACCACCATCAGGTAGGTCTTCCGGTCCTTGCTAGAAGGAAATGGTCCCATTAGGTCCACGCCTAGGCTTTCCCCCGGGGTGGTGACGGTTACTGGCTGAAGCTGTCCCGAGGGGAGACCAGGTGGGGTTTTGTATTGCTGACAGGTGGTACAAGTCTGGACATGGGACCAGACGTCTTTGCGTACAGTCGGCCACCATGCCACCTCCAAGATTTTAAACAGTGTTTTAGTACGTCCAAGGTGACCACCGATCGGGCTATCATGATAATACTGTAGGAACTTGGGCACAAATGTCTCGGGCACTACCAACTGATAATGGTAACCCCGATCTTTTGTTGGAACGCAGCGATAGAGTGCCCCTTGAAGTTCCCTATAATGTATGCGGTCAGGCCTCCCCCCCGAGCCCTCTCTCAACCCCTGACATACAGGACTGGCTGCTTGAGATTGAACGATTTCCTGCATGTTCAGGGGAAGATCAGGCCAAGGGTTAGAGACCGATACCGCACATACCACTGGCGCGGGCTCGTGAACCCGTGATAAGGCATCGGGCACAACGTTAGCACAACCCTTCCGATAGCACACCCTGAACGTGAACTGTTGGAGGCGCAATACCCACCTTGTTAGCCTAGACGTGGTCTTCGGGCAATTGAATGCCCAGGTCAGAGCCCGATGGTCAGTGTAGACTTCAAACGATGTTCCCTCCAGGAAGTGCCGCCACTTTTCCACGGCCCACACGACAGCGAGGCATTCCTTCTCGGTGGTGGAATAATTATACTCGGCGCCCTTTAGTGACCGAGAAGCATAGGCCACCACTCTTTCCTCTCCTTGGCTAGTTTGGCATAGAACGGCGCCGAGCCCGAGGTCACTTGCGTCAGTGTGGACCTGAAAGGTTAATGACGGATCAGGCTGTGCCAGGACTGGTGGCGATATCAGGGCCTGTTTGAGTCTTTCAAAAGAGTCCTGGCACGTTGGTGACCACTCCCAGGGGGATCCCTTCCTCAGCAACTGGAACAAAGGGGCAGCGATGTCGGCAAACCCATGCACAAATTTGTGGAACCACCCAGCCATCCCCAGGAAGCGCTGGAGACTTTTTACCTCCTGGGGCGCTGGGTAGTCCAAGATGGACTTAATTTTCTTCGGGTCCACTCGGACTCCGTCTGCTGACACCACATGGCCGAGGAAGTTCAGATGGTCTTGCTGAAATCTACACTTCTTGATGTTAAGGGTGAGATGAGCCTTATGCAGTTTCTGGAAGATGTGGTCGAGGTCCTTAAGATGTTGTTGGACAGATGGGGAGAATACAATGATGTCATCAATATAAACAAAACAGGTCTTCCCAATGAGTCCCCGGAGTACCTGCTCCATTAGCCGTTGGAATGACGCCCCAGCGTTTTTCAGTCCAAAGGGCATCACCCGAAACTGGAACAACCCCTCCGGGGTGATGACGGCTGTCTTTTCCATGCTACTCTTCCCCATCCTCACCTGCCAATACCCTGACTTCAAATCAAGGGAGCTGAACACTGCTGCCCCATGCAAAGACTCCAAGATGTCATGAATGAGTGGCATGGGGTAAGCGTCATCCAAGGTCTTCTTGTTCAGCTCCCGATAGTCCACACAGAATCGGTAGGTCCCGTCGGCCTTCTGAACGAGTACCGTGGGGCTAGCCCATGGCGAGGTGGAAGGCTCGATGACCCCCTCTGCCAACATCTGGTCAACCCACTCCTTGATTATTCCTCTTTTCAGAGGCGACACTCTGTAGGCTCTGTGCCGAACAGGGACAGGGTCGACTGTGTGAATGTGATGACACACCACCTCAGTCCGACCCAATTTGTCCGTCCACACCGAGTGCCACCTCCTAAGCAGTGGCTGAACGAGCTCCGGCTGTTCAAGAATAGCCTTCTCTACTGGGCTGGGCTCATCCACCAACTGCGCGAGATAATAACACAAGTTAGGCCAAACCAGATTGCTTTGAGCCTTCGTCCCAAACCGATGGACTTCACCCCCCGGCAACTCATACTCCAGCCGCGACAGATGGATAGTCAGACCTACCGACACAAGAGAGTCCATTCCCAGTAATAAGGGCATCGACAGGTGGTCATCTTCCAGGATGTAAACCTCTGTCTCCCAGTGTGTCTCATGTAAGCAGAGCCTCATAGGAACCCTGCCCCTGGCCCCGTGCGCCCTTCCATCCGCAAGAAAGAATTTTACTTTTGCACTTCCCCTTAATTGCTCATGAGGCACTTTAAGCTTTTCCCACAAGCTGTATTTCATAAGGGTATAAGTGCTCCCTGTATCTACGACCGCCTCTCCAGTGACACCTCGCACTTGTATGGGCAGCACTAAGAGGGGCAAGGTGGCTTGCACCAGGGTGAGATCGGCACGGGGATCCACTGAGGCTTTCCCTCGTGGTTTGGGACAGGGGACATCCCGAGACGTGGGACCCTTTCGAGACCCACTAATCCCGATAGCCGCCCAGTCCTTTTCCACTCGGGACCCCACCTTCACCAACTCATCTACCGACTTCACGACCCCCCTCAAAGTAGCCGCCACCCGAGGGTCACAAGCGTCAAGGACACGTCGCAATATCTCTTCCTCACGCATGTCAGATCGCCACTTAAGGCACAACGCACGGAACTCAAAGACAAAGTCCCTGAGACTCTGCGATGGCTTCTGTACAAAGGTCCGGAGCTTTTCTTCCAACAGCACCTGGTATTCATCTGAGAGGAATGCTTTCAGGAAGGCAGCGCGAAACTCCGCCCAGGTGTTACACTTGTGCCGCTCAGCAAACCACCAAGAGCGCGCCGGCCCGCTGAGTGCCGCGGACAGGAATCCCCGCAGCTCGGCACCACTCAGAGGATGCAGTTCCACGAACAAGTCGACCTCCTCTACAAAGTCGACAATGCCCGTGGGTGTACACTGAGGGGCCAGCTTAGGGAACTCCATCCGCGGCATCGCAACGGACAAGGACGACTGTCCCCAGTTGATCCCCACTCCCGCTAAAGGAGTCGACTGCCCCAGTGGCTGCGTGACGGCACGCCAGCTATCCTGCACCTGCCTCCTGATCTCCTCCCTCATATTGGCTTCCAGGCGCTGCACACACTTCGCGAAGGACTGCTCCAGACGCTGCACCCTCACAACCGCCTCACCGGAAACTCGGGCGGCCGTGGCATCGATGAGCTCATGGATGGTTTCATCTCGGTTGAGAAAACTGCCGGCGATGTGATCCACCCGCGTCTCTAGCTGTTCAAGGCGCAACGTCAGGTCATGCAGACGCCGTCCCTCATCCGTCTCGGGCTGCTCCGGACTGGAGACACACAGGGAATCCAGCAGGCTCAATTCTTCCTCCGGGGCTCTGACCGTAACGTGACGTGGCCTAGGCTGCGGACGCACGTCCACCAGCGGTCCACTCAGCTCAAGCTCCTCGCCCTGCACTGCGCTTACAACAGACATGCTTCTGTCGGATGTGTATGTAAAGTCGGTCAGAAGGGAACGTAATTAACCTGGCTCCTACCCGGCTCGCCAAAATCTGTAGCGGTCAGGAGCCGCTAAGATTCACACCGCCAACGAAGACGGTGATTTATTTATTTTAAAAGCAGAGATCCCAGGAACGTCCCCAGCCTTGGATCGACCCACACACTCTCACCACAGAGACAAATAAACACACTGGGAATGACAAACAATTATAAATATAATGACATGAATTGAGAAATGAAAACAGTAATACCACCCCTGAACCCTTCGGCGATATTACACATACACAAAATAAACACAAACACCACACAGCCAAGTCCATATATAAGAAACAGGTTGAAAGATGAATAGTGACCAAGTAATGTCCAGCGAATCTGTAAGATGCAATGGAGAAGGGAAAATACAGTCCTACCGGTATTTACTGATGAGGTTGATGGTTGATGGTTGATTCGGGAGCGCTCCACTGTTCCGAAAAATCCAATTATCCAATACAGCTCTCAGTGAACAAGTAGACAGACAATCCAGTCCCCAACAAACGAATACAGTCCAAGACAAAAATGATCACAGTTCAAAAAATAGCAGGAGAGACGACAAATAATAGCAACAATACAAACCAAAAACAACCTTTTTTTCTCTTTGCCCTCTGCCCTCCTTTTATCTGCCTGTGGCTACCTTTGACCCCAGCAGCCCCAGCAGGGACTGCTGGGAGATGCAGTTTTTAAGTAGCACTGCTACAAGAGGAGCAGTAAAGGAGGTGGGGGTAGTCCTAAGGTAAAGCTGAGTGTCATCAGCATAGCAATGGAAAGATAAACCATGTCTGCTAATGACATTTCCAAGAGGGAGCATGTAGATGGTGAAAAGGATGGGGCCTAGCACAGAGCCCTGTGGGACGCCACAGGTGACGTTGTGGGTATGAGATTTTGCGCTGCCCAGGGCGACATGCCCAGTTCTGCCGGTCAGGTAAGATGTGAACCAATTGTGAACATTTCCTGAGAGTCCAATGGTGTATTTCAGGCGGTGAAGGAGGATGTTGTGGTCTATTGTGTCAAAAGCAGCTGTCAGGTCAAGGAGGATGAGTAAGGAAGGGGAACCAGTATCTGCTGTTATCAGAAGATCATTAGTGACCCTGACCAGGGCTGTTTCAGTGCTATGGCCAGGGCGGAAACCAGACTGAAACTTTTCAAACAGATTATTCAGTTTGAGGTGATCATGAAGAAAGAAATGGAAGATTGGAGATGGGCCTATAATTGGAGAGAACTTCAGGATCCAGGGTGGGTTTTTTCAGTAGAGGTCTGATGACAGCAGTTTTTAGTGAAGAAGGAATATGGCCAGCCAGGAGGGACTGGTTTATAATCCTGGTGATAAGTGGAGAGACGGCAGAGACGCAGAGAGGGGAAAGGGTCCAGGGTCCAGGGAACTGGTAGACAGTTTTATTTTCCTGATGGCGTCCTCCACCTCTTCCTGTGTGGCAACAGAGAAGGAGCAAAGGGGCTGGACAGTCTCAGACAGTAGGTCGACAGTTGGGGGGGTGTGTGTGTGTGCAGGATATCCATGGTGGAGAGGTGTAAGCGGATGTTATCAACTTTTTGTTTGAAGAAATTGATGTGTATATTGCACCTCTCATCGGTGGCCTCAGAGTGGGCAGGTGAAGGAGGTTTGAGAAGGTGATTTATGGTTGAAAAAAGTTTTTTGGGGTTCCTGGAGCTGTTGCTGATGATAGTGGAATAGAACCTGGACCGTACAACCTTCAGAGCTTCTGCATACTCCCTCTTGTGTTCCCTGTAAGCCTGTTTGTGGACAGTCAGCCCAGAGGCCTTGAGCCACCTTCATTTTTCACAGTTCGCAGGTGTACTAAGGTGCTGAGCACGAGAATGAGATGGACCTGGATGTTAAAGGGGCGTGGAAGTCCAGGAGACTGCTCAGGGACTGGTTGTAAAAATCCACAAGGTCAGCAACAGAGAGGGAGCTGGTAGGGTCAGAGGAGAGAAGTTTAAGGTCCAGGGCCAAGGCATCCACATTTATGTTCTTCAGATTTCTGAAATGGATCTGTCGATTTAGTTTGGTATGGGGGGAAAGAAAGGGCAGCTCCATTGACACTACTTTGTGGTCTGAAATACCAAGATCATATACCTGTAGGTTACTGATTAAGGCAGAGTTTGAAATGACCAGGTCAAGTATGTGACCCCTGGAATGTGTGGGGACATCAACATGTTGTTGTAGATTGAGAGAATCTAGTAGCTCGAGAAAATCGGCAGTGAGATAACCTGTGGGATTGTCAACATGAATATTTATATCTCCTAGGATTATGATGTTGGCAGAGGTAGCACAGAGTGTTGTGAGAAGATCAGTCATTTCCGGGATGAAGGCAGAGTTGGGTTTTGGAGGTCGGTAGATAAGGAGAACAGTCATGGGAAAAGGAGGCTTACATTTAAATGCAAGGCACTCGCAGGAAGATGTTGCAGGTATCAAGATAGGGGACAACCCCAAATCCTGACGGTGATAGCTAAGTCACCACCACGCCCAGTGCTGCGAGCTAGCCTCCAAGTAACTGTAGCCAGGTGGACAGGCTTCATTTAGGGCAGAGTAAACCTCTGACTGGTGCCATGTTTCTTTCAGACACATGAAGTCAAGTCCTTTCTCCCTGATGTGTTCTTCAATCAGTGTGGCTTTATTGCAGATGGATTGAGAGTTAAACAGTTCAAATTTGACCAATGACTGTGGGGTAAATCTCTGCATAGGTCGCAAAACATTAAAATCCACTCCACGCAGCTTAGAATCCACTCCACAAAATAAATCCAGCCGGGGATGTGAGAATCTCACGGTGTTTCTCTCAATAGTTCGGGTGTTTCCCGTGCTGGAGTGCAGAGATCTCACGATACTTCCAGAGTTGATAGTAGTCAAAGTGACGGTGCTCTGATGACGCGTCAAACGTGCGACAGGTGACCAGAAAGATGGAATATTGGGAGCAGAGCACTTTGGCTGGTTATGGAAGATGAACTTTCAACCGGAGCCTCTATGAGTGTAACGAGGACAGCAAAGGAGTCTAAGTTCTTTAATGATGAGGATGTTAATTTCAGGAGTGGTTGCGGGATTAAGTCGGCGGAGTTGTGAGCTGGAATAACTGAACGCCATTCTGACCCAAGAAGGGAGAGATGCTATCCAGACAGCGCCGTAAAATCCAAAGCAGACGGTAAAATCCAAAGCAGACGGTTTACCCAAAGAAGACGGTAAAACATCATATCCGGGCAACAGGTGAGTAGACAGCGAAAACTGGATAAAAGTGGATAAAATCCGTAAAATCCACGGCAGACGGTAAAACAGTATATCCGGGCAACAAGTGAATAGTCAGCTAAAACTTAATAAAACTTGGTAAAATCCGTAAAAACCCACGGCAGACGGTAAAACAGTACAAAAAAAAAAAAAAATACGAAACTTTCTAACTAAAAACTAAACTAAACTAAAAACTAAAAGTAAAATAATAAATTAGTAATATTAAACTTGTGTCCTGCGGTGGGTTGGCACCCTGCCCAGGATTGGTTCCCTGCCTTGTGCCCTGTGTTGGCTGGGATTGGCTCCAGCAGACCCCCGTGACCCTGTGTTCGGATTCAGCGGGTTGGAAAATGGATGGATGGATGGATAATATTAAACTCAGAGGGAGAAGCGGCGAACATTCAACGCCAGCGTCCTCTCCACCTTTCCAATCAGTCCAATCAGTAACACCATGGATCCACATCCACATCATGGATCCCATCAGTTTTAACCTTAAAGTCAAAGGTACTCAATCTGCAGATATTGCACTCTCCTCTGTGCTTTCTGAACTATGATTGATGTTATCGAATATCTGTTGTTAGGGTTACCTAAATCTTATGAGTGTGCACTGTAAGCGGGTATCCTAACCAGGACAAGGGATGGTTCCTTACCTGGACTGGAGGCTCCAAGTGGACAGAGGCATCCCTGTAATAAGAATATAAGTTTAATGTCACTGTGCTCCGTACAAAAAATATTTTATAAATCCACTCACATGTACAGGCCAGGCCAAAGTTAGCACACAGGGGCTCTCAGCATTTAGAACTGCTAGGCAAGTATTTGAAGAGAGAAGGTACAACTACGAAAATGGGCATTGTACTATTTCTGTATGTTAGAGATGAAATGGAATCCTCTCCTTCCCTTGTTTGGAACCTAAGTAAGGGCCTGCACGTGGAGAAGACAGTATATAAAGACTTGGACAGCAGCCAAACACTTTGAAGCCTATGGATGGATGGAAGATTACGTCATCCGTCCTGAAAATCCTTTCAGCGCAACGACAAAAAATGACAAACTATACACAAAGTGTTTTCATGGCTTCCTTTCGTCTGTTATGCCACGTAAATTGTCATTAAAGAAAGCTAAGTTATTTTCTCTTATGTGATTTTTACCGCCGTATCACTATGGGAGGGATATCGCATTACATTATATTTATATAGTATCAGGTTACTTAAAACGCCACAATTAAAAAGAACTTATTCCAACTAGGGAGCTAGCGACCCCTATCGGAAACAATCCCAGGTGGATGGAAGGATATCCCAGCCAAAGTAGAAGAAGATTGCTTACCAGGATGGAAAGCCCCAGGCAGATGGACAGGCATCCCAACTGGACATATTTCTAGTACCTTCCCTGCCCAGGATGAAAGTGAAAGACAGGGAAGGACTGGCTATAAAGGATGTTTCTTCCTCCAGGACGGTAGATGGCAGCAGCCCTGGTTATCAGTGGACGTTCAGATACAAGCAAGGAATGCTGGGAACTGCAGTCCAGTAATGCAGCCCTGCTGCTGCCTGTGGGTGCCACAAGAGGGCATTGCAGGGTGATACACTCCCTGTTATTCAGGGCTTCTGTATGACCTGGAAATGCTTCTAATTGGCAAAGGCCCTGGCATTGGAAATACTTAAATAAAATGGACTGAACTGCCTTGTCCAAATGAGTTGGCACTGGGAGGAAGGGAGGCAACACTCAACTGGAGGAGAGCAGTGGAGAGGAGGAGAAACATAGCAGAAACTTATTTGAGCTTGTGTATACAAGGTATTTGTAATAAACAACCCTTTATTTGAACCCGGGACTGTGCGGGTGTATTTGGGGTTTGTGGCTCTCTGGCACCCCATAGCCTTAATAGCTCATAATCACAGATTGCCCAAACTGTTTTAAGTTAACAAGACACACTTTGTGTTCATGGAACCAAATGAGCTTTGATTGGAAAACGAGGCTTATTCATTTAAGGTTTCTTGAGCTAAATCTTGATTTCATAAGCTTGTGTCACGGAATACCCCCAGAACTACCAAGATTAACAGATATATTACTATGTACAGCAACTCAGGGGAACACATTATGACTAACATTATAACAAACACCAACAGTATTTAAACATAACACCTGTCTCATACAATACACTAGTCAGGCTCCTAGCATGCATTAAGCTTGCTGATTCTACAGTCATATATCGCAGAGATGTCAGCTAATTCCAAAGAATTACCCATGGCAGGGCATTGGACTCAAACTAGGGGAAGTGTTAATTTGGAAAAACTATTGGCACTTTCAGAATTTATCATTGTGGTGTCATTACTACTGACTATTGAGTAACTGTGGCAGCAGCCAAGTTGATTTAATGCAAATGAATTTTTCTGAGCTGATGTTCTCTACAGTGCATGCTCATGTATAATGTATTCGCTCATACACAGCTTGGTTTACATGAATACATACGTTCAGGCATGATAATGCAAAATGGAACATGAATAATGAACATCAAGCAGTAGTAAGCTAGCATGTTGAACTTATATAGTATCTGGTACAGAGGTGCCACACACTTACTTACTGACTTAGTATAACCCTCATTTAAATTAATACATTTTTTTAAATTTATTTGTGCCTCACAGTCATCATTTGAGTTTGACTCAATCACGCCCCCTGGAGACCACAACTTACATAAGTGGTCTCGGACATTATTACCTACCCAGTAAAACTGAGGTGTAAAAGTGTAGATTACATTTAATTCATTTTTCTCATGTATTAAGTCCCTGCAAAGCCTTCCCTTTATTTTCAAAAACTCACATCACTCTTAAAAAACAAGGTTGCCATGAAGTGATGCATAACACAGCAGGTACATTGTGTACATAGTGATTCACAGTGTCACAGCAGCCAGAACAACCGAAGATGCCAGCAATTATCATATAAGTAATAGTAAACATACAAACAAAAACCAAATGCAAAATACAAATCAGGAGTTATCAGTCCAATCAAGAAAGCCAGAATTGGTCAAAATGGTAAAAATAAATGAACTATTAAATGATTAAAAAAAAATGAATTCCAGGAAGGAGGGCTTGATTACTAGCTGTTCAACAATATATACTACCCTAAGGCTTGCCATCCTGAGGGGCCTTCTTTAGAATTATTTAGGCTAATATCCTTAGATCAATTTACCAGTAATAACTCTACTTAAAGCCCAGAGCTCCTTGGTAACTATGCTCTAAGGATTACTGGAGCAGAAAATGCATCTTTATCGAAGCTTTATAAAACTTAATTAGAATCAAAGCAATTAACAGTGTAACTGGTCAAAATGAGGAACTTGTCCAGAATTACTAGGTTAAGGTGATAAGGTGGACCCCTAAATAGAAGAGGCTTCTTTGGATGAAGATACGCCTTTTCTAGTTTGAACATGACATGTAGTCACCCCCAGGGAAAATAGCCGGATTTATAATTCATCAAAGATACCTTCTTGCACCCATTTTTATGGATGCAGCCTTGGACAGGAGGAGAAGTCATCGAAGGGGGGCCTAACCTTCATTATGTGTTTTAGCCCTTAACTACAACACTCTCCATTTGGCTGGTCAACAGTGGTGGCTAAGTCACTGGCCCTCTCCTCCAGGCTTCAAGCTGGTGTCCTCTTTCTTATGCAAGAGCAAACATGAGGCCCTTTCTGATGCTTCTGTCAGCCTTCATACTTCTGTTTCCATCTTGTGGCCTCTCACTTCAACTTTTTCTGGCAACTTCAACACAAATTGTGCTGGGGATCCTCAACATCCTATTTCTACTGTAAACAGCCATGTTGTCCAACCTTTATCCAGATAATCCTGGACAAACTGTTGGTATTTGGTTTACTTCCTCTGTGCTGCTTCCTCACAGCCCTCCTTCTCTTGGACTGTTAATTTGATTAGGATGATTTTCTTTCTCTCAGGAAACCACAAGACAATTTCTGAGACTTCTGAGAATTTCTACATTTTTTGGAAAAAGTTTTGGATGGTAATGCCACTGGAAAGTGGAAAGTTTCTCTGTAGATGAATCTTCATTTCCTATCCCTAGTTTGACCGCAGCACATTTTGCTTGGCTTTGCCCTGGACACCCTACCTCTGACTCTCCTTTACAAAGGTGATGGTTCTCAAAAGTTATTTTTTTGGTTGGGTATTTTTTTCACCTTTCCTGCTCTAAGATGTTCCCAAGAGTTGCCAACACCATGTCATCACACCACCCATAACTTTCCTTGGTGAACACCATTTTGCACCCTGAACCAATGGTTCCTTCACCTCCACATAGCTTGCAGAGAGGGTCATCTCTCATTTCCCACATGTGTAAGTTGACTGGAGTTGGGAGGGTGTCGTACACTGATCTGAGCAGAAAGGAAATGCTTAAAGGTTTCATTCACTACAGTTCAGTTCATGTGATAGTACCTCCCAGAGAGAACCATCTCAAACAGGCACCTTGAGTTTCAAGCACAATGGATTTAGGTCTTTTTCTTTCCTACTCAAGGCTTCAGACTTCATCCTGGATTATGGTCCTCTTTCCCTTAAAGTGGTCTTTGACTAGTGTTAGAAATGTGATGTTTTTAGGCCTTGTCTTCCAATGCAAGTGTTTCTAATTATACTTCTGGTCCTTAGAGAACATTCTGGCTCACTAATTGCAGTGCCCACCTCTGCCTGGATCTTGTTGTTATACCAGCTTCCCTGACAAATTTATCTTGGAATTCTCTATAAGTCAAGAACAGTCTGCCATATAACAGAACATATTGTAGGGATTTTATCTCTTGAATGACCTTGGAGCACCTTTGGAACCTTTGCAAAAGTATGTCAAAAAAAGTATTGCTACCAAGAAAAGGAAGTGAAGTGGAGTTTCACAGGTTTTTTTTCAATAGGTATCAACCTATTTTTAGTTTGGTTTATCCCATTTTTATTCATCATGTATAATACATAATATGAGTAATACCTGTAACCCAGTTACGAAGTATATCACAAAATGTTTCCTGTTTGAAAATGTGCTTTCCCTATTCCTCAGTGATATAAATTTTTGTTAGCTTTTACTTATCCATCCATTCATTTTCTGATACTAATTTTACAGTATAGGGTTGATAGAAGCTGAACTCCTCTTCACAAAAGCATTTGGAAAAAGGAAGGAGACAAACCTTGACAAAATATCATCCCATCTGTGGGTACATACGCTCACAGTCAGCCATGCTGGGTCAGTTTAGAATCACACAGTCACATCTTTGGATTGCATGTCAAAACCCGTGTGACCACTGAGAGAAACAGTAGACTCTACACAGAATTACAGACAGGTCTCTGAAGCAGTGCTCACGTGCAATGGGAAGACAATGTAACTTTCATTTTTATCAAAATTGAGTTTTTTTAGTTTTTGGAGTGACTAGGTCTTTCCTGATGTTATAAGGTAACGGTGATGGCCAAATATGTCTTCATTCCAGTCATAGCACGATGGAAAAAGCTAGTATGTACACAGTATTTTACATACTGCAAGACAAAAACCTGGCAACTCCACTGACCAATGAGGAAAGACCACCTAATAATGAAAACGTCAGATTACAATCACATGATTTAAATGCTGCGACTGTGTGATTTAGTGGCAGGTGTTGTTGATTTGTGAAAAAAACAATATTGTGTACGTGAAGCTCAGGAAAAATTAAATCTAGAGATTGTTAATTATAGGGGCAACATCATTTTCTCAGTTTGCCAAAAACTTGAAAGATGTGACATACTAGGTTTTTCCATAGTTGGTGAGAGTGAGGCAAGAGTGCTTCCTACTGCACCACTACGCCACCTGTATTCTAATAAAATAAATTGTAAACACATGGTTACACTTTCATAGCATTCTAAAAACCTACATAAGTACAAAAAGGGTATAATGATTCTTTAAAAAAAAAAAAGAGCGGGATAAGCATAGGGAATAAACAAAATGGAAGGCAAGCAGAACGTAACACCTGCAGCCTCTGCCAATATAGTCAATGAATCCCTGTCTACCCAGAAGGCAAAGTTGCCAATGCAGTACCAAAACAAAGTGCTATTTTTCTCACCTCCTGTCTCTATGTCTGTCCATCTTTGTCTCTAGACCCTCATCTCTGTTTCTCTGGGTAGTTGAGATTTTCTTCCCGGTGTAATGCTTAACTCCTCACATAGGTTCCATCCACAACATTTTTGAGCAAAAACGATCTTTGTCCACCCTTTTGTTTTCACATTTTTTACAAAAGTATTGTTTAAGCAGCCTGGCGCTAGCACCCTCAGCCCCAAAAAAGGCACTCAGAATCAGCAGAATCAAGATTTATTGTACAACGCACATACAGACTCACTTAAGATGGGAAGACCGAGAAGCCTTGGGCAGCTCTATATTTATTCCAGTTCTTATCACACAAGTCATTATTCATCCTCATCTGACTCCTGACATTCCCCTGCTCTAGTTCTGTCCTTAATTAATTCCACCATTATTTCTCAGCTGAGGGGGTGTCTAACCCCTCTCTGTCCATAATGTCTGTCTGACAAGACATACCTATAATCTCTACTAGCTCAGTGCTTGGCACCATTATTTACAGCCATTTAGTTCACATTCCCTCTCTAAGTGAGGGGCCCATCCTTTTCCAGCTCTCCTGCACATCTAACCTTTGGCTTATGAACTACTGGTGGTGTCTATTAATAACAAAATATGTAGGCATAAGTCTTTTTAATCCTAACTCTTACATCTTAATGTTTATTTAGAATATCGTATTTACTTTTCTCATGTGCTTATAATACTTTCTAATACGTAGAGATTGCCAATTTCAAGAATATGCTTTTCTGTATTTTCTCCATTTAAGCTAAAATTACCGAAAGCATGCATGATGTAGGCAGATGTTCACCTACAGGCACTCAGAATCTGGGTGCTGCTGGGCATTAACAGAAAAATCCTTGCAGGGATGGCAATGCTTCATGCGGCAAGTGTTGCCACCTGTGATATTCTCTCCTTGATGAGACTGAGTACGCCTTACAAGATAGGCAGAAATCTGCCTACATGTACATTGGGAAGAGATGATCTGCTTCTGCTTTGGATGCTTCTTTCTCTCCCCCTCTCTATCTCTCTCTTATGCGGATGCTCCAAGTCTTGTTCCCTCAACGGCCCCAATCACATGTATAGAGGACATACCATCATCCTGAGGTGTCCACTCACCTGAAACAACATGACAGATTAAGGGTGTTGGCATGGATTACCCCGTCCTTCTTCTCAATTTTTTGCCTGACCCATTCCCTTCTCTGAATCACCTTGTTTGTCTTGCCATTTTCCCTTACCATAAATTGTAAATAGACGTTTTTGGAAGGAGTAACAGTATTTTATGATGAACTAAGGCACACTTCCAGTGTTCAAACAGGCTAATTTAATTCAGCCTGACCAGTATGACAATGAGCTAAGAAATTAAACATTAAATTTGCTCATGGTGTCTGATCTTTTCCACCCTACTTGCAATGAAATCCCTTTGAAATATGCCACACTTGGCCCCTTTTAGTAGTAACTTTTTAATATGATTGATTTCACACACAATAGGCCGGTCCAGGGCTAGTTAGGTAGATAACCTTTTGAGCAAGAACAGATCATTTTTTCCCCTAAGGCCCTGCTTCTGTATGACATTAATATAAAAAATAAGCAAAAAGCCAAGAAAAGGTACATCCCTAACAAGTAAAGTGGACTCGGAGCTCATTATTTAAGAGCCATCTGTGTGCTGGGGATTAAATATCACCTGATGAAAAAGCCCCTTGAGCTGGTATCCATGTAACTCAAATGATGAGCACAAAATTACTTACATCACAGCATTTAGTGACAATTAATTAAAATCGGCACCGTATTATTAGTTAAAAAAATGAAAGTGTTCTAGTCTGCCTTGAACTTAATTAGCTTGTCTTGTGTGTAATGTTCCTTTGGGGCATCTTTCGTTTGTTTGTTTCTTTTCTTATCTGGTCTATCATTTATCCTAAATAGCTTTTAGGTATTTTGTACAAATTCCTTGATTGCTGTACTGTAAATAAAATCAAATACAATATCATCTGTTACTCTTGGGCATTCCTGTAACACAAAGAGGCTCAAGAGGTTGATAGGAAAGAAATAAATAGCATTGGAACGATCCCCTGTTGTTTGGAAGGCTCATGGAATCTGTTTAGGAAACTCTAAATGTCAGTTTCACATATTACTTCAAATTACAGCACCAATAAAAAAAGTTTTATACCCCTTGGAAATTTTCACATTTTAATGTTCTACAACATTAACTCACAGTGGATTTAATTTGGCTTTTTTGACATTGCTCAACAGAAAATGACACCTTAATGTCAAAGTGAAAACAGATCTCTACAAAGTGATCTAAATTAATTACAAATGTAAAACACAAAAAACTGATGGAGTAAGTATTCACCCCCTCTACTATGACACCTCTAAATCATTACCGGTGCAGCTCATTGGTTTTAGAAGTCACAAAATGAGCACAGTGGAGATCATCTGTCTGGGGTTTGTTGACTGCCATTATGTGGAAGGATCAATTTGTGTTAAATCAATATGGTGGTCTAATCTACATAATAAAGACAAAAGAATGCTCCAAGAAACCCCACAAAAAGGCGATTGAAAAGTCAGATATCCAAGTCACTGAATATCCTTCAGAGTCCAAGTAAACCAGTCACTAAGAAATGAAAAGAGTATGGTGCAGCTGTAAGCAGGTTAAAGCAGGAGGAGGAGGAAGAGGAGACTGGGAGCATGCACTGATTAGAGCGGGTTGCCGCACCCACCACCAGGATTGAGATCCGAGCGCAGCTGTGCAACAGGTAATACCTCAGCACCACACTAAACAGTGTGAGTTTTTTTTATAGTGGCCGGAGTGCCAATCCCGCCACCAATACCCAAGTTTTCCCTGGGCTGGATGCAGATTAACATGGCTGTCCACTAAAACTGAGTGATCATGAAAGAAGAAAGACTACAAACAACTCTTCTTCATCAGTTTCAGTTTTATGGGAGAGTGCATGACATCTCGGCTAGGGTTTCCCAGAGCGCACAAAGGGAGACTCTAAGGTCAACTGGAAGAAGATTCTAAGATTTAAGCTTTTTCCATGACCAAATGTCATGTGTGGCTGTGCACCAAATGTTGAACATTATCAAAAATACACCATCTCCATCGTGAAGCATGGTGGCAACACTGTCATGCTGTGAGGATGCTTCTCTGCAGCAAGCCCTGGATGGCTTGTGAGAATAAAATGAATGCAGCAAAGTACTGGGAAAATCTGGCAGAAATGTTGCTAAATGTATGCTGTATAATGTATTTCATATTATAGAAAATACTTAAGTTAACAATTAATAAATACATTTGTGTTGTACTTGCTGAGGAACCCAGAATTGCACACATATATTTGTAAAATAGGTTAAAGTAAGAGAGCAAATATTTGCCCCACATGTGCGCTTAGGAGGCAGTCAACAAACCCGGAGGTGAGTGAAATATCGCAAGATAAGGGGTTGATTTGCGACACTAATGCCTCTCTCTCTCTTTCGTCAGACCAAAAGAAGAAAAATAATATCCATACCATACTTCCGGGTTCCAAGATGGCTGCCCAAACGTCACTTCCGGCATCCGGTGATGACTTCGTATCCGTCTGCCCGTTCCAACATCATCTCCTGCCAACCCATTTCCATCCATCATTTTTTCACTGTATAAAACGCCATCTTTTGTAATACACTTTCTCATTTGCTATAATAACTATTTGATCAATCATTATGACTGCTCATTTTGCTTTTGTCCATCAGATATTATACGGGGATGGTGACCAGCTCTTTTTCTTTTGTGGTTTTTTTGGTTCATTACAGTGTTTTTAAAATATTGTCCCTTTTGTCATTGTTGGCTGAACTTCTGCCGTCCCATCTGTCACCTACACTGACACTCTGATAATAATCAATTTTGCTGCTCTCATGAAACCATTCCTAGAATTATTAGCATACTGATCACTCTCATCACCAACATCATATTATCATCTCAAAGAAATACTCCACCCAAAAATGAATTGTTTTTTATATGTTACTTACCCCATTTGGTTAGAAATGAAGGCTGAGAACGACATTTAATCATTATGTTTTCATTTTGATTGGAGAAAAAAATCTTATGATATAATAGAAGCCAACACTGACCAGTGCAGTACTGTACATCAGCAAACGATGTAAAAAAAAAAAGAAAATTTCATTAACTTGTGGTGCATAATCCACATGTCAGTTATCCAGCAGTATGCTCAAAGCTTGCACCACGCATGCTTTTGTGCTAAAATATTGTTACATCCAATTACTTCTGGAATACACAGTGCAAATCATAAAACAGTAAAGGCCAACTCCTGACCACCTCCAATGAAGTTTGTGAAAGACCATATAGCCTATATTTTAAGTTGGATTCTGATTATGATAATCTTGATTATAATAAAATTATCAATTTTTTTAAAGGTCTGCTAAACTTATTGTTACTACCTCATTCCTTAGGCTTTACCACTCACTGTGCTTCTGTCTTGTATTTAATACACCTTCCCATTTTTATAAGCAATTGACAGACTGAATCCATTTTAAGTTTTAGTATAGAATTTCACCCTAGCAGGAAGTGTTCATTTCTGTGTTTAGGAGTAAAGTTAGATTTATGAATGCTGGCTGACAATAACATCTGTTCATGAAAAGACACCTCCGTCTGCCTTTAGTTTTACAATACTTGGTACTCCTTGTAGTGGAGGCTCAAGCAGCCTGCTTTCTTCAGGTTGTCATCTGGTCTGCTTTCATTAGGATGTAACAGGGCACAGAGAGATGGACTGCCTTTCCAAGCTTCTCTCTTTATAGTCCATGCATAGTTCCTGACAAAAACATCTTCCCGGACCATTCACCAATAGAATAGCTCGTGCAGAGCCTTCCACCTGAAGTAATTTTGCTTCTTGCCAGCATCCTTCAAACAAACAACCAAGAAAGGAAATGCAAATTGTTAGGGAATAAATTTAGGCCTCTCTGTCACGGATAGCCACAAATCCAGTCATGAAAAACAGCATCCCTATAGTTTTGGGGGTAGAGAAAAAAACTGATTTGTTCATTTGCAACATATCACTCCACCACACAATGTTATTTTTCATTTTGGATGTATTTGGCATTGATGACAGTTATTTTAGACTACCATAAATTTATATTAAAATATCTCTTTTCAGAAATTATTTTAGTTTTAAATGCTTTTCCAGTGAACTTGTTATATTTATGTAAGCATTATTGCACAATTGTCCCTAGCCTCCCTAATCTACTTATTGACACTCTAAATATTTTGGAACAAGAATGTAATAATAAATGTATCAGGGTTCATATCTATTAAATCCAATTAATCCAAGAGCATATAGTATTGGGGGGTTGCGGTATTATTAAAAATAAAATTAAATGGCTGAAAGCTTGGTTAATTATTAAGAATTATGATCTGTTAACAAAGGTTTGTGAAATCCAATATAAAATTCTTCATAAAATCTACCCAGTTAATTATGAGTAAAAATGTTTCCAGATATAGCATTAATTTCGCATTTTGTCATTCACAACCAGAAGAAATTAAACACCTTTTTTTTGATTGCCGCGTCTCCAGCAAACTATACAAAGAAATGTCTACTTGAATTGCTCAGAAATATATATTTTTTTCTTTTTCAAAATAAAGGATGTTATTTTCCAATTTTCAAAGAACATCTACTGCCATCCTGCGCAGTGAGGACTCCTTGTGCACTCCGTGCTGGCACCGGAAGGTTCTCTCCTGCTGCCAGCATGGCTCTCTCTTGTGCCTGAAGGTTGTTTGCAGTATTTTCCCCAGGTCGGGGTCATTGTGTTATGGCCCTTGTACCAGGAAACCTCCTTTAAATCAAAATATTTAATTTAGGTTACATCTTTAAGGTTTTCTCCTGCTTACAAGAACTTGAAAAACACCCACTTTTAAATCAAGGTAAAGTCTATATATATAAAGTATGCTATAAAAATAAAATTAATTTTGCAGAAAAAAACAAAATTATCTTGGTGCCTTACTGCATAAGGCAATATGTGAGCTGAAAGTTTATGCTTCTTCTGAAGGGTTAACAATCTCATTTAATTGCGGATTTAAGAGACAGCATTATTTGTAATCCTTTTTAACTGGGTTTCCTTTTATGCGGGTGGTAGGACACAAGCTGGCAGGTTTTTAATGATATTGGTTGTGTGCAGCAGCTTAGACAGTTAATGTGTTCATTAGACACTAAAACACAGATCCGCAATACTATTCATGTATCCAGACAGATTTTTAACAGGGCATGACCTAAAGGGAGACGCTTCCAGTGAGTAACAGTAGGAAATGTGACAGAAGTACAAACTTAAGATAATTGTCCTGCTTGCCTTTAAGCTAATGGCGATAGTGACCAAACCACCTACGACTTGTCTGGCTTTAATTATTGTTTCATGAAAGAGTCTTACAGTGCAGATTCAAATTGTGGAAACCCATCCTGATAATTTTACACAAAAACACAGCTATTTTAGCACTTTTTCCTCTATGAATAATAATCATACAATTATCTTCCACAGTATGTGACTAAAGAATTGGTAGGTAACACAGTGTCCCTGAGGTTAATGATGCTGCATCACAACTCCAGAGTTCTAAGTTTACTGGTGTTTGCATGATCTCCCTGTCTCATCATTTGGGTTTTCCCTTTTAGAGCCCAGACATACAGTATATGCATTAGATTAGCTGGCGGTCCCGAACTGGCCCTTCATGAGTAAGAAGGGTAAGACAGAGCATTTCCGGGAATGTGTTGTGACTACCCATCTAGAGATGGTTTCTGCTTGCACCCACTGCTATTGGTATAGATTCTGGCTTCACCCACAAACTAGTAATGAAAATCAAACTGGTACAGAAAATGGATAGATACTGTACATTATTACCATACAAATGCGAGGGATGTTCAAAAATGTATCTACCTGAGTAAAAAAGAAAGTAGCAAGCATGTTGAAACTAGTCTGTCCTGTTGTGACATATCTCAAGGTTACTCATGCGCAGTTGTGGCTCAGTACGAATCTAACATTCCAAGAAACAGGATGTCAGGAGAGTCCTAGTGCGAATCAAGGAAGCTTCTTCATGACAATGCGCTGGTTCACATGCCATGTCAGTCACAGGCTGCCATCCGAGAATGTGGGTTCCGGCAGATGAACCACCCACCCTACAGTTCTGACCTGGCTCCCTCAGATTATTTGAAGAAATCTCTCTGTGGACAGCGGTTTTAAAGTGATGAAGATGTCAAGGCAGCAGTGATATCCTGTTTTGTTTCAAATGGGTTAAAGTCATTGCAGGAAAAGTGGATGAAGTGTATGGAACTTTCAGGGGACTATATTGAAAAATAAAACAAACATTTTTTGAAAACTCTTTTCTTTCCTTCTGAGTTAGATAAATTATTGAACGCCCCTCATATTAGAGAGGGCTGAGAAAGGTGACCTGTAGGCATTTTGTGTTTTTGCCATGAAAATTCTGGTGGGACAATACCAAAATATTCATACATATCTGCAGACGTGTCCAACATTAAACTTTAACTTAAATGATAATAATAATAATAACACATAACTTACCTCAGTAAGAATATATGTCCCTCATTTGCTAAAGACTAGCGAAACATGCAAGTTTTTGCACCTTCCTTGTCACAAAAAAAAAAAACAAGCAGAAATAGCCCAAAAGTTGATAGAAGTATACGATTTGTACTTAATACTTGTATGCAAAATTGTGAAAGTGTACTCAAGTTATGCACACACACACACGCACATGCATAAACACACACAGACATAATTCCAAAAATGGAGATCTAAAACATCGAGATTCATCAAAATCTCAAAATGGAATTTTTGGAGGATTCCAATACTTTCCCTATACTTCATATATGAGGAAGTCAGGGAGGTCTAAAACGTCGAGATTCACAAAAATCTTGAAATGGAATTTTTGGACGATTGCAATACTATCCCTGTACTTCATATACGAGAAAGTCAAGGAGGTCTAAAATGTCGATATTCAACAAAATCTTGACATCAAATTTTTTGGACGGTTACAATACTTTTCCTATACTTTGTATACAAGAAAATAAAAAGTGACAGTCTTGTGTGCATCCAGTACTCAGTAAAATGTTCTGTATTAGCTATGAACTGCCTAAATTGAAAAAGTGGTCTGTTAAGTTTAGAATTGGACAGCTTTGAGATGAAAAAGGACAAACAACAGTAACCTGGGAAGAACACACGGAATATATACACTGCACAACTTGAACTGCACATGGCATGTCCAGTAGCAGCTCTAATTTCTGTGTAGACAGGTATTTGCTGGTCAGCACAGGCCCAGCAAGCAAATGAAAAACCAATGTTGTACATGCATACCTCTTCTTTCTGTGCATCTTTAAAACTGCTGTCATTTCAAAGAAGTAGAAGAAGCAGTTGTAGGCATCCTTGGTGGCTTTTTCAAATTTACCACAGTCCTCCTCAGCAGTAGTTAAAAATCAAGATGCAGTGTAATGTCTTGTAAATGCTGCATTCCTGATATGGATGTCCTTCCTTTTTTTCAAATGACTGTGGCAAATTGTAAGAGAGCAACTGGTCGTATGTCTTCACTGGTACATGCTGAATGGCCTCAACTAGGAAATGCTTGACCTGAAAGCAAACGCACACACACAAAAAAAAAAAAAAAAAAACAACACCAGCATAGGCAATCACCTTTATTAAAATGAACTCCATAAGTAGAAGATTCAGGACTCTCATAGGCACACACACTCAAGGGTACAGAGAACACTGCAGGGCCAGTTGGTTCAGCCCCTCAACTGAAAAACAGGCTTGCAGCACCCAGCACTAACACAATTTCATATACTGCATGAAAATGTATTTTTAGATAACTAATTGAATTCAGCATATGACAGAAAATTTGAAAATTATTGCTTAAGAAGACAAATATATGAATTGTTATAAACATTTGAAAAACAAGTTAAATTACTGAGAGACGCATGGATGTTATATCAAAAACAGTGAGATACCAGAAGAAATTTCAATATTCTGTGTAATTTTTATTTTTCCTTAAAGTTGCGGAAAGCTGAATGGTATGATTCTGCATGCTGCTACGCTTGTGCACCGCGCATCTCCATTTAATGAAAGGTCATGCTGCATATTAGAAGGTACCCATACTTTGTTTCAAGTAAAGGAAGGAGCTACCAAGAGAAATCACTCTGTTGGCGTGTACATGTCTTTGTTTCACACACATCCATCAGCCATGTGTAGAGAACAGTTAAGATAAATTTCTTGAGGCCAATGCTTGGGCAATCACATTACTCCTTTCCCTGGTTGAAATAATCTTGTTTACTATTTCAGGAAATATATACATTTATGTTGATGAGCTGAATGTGCGGAGCTAATCTTTGCTGCTAAATCTTGAGAGACAGAATCTTCATGTTTGTGTTCAGATTTATGGTGTATGTTGATGATGTTTAATCTCTTTTTTTATTGCATTAGTCACCTAGGAATATTTTGCCAAAGGAGCAGTCCATACGTAGAGGGGATTTTTAAGAAACCAGGTTTCTGCCTTAATCGGACTACTCACCTTATCTTGGTTTTGTGTGCGTATGTAAACACACTGACTAAACATCCTTTGTAATAACACTGTAGTCAATAGATGTGAGCATACACTAAGACACTTAGTGAAGACGACACCATATGGCCCTTACTACTTACACAGTATTGTCCACATTAAGTCCCAGTCTGTTAGACTGCATGAAAATATGCTAATGAAAGAGAAAAAATGGCATTTTTGAGGCTAACATTTTGATAGTTTTCAAATCAAAAGCTAGCCTTAGTAATATGGGAAGCAGGCTGCTCTATTTACTCATCCTGTAGAATCTTACAGGGATCCAAGTTTAGAAAAGACAAAAAAGATGATCTCTCTTTGCAAATATTTTTGAGCCAGGGCTTTAGTATCAGCAAATCAGAAATACCCAGACGGTGCCTGTGTCTCTTACTCTGCACTGGCATGAAAATCTGTGCATGAGCTCCATAATCCACCTAAACCTAAATGATGGGGATTGAACTGAAAATCTTTCCCCGTGCTGTATTTCCCCTCTGTGTTCTTACATTACCAATCCAAGCCTAGTGATCCAGGGACAGGATTTCGCAATCTCTGCTGCAGTGTCCCAGGAGCAAATCCACAAGGCATTAATTTAAATTCCATCTGTGAGATCACGCTCTCTCCTCTGAGCAATATAATCTGAGCTGTTGTCTTAATTCTTCCCCAGAGCAATATGTTTTTTTTTTTGGTCTATCTGATCACAAATATACAAGCTTGTTCCAATTCATATTCAGTATATTATCTCTGTGTGTCCTGTCTGCACTGAATTCGTTTTTTCTGACATGCAAGATGAGATAAATTACAATGAACTCTATCCCCTTTATCACACAATTTATTCTCCTACAAACATTGAATCATTACATTTGTACCATTCTTTTCCTGCACAAATAAAGCTGCAAGATGTTTTGTCTCCACAGAAGATTATGGCCATAAAGCAGAAATGTTACTGATGTGAATTCTAGTTGTATTTTTTAATGTATTTGTGTAATCCAGTTCTCTCTGCCTTAGACAACATTCACAGATACATCAAGCTGGAGCACCTGCTATAATGAGTTTGTGATCTCCGAGCCATTCATCATTCTCTGAAGAAGAACATTTTTTTGTGTGTCAGAATCCATGAGACGGTATTAGATAATTCCATATTTTTATTTATTTAATATAAGTTTGAGAAAGTAAGAATTATATCCTGAAAAAGAACATTTTACTTGCTAACTAGTTAACCTTCTGTAGTTAAAGCCTTTAAAGTTTTTTGTTTTAGGAATGATACACTCACATAGTTTATTTCTTCTTTATAGGATTTCTCTTTTAATAAAACATTTCACCTCAGAATATTTAACATGTCTATCCATTACTGCCACCCCAATAGTCATAAAATCTTGAAATCTTGATGTCATGAAAAATACAAAGACAAATGATTCCTTAGGCTTCACTGAGATCAATCAAAAACATTAACCTTAAAGTATAAAAAGTCAAGGCAAATCGATTTCATTTATTGAGCACATTTAGAAACAACAGAAGTCAACCACAGTGCTGTACAGCTTCCACAAATGCACCATAAATACACCAAATATATATATATATATGTGTGTGTGTGTGTGCGTGTGTGTGTGTGTGTGTATAGTGAACCCGTAGGATGTAGCCATTTCTCCAAAACCCCTGTTAAACAGTGATACAATGGGAAACAAACACAGCTTTTCATCTCCTCTTTGTGGATCAGCTGTTAGCCTGCTGCTTACTGCAGTGCCGCGTGTGGTTTTGAACATTTAATAGACCGCACCACAGCTGTCCTAGTGTCTCACTGCCTTGTCTCTCTTCCACCAGACATCCTCTGTTTTATTCTTTATGCTTTACTGTGCTGTATTCGAATAAAGTTTCTGTGTGCCCGCAGTGGTAGCGCTGCTGCCTCGCAGTAAGGAGACCTGGGTTCGCTTCCCGGGTCCTCCCTGGGTGGAATTTGCATGTTCTCCCCGTGTCTGTGTGGGTTTCCTTCGGGTACTCTGGTTTCCTCCCACAGTCCAAAGACATGCAGGTTAGGTGCATTGGCAATTCTAAATTGTCCCTAGTGTGTGCTTGGTGTGTGTGTGTGTGTGTGTGTGTGTGTGTCATGCAGTGGGTTGACGCCCTGCCCGGGATTGGTTCCTGCCTTGTGCCCTGTGTTGGCTGGGATTGGCTCCAGCAGACCCCCATGACCCTGTGTTCAGATTCAGCAGGTTAGAAAATGGATGGATGGATGGATATATATATATATATATATATATATATATATATATATATATATATATATATATATATATATATATATATATATATATATATACATAAAGAATATATATATATAAAAGATACAAAAATAACTGGATTGGTAAAAACATATATATTTATTGATGAATTACAGTATTGTAAACATTGTCACCTCCTATATACTCCTGATCTCCATACCGCTCCATACATATCTTTCATTGATTGAAATAGTGCTTGAAGTCTTCTTGCTTGAGGCTCTTCAACAGGCTGAACTGAAGAAAAATGTGTTCCCTTCAGGTCACTTTTGATTTTCAGGAACAAGTAAAAATCACAGGGAGCTAAATCGGGCGAATAGGTAGGATGATTGAGGACAGGAATGTTTTTGTCAGTCAAAAACTGCTTTATGAAAAAAGCAGTATGTTTATTTTGCACAATCTCATTCAATGTTTTGATGTTTTCATCCGCCCAAGACGAGTGTGGGCGACCTGGGCATTGAACGTCTTCCACATTGTCTTGTTCTTCCTTGAAACATTTGTGCCACTCAAAAACTTGTTTGCGAGACAAACTGTTATCACTGTACACTGTTTTTATCATTTCATAAGTTTCTGCAGCCATTTTGTTCAATTTCGTGAGAAATGTGATGTTGATTCGCTGCTCGATTTTTTCCACCCAACATTATTCCGGCAACTCATGTAGCGATTGTTGTGCAAATACTGACTGGGCTATTCACAGGATATACCTAGCTGGTCAGCAGTTTGAGAGAGCATGTAGGAGGGGATATACTTCTGTGATTCACATTTGGCCGACTTCCAGATGGTTTTCCAGGAAAGCCCCAAGCCCAGTCTGGTTATTTTTGTGTCTCATTTTTTGTACAGTAAATAAAGGCACCAAAAATAAATACCCCCATGCAAGTTTAAAAAACTAAGTCAAAAAGATAGGCTTTCAGGCGTGATTTAAAAGTGACCAAAGTTGGTACTGATCTAATGTAAAAAGGTAGACTATTGCAAAGCTTAGGGGTAGCTACTACAAAAGCACGGTCCCCTCTAAGCTTAAGTCTAGAATTCGGCACAACCAATAACTAGTCAGAGGACCTAAGAGATTGTGAAGGAGAGTAAGGGTATAAGAGGTCAGTAAGGTAAATATGGGCTAAACCATTCAGGGACTTAAAAACAGTAAAATTTTAAATTTAATTCAGTAGCATACAGGAAGCCAGTGAAGAGAAACCAAGACTGGTGTGATGTAATTCTGTTTTCATGTGCCTGTTAGAAGCCAGGCAGCACTGTACAGTGGAACCTCAGGTCACGACCGTAATTCATTCCAAAACTCTGGTCGTAACCCGATTTGGTTGTGACCCGAAGTAATTTCCCCCATAGGATTGTATGTAAACACAATTAATCCGTTCCAGACCATACGAACTGTATGTAAATATATTTTTTTAAAGATTTTTAAACACAAATATACAGTAGTTAATCACACCATAGAATGCACAGCGTAATAGTAAACTAAATGTAAAAACATTGAATAACACTGAGAAAACCTTGAACATCAGAGAAAACTAACATTGCAAGAGTTTGCGCTATAGCGCTACCAACTGCTCACTAAAAACACTTTTTTTTAATTAGTTTTAAGCACAGGGAAAAACATGAACATTTGAAAAAATCCATAATTTAATAAACAGCCAAGAACAGTAACATTGTAACAATGCACGCTACAAACCGATCGCTGTAAACAGAAGTGAAGTGGAGGTTAAAATCCAATAGAAAAAACTCTTCATTAAATACAACGAGGTTAAAACAATGCTCGAATCAGTCTCTTTAAAAACAAGCCCAGTACATTCTTTAACTGCCTTCTCAGCCTTATGCGGCCAGCCCTCTCTCTCTCGCTTGCTCTCTCGGGCCCTGTCTCTCTCTCTCTCACTCGCTCTCTCTCTCTCTCTTTCTCTGTCTCTCACGCACTCTCTCTCTCTCTTTCTCTTGCTCGCTGCACAGGGAATGCACAGGGAGAGACTGAACACGTGTGGAAATCATTGGCGCACACAAACCGAAAGGGAAACTGGCTTGTTCGTATACCAAGTGTGTGGTCGTGAACAGATGCAAATGTTTGGCAAACCTTTTTGGTCGTAACCTGATTTGTACGTGTTCAGAGACGTTCGTGAACTGAGGTTCCACTGTACTGTACTAGCTGAAGATGAGGAGGGATGACTGATTAACTGATTAAGTTGCAATAGTCAAGCCGAGAAAAGACAAACGTATGAATTAGTGTTTCAAAATCATGTACAGAATGAAAGGGCTTGACCTTAGCCAATACCCTGAGCAGACAGAAACAGGCTTTAACAATGGAGTTAATTTGTTAATCAAATTTGAGACTTTATCAAACATCACATTAAGTTTTTTTGCAAAGGCTTTATAGTAGGTTATCTAGTGGCCAAGATTAATTTCTGTAGCACAAGATCAGAAGGTCCAAAACACACAATCTGTGTTTTTTGTCTTTTAGACTAAGAAAATTTAGCGACATCCATATTTTAAAGTCTTCCAGACATTCTAATAAAGGTTTAAGAGAATTTGTTTTGATCTTTTTCAGTGGAAAATATATCTGCATAGCATAAAAATATTGTGTTTTTTAAAAATGGATCCTACGGGCAACATGTACAGTGAAGAAAGAATAGGCCACAGAATAGACCCTAGAGGGACCCCACAGGAGATTGGGGCTGAGGATGAGGAGAGATCGCCCAGTCTGACTGAAAAGCTTCTGCATGTGAGGTATGACCTGAACCATTTCAAAGCAGGTCCTTGCATACCCACATACTGCTCAAGACATGTTTCTGTTTTTATCTACCTGTTAAAAGACGATAAGGATGTCATGGTCAAATGTATCAAATGGTGCAGTCAGATCTAACAGCAACAAGACAGCAGTATCCCCAGAGTCACTTACAAAAAAGAGATTGCTTAGATCACCTTAAAGGTTCAGAGCTACTAAAAACAGCAAAGCTATAAAAACTATAAAGCTACTAAAACCATATGCTGTTTACTAATCATGTGAAGAATTAACAACATTGTAATAAAATACACTTTACATTCATGTATTATCATTCATTACATAGCAACACTTGAGAAATGGCAGAAAAGATCAATGAGACCAAATCCAGGACTGAGAAGTATGAGCTATGAGGAAAGACTGAAGGAGCTGAACCTTTTCAGTTTAAGCAAACAAAGAATTAAGAGGAGATATGACTGTAGTGTTTAAAATTATGAAAGGAATTTTAGTACAATGAATCCCAGCTGTTACTTTAAAATAAATTCTTCTACAAGAACACTGGCATATGGTTGGAAACATGTTAAGGGCAGATTCTGCAGAAATCTTAGAAGGTTTTTTTCATACAAAGGACCGTAGACACATGGAAGAAACTACCAACTAGTTTGAAGGAGAAAAGGACATTAGGAACCTTCTGATCTCGATTCATTGCATTTAGGTGAATAGAAACTAATGAGCTTGTTCAGCTGAATGGCCCGTGCTTGCCACGATTGTTCTAGTGTTCAAACATAGTAATCTCAACCAGAATTTTCCCTTTTTATGTTTGAGTAGTGCTGATGCCTAACTTGGCAGCATCATATGTAATGAAGAAAACAACCTTAGATTGGATGCCAGTTCAGGGTATAGATCACTTATTTTAACCATTAAATTACCCTACATTTACATTTACATTTACAACATTTAGCAGATGCTCTTATCCAGAGCGCCTTACAACAGTGCTTAGTAGTTTACCCTAAATCTCTACAATGTGCATGGCAATCAGAAAATAACAGATAGCCTGACAAGGCCAGACAGACAACCACTGGACAAGGAAATTAACCTTCATCTTTGGAGTGAAAAAGCTTTAATGCTAACACTGTGGAAAAAACAGCCCATTCAATGCAAGCTTCCATCTCTTGCGATGGAGAATAACTTTAACTTGCTTTAAGCTGCAAAACAAAGTTATTTGATTCTATTTAATTTGTGTGAACCAGCTGATTGTAACAAGGCCACGTTGTGATAAACATGATTGGCTGATCCTCATTGTGTGCTTACGTTAAAGCTGGCACTTGATTTCAAAACCACCTTCACTGTATACAGCCCTGAGTAACAGTGGCTGCTTCAAGTAACTGCTGTTCTATGCATGTCTTCATGTATGACCCCCAAACATCAGCTGTCCTTGTATACAAAAATAAAAAAAAACTAGAATCATCCGGGCTTTGCAATTCAATTACGATGAAAAATTATTAATAGTTATTAATACGAAGAAAACCAAGATTCAGCTGCTGACCAAAGTGCAGTAAATTTACACAAACAAAAATGTTATTGTAGACAACGATATCTTTAAAAACTTTGAATGGTTGTAAGCAAAAGTTAGATCCATTAGGACAGCAGTTAGAAGTAAAAAACAGGAAGAATTGGCCAGATGTTTATTGTGTGTTGCCGCATTTTTTTGACAGCAAGTGGAACAAGTAAAATACTGCAGATATTTTTCATTGTTTGTGTGATGGGCTGCAAGGAGTCAAACTTAAGAAGGACAGCATCCAAAGATCTATTTATGTAAACTAGGATGTTTGTGTTTCACATGGTATCATATTGCTTGCTGTTGGAATGGGTCAGCATTTTTAATTTCATCTTTGCAAGTCTTTTTTACTAACTCAGAAATGCTTGTATTTGCAGATACCTGGCCGCTATAATGTGAGTTGTTGCTGATAGACTTCTTTAATAATTAATGACATTTTAGATAGATAGATAGATAGATAGATAGATAGATAGATAGATAGATAGATAGATAGATAGATAGATAGATAGATAGATAGATAGATAGATAGATAGATAGATAGATAGATAGATAGATAGATAGATAGATACTTTATTAATCCCAAGGGGAAATTCACATTCTCCAGCAGCAGCATACTGATACAATAAACAATATTAAATTAAAGATTGATAATAATGCAGGTAAAAAACAGAAAATAACTTTGTATAATGTTAAATGTTAACGGGCTTAAAACGGCACTTTCTCGCAAGCCGCTTCATTTTTTGCTTAGTGCCAGCTCTGCTGCCACGATATCGCCTTCTTACCTCGTCGGGTAAATAGGGTACCACTCCGGCATTGGCATTTGTTCTCAGCGCTCTAAGTTAAGTACTTGAATAGACGAGTCTCGGCGTGTAAAAATCCATGCCCATGTTGTAAAAGTAAGTGTGTCCAGGGAACGAATCCTCATAAAATAAAGTGATAGGAGTAATCAATAAAAAAAAGAGAAAAATAAAAGTAGAAAAAATAAATAAGTAGAAAAATAAAGTCGTACACGGAGCTGCTGAAAAGGCTGCTACTCTCGGCGGCACCTGAGTCATAAAAAAAAATTATTATTATTGATTAGAGATTTTTCACTTACTTGCAAATGAAAGATCTGTTCAAGTCTGTGAAACAGAATAATTTCACACCACCTGAAATGCAACAGCTTGAGTGGGTGTTACGTCCAGACAGTTTCATAAAGATTATACTTAAAATGCAAACATACCTAATTGCCAAATGTCTATGATAGTCTATAGCATTCTGTCAGCAATTTGTATGTTGTGCTTGCAAAAACATTTTAGCAATGATATTTCAAGTGCTAAACAAAAGTTGGCCATTGCTAAGCAATCCACATATGTATAGCAAATGACTGCTAAGCAAATCCCAAAGCTTATTTTTCTCACTGCTTCCCATACTCATTTAACCTAACTGATTAATCTATTGCACACATTTCTTAAAATGTGGGAGGAAAACTGGAAACCAACACATATAAATGCAAGTTGAATATATGGTCACACAGGCAGGCAGGGTCTGTCTCTTCTGGGGTTTGATGTGAAGGGTACATGGGGGAAGGAGATGATAGTTACCCTCCTGCCTAACTGTTCCCTAATTCCTCCCCTGACCAACCAGAAGACCTGTGATGTCATTCATGCCCTGCCTGGATGCCCAGCTCTTCAGTTTCCTCTGGTAATTAAACTGCACAGACCCAGGGAATACCTGTCGTTCAAAAATTAACAAATGAACTGGACATATTAGAGTCAATCTAGCTTGTGTGCATTACTTCACCTTCGATTACCATCACTATATGGGGTACCCCGTGGTCCCACAAACTTTTTTGAAATTTTCAATTTTTTCTTTTGCAGTCTTCCAGTGTCTACTCCACTTGTGTCACATGTGAACTGGCCAAGTTGAAATTCACAAACTATTGCGTCAATGTGTCATTCTGAATCTCACACTGCGATATAAAAAATTCCACAGTATTCAGGATAATGCCATTGAGATTGCCTTTGAGCAGACAATGTGTTCCTTTATGTTAATTAGTTTAGTTATTTGATTTCTGGGAGGAGACCATCTTCACCAAATACCCTGGAGTTCACCTATCACTTGGTTAAAATCACATGGAGGACTAGTTGTAAAGCAGATTCAGAAACCTGTTACATCAACCTCTTAAAATGCTTGGAGCCAATACAGCTTAATAATCCATTTGCCCAGTGGGCCATGGTCTCCAGAACTGTGAGTGTCTAATTTTGTCTATAACGCTTTTGTGCTGCTGAATGGAATTTGTGCTTTTCACTCTTCTGTGGTCAACAGGCCATTTTACAATGATAATGTTAAAGGACATACAGTGGATTCAGAAAATACTTAGACCCTTTCACTTTTTCACACTTTGCTATGTTGCAGCCGTGTGCTAAAATCATTTAAATTCTTTTTTTTCCCCACATTAAGAAACATTTATAGTGGCTCACTGCTCCTGTTGGCGGGTGTCTCCTCATGTTGCAAGGCCCTAAAGGGATAGAGCAGAGGAGATGCCAAATTTTAGAAAGAAGCATGGGGACTTGTGGTTTTAGTAGAGGAGAAAACTTGACGTTGGATTTCACCTTCGTTGAAGGATTATTTATTACTTTGCACTAGCCCTTGCCAACTGTTTGTGTCCTCATTTGCCTGGCTCATCCCTGTCATGACTATCAATGGCGCTGAGTTTAAGCTGCCAAAGGATGTGAAGCCAACCTGGACAGCTGCAATATCCAGTATGTGAATATAAATTTAGAAAAAGCATTTCCAGTTTTTATCAACTTCCTTATGGTAACTAATACAGGAGAAAGTAGGGTGAAATGACACCTTTTATTGGCTAACTAAATAGATTACAAATGCAAGCTTTCAAGGCAGCTAAGGCCCCTTCATCAGGCAAGGTGTAAATGATGAAGGGGCCTTAGCTGCCTCAAAAGCTTGCATTTGTAATCTATTTAGTTAGCCAATAAAAGGTGTCATTTCACCCTACTTTCTCCTGAATCAATCTATGGCTAACGTGGTACAACACTCTACTGTTATGGTAACTAAGAAACCTAAAAATTAGTGTTTGTAGCACTTGGTTGGATTTATCTCTCATTTGCAACACACAATTACGTGTCTAACATTATTTTAGGAGATTTTTCGTCTGTAGACGGTTTATCGCAAACAGAAGCTTGCTGACTGTCGGACCAGGTTAACGAGATCACCTCAGATCTTTGCAGTTCAAAACCACTCCCAGTACATTGAGCCATTGAGCTCTGACTTCATGAGGTATTGGATTATTTTCAAAATTATGAAACTCAGTGAGCCATCTAATTGTTCCCACACAGTTTAAAGCAAAATTCACTCATAGTGGTGTAAGATAAATTTAATATGTCACTGTCCTCTGTACAAAAATATTTTATAAATCTACTTTCCTTCTACTCACATGCACAGTGGACACAGAATTAGGGCATGGGGTCATCATTTAGAACTGCTAGGCAAGCATTATAAGACAAGAGGGGGACAACTGCGAAATGGGCATTGTATACTATTTTTTGGGTGTCAAAGTCAGCATGAAACTGTATCCCCATTCCCTTGTTTGGAATGGCATGATTCACTGAAGTGGGGGCCTACACATGAAGAAAGACTATAAAGCCTTGGAATATTGCCCAGCACACCTTTGAAGCTGACAGACGGATGGGAGATGCTGTCATCCGATCCGGAAAATCCTTCCAACACAGCGACAAAAATGGCAGACTCTATACATTGGGCCTCCACTCCCGAAGGTCTTGTCATGGCTTCCTTCGTCTGTTATGCCTCATAAACCGTCATTAAAGAAAGCTAAGTTATTTCTCCTATGTGATTTCTTACCGCCATATCACTAAGGGAAGAGTATCGCCTTTTTATATTATTTCTATATAGTTTCGGGTTACATAACACACTGCAATTAAAAAAGAACTCATTCCAACAAGGGAGCTAGCGCCCCCTGCTGGATACAGGTGGTCTCCAGAAGTATGTATCACACGTCTGGCTTCAGTGGAACTACACATCATCTGATTGATTTCAGTACAAGGCTGCAACATAGCAAAATGTGAAAAACGTGATGAGGTCTGAATACTTTCTGAATTCACTGTATAGTATTAGGATTCTTTTGTGGTAATTCTTTTGAAACTGTTTTGTTTTACTGTGAATTTATCTACATCTTAATTTTATGTATTTTGTAAAAATTGTATTATACCTGAAAACTTCTTCAGTGAAGAGTGCTACACAAAAATTAATTGAATTGAATTTGATTTGCAGGTCCTCCAACTTACAGGGAAAACTTGGGGGTTGTTGACAGGATTGGCACTCCAGCCACCGAAAAAAAAACCTCATGCTGTTCCATTGTGGTGCTGAGGTGTCACCCGCTGCATTTGGTTCCCAATCCAATTGGTTTGTCATGTGCTGGGTGCGGCAACATGCTATCATTGCATGCTCCCAACCTTAATTCATAAAACAATTTGTCTTTTAATTTTATCAATGCTCCACTTTAGCGAGACACTCGCAAGTAGATTTACTGTTCTTCAGAGCACAGTCTCTCTGCAACTAAGTATCTAAAAACATGATAGATGAGCAGCACATAATGTACATGTCTCTCGTTCAACACTAAATATAAAGCAAAAAGTGAAACAAAACCCAAGACAATTAGGGAGAAAATGTTCCCATTTAGTCAGCACTATTATTGTTCAAATTATTGTTTGTTGAAGAAATCCCCCTAAATCCATATACAGTATGCCTATCATAGTATTCAAGGCCTTAGTTTTACAGAGCTCTGTTTTGAGACTTCTAAGGGGAACTCACTAAAAGGCTATGACAGTAGCTAAACCTTAACAATACAGAAGTACTTCTTGGGGGATTTGCACCCCCCTTGAATATCTGATGTCCTTCTTTTATACCAAGCTTGACATCAAATTGTCAGCATCCTGATCTTAGGCAGAATGGTGGCTCTGAGGCTAGGGATTTGTACCTGCAATCAGAAGGTTGCTGGCTCAAATTCCATAAAATGCGAGAAGTGACTCTAGTCCCTGAGCAAGGCCCTTAACCTGCAATTGTTCTGTCCTGGGTATGGAGTTAATCTGTAGCAGTGCTACTTTATAGGAACTGCATCTCCCAGCAGTCCTTGCTGGGGCTGCTGGGGTCAAAGGTGACCACAGGTAGTTAAAAGGAGGGCAGAGGGCAAAAAGGAAAAAAAAAAGTTTGTTTTGTTTTGGTGCGGTGTGTGTTGCAGTTATCTGTCGTTTCTGCTTGCTGTTATTGGAACTCTAATCTTTTTGTCCTGGACTGTATTCGTTTGTTGGGGTCTGGATTGTCTGTCTACCTGTGCACTGAGAACTGTGTTGGGTTATTTGGTTTTCCGGAAGAGTGGAGCGCTCCTGAATCAACCATCTGATTTTATCCACATCATCAGTAACTACCGGTAGGACTGTATTTTTCCTTCTCCTTTTCAACATACAGATCGCTGGACTTAACTTGGTCATTTTTCATCTTCATCCGGGTTGGTTTATATGGACTTTGCTGTGTGGTGTTTGTGTTTATATGTAATATCGCCGAAGGGGTCAGGGGTGGTATTACTGTTTTCATTAATTATTTTGGGTCATTATATTTGTAATTGTTTGCCTTTCCCAGTGTGCTTTATTGTCTCTGTTGTGAGTGTGTGTGGGTCGATCCAAGGCTGGGGACGTTCCTGGGATCTCTTCTATTAAAATTAATAAATCACCGTCATCTTTGACGGTGTGAATCTTAGCGGCCCCTGACCGCTACAAATCTGCATCTAGCCCTGCCAGTAGGTCCTCCAAATTGCAGGGAAAACTTGGAGGTTTGTAGCAGGATTGGCACTCCATCCACTGTAAAAAACCTTACACTCTTCAGTATGGTGCTAAGGTATCACCTGTTGCACGGCTGCATTCTGATCTCAATCAGGGTGGTTCATTGTGTTGTGGGTGTGGCAGCATGCTGTAATCAACGCACGCTCCCAACCTCTCACTCTCTCTGATCTTAGATTGTCACCTCCAGGTCCAGTCAAAGTCTCACTTAATCATTTATTGGACATTTGTAAAAATTATTTGCAGTGTATTCATTGCTTTCTAAAAATTTTACAAACATTCAGTTCCTGCAGTTAGACCACAGAAAGAAGAAGCCATTTGACACACAGGAGAACAAAGTAAAAGAAGTCATAGATATAATAGCTTTGGTTAAAGACTATTTTTCTACCTCACTCAACGTTGTCTGTGCAAAACGGCTGGAGAGAGCTTAAACAACTCGGCACATCCACATAAAAACAACAAGGGTGAGGTTTCTTGAAGGCTTTTACTGGATGTACCTCGTTGTAAACTGAAATATATGCAAAAGAAACATAGAGGTATATACAAGTGTACAACCAAAGACAATACATAATGATTTACAAACCAATACCAAGCAGACAGTATACATTAAACAATAAAGCTTTAAAAGACACTTACAAGGCGAGTGATTTCAACAGTTGGATAGAGACAAAGAGAAGCGTGTAGACAGAGGTTCAAATTTCTGCCTACCACAATTAACCAGACCAGGGGTTTATATATCTTAAAGATACGTTTCAAAAGTGACCGAAACAAGAGATAAAGGGGTGCCTATGTGAGACACATGGGGTGTATTGTATTCAAGTGTTTATTATGGGACCTACGTGCTTTACATGAGTTTCATAGACATTTATGTCACCACTGTGAGTGTGGGACGTGACTGACAGTTGTGTTAATAAATGACAAGACAAAGAGGGAGCACAGTTCGACAAATAACAGTAACAGCTAACAGCATGTGGGGCACAACAACTATTATTAGGTTGCATTGACTGAAGTCATTAGCCGTTGTGGTATATGGCCGGCCAATCATCCCGGCCAATACCCCCGGGCCGCCAGATGGAGCACTCCCGGCAGCATGGAAGTTTCCCAAATTCCAGCAGGGCCTCATGGACCTTGTAGTTTTTATAACCAGCCCTGCTGGATGCCATGGGGACCACCAAGGGACGCTGTAGGGAGGCTCAGGGAATACTACGTGCCCTATAACCCGGAAGTGTGTCCAGGTCACATGGACAAAAGGAACGACGTACTTCCGGGATGAAGAAGAGGATTTTTATCTGACCCGGAAGTGATAAGGAATCACATGGACTGAGGGATTGAACACACTTCCAGGTCAGGGAAAATAAAAGGACCATTCGTAATCCCAGATGTTGAGCTGAGTTGGGAGGCAGGGTGGCTAACCATCTGGGAGAGTGGAGGATTATTTGATTATTGATTATTGGTTATTTGTATAAGTATTGTGGAGAGGAGGGTGCTTTGTGCACTGTATTATTATAATAAACCATTATTTGGACGTTTATCTGGTGTCTGACGTCTGGTCTGAGGGTTCAAGGGGTCGACAGTTCCTCTATCTGTCACACCATATACAATCTGAAGATTGTCAAAGAGTTGTTCTTTTACCTTAATAGCTGTGGCACAATTGAATATCGTCAGGTGATCTGTTAACAAAAATCTAGCCTGTATGAATACACGCTTCAGTTTTACACCCTCTTCTGAAAACAAACATGGTAATGCAGTTGTAAAGATAATTAAAGATTTCATGTCAATTCAATTAAAAATATCAACAGCTGCAAGTTTAGAAGGATTATATTTCCAGCATTTAGAGTTGAATTTAAATGTGTTGTCAGATTTTAGTCAGCAGCTGGCAGAAGCTACAAATATTGATATTTATACTAAATCTCTGATCACAAAGTCTTTTTTTACCTTAAAAATCATTGTACCATAGGTAGTGTCAACCACTAGGGGTGCTGTTCAGCTACCACAAACCCTGGAATATGTTAGACAAAATCCAAACAGAATAAAAAGATTTTATTAATAACAAAAAAGTAACTGGGAAGAATTTAATAAAACAATAGCATGTAATCAAAGTACGCATCTAAATAGTACTGAACAACGGTTCTTCTTTAATTCAATATTAATTCCTGCATTTCCCCCTTGTTTCTGAACCTGTTTTTACTAAGAGAAAATGCCATATTCCTCTATGGCTGAGAAATACTCACATCTTCCTGCCTCCAAAATCCACAAAACTTGACATCTGCCAATTGGGAGGACAGCAACATTTTTTTTAAATGTTTTCCTTCCTGAAAAATTTTGGATTATTGTGATAGTACAGCTTCCAGCTGAACACAAGTATAAGTTCAGATAGAATGTGCCATGTAGAAATTTGGAGAAATGTGAAGTGACCTTATAGCTTTTACTGGGTTATCATTTTAATGCATATGCTACTCAGATTTATTTCAGTATTAAAAGTTCATCAGAGTCTACTCAGCTCACAGTTTGGTTCTGTGAAATTATAACCTGGATTAAATGTAACTCTTTAATATTAAACTCCAACAAAACCGAGGTCATGCTACCTGGCACTAAAGCTAATTTTTCAATCACTATTGATGAGGATGTCACCAGACCGTCTTATTCTGCTGGTAATCTTGATGTCATTTTTGATTCCTCCTTTTCCTATTCTACCCACATTTATCACATTAAACGTTTTCTTACTTTATTTATTACTTCCTGCATCGACTAACTCCCTACTGAAAGATGCCACTTCTAATCTTTTATCACAGGCCCAGCTGATTCAAAATTCTGCTGAAAGAGACCTTACACAGACCCACAACATGATGCACATAACAGCCACCCATTCAGTGACTGCTCCTGCCTTGTGCTGTATGCTTGCTGGGATGTGCACAGCTGTCGATGGAATAATTTAATGCAGCAGTACTGTCTCTTTCAAATGTACCAAACCCCAATTCCTGTCCTTCCTTTTCTTTCTCCATGGCCACACAATAATTTCTTTAATAAATGTTAAACCATCTGTAAGCTTAGAATGCCTGTTCTTCAAAACTTTTAAGGAACATTGAAATATCTTCGTAGTACATGTTTAATTATTCCATCAATCTATCCATCCAGAATCGCACCAGTCCCAGCAAGCATACAGCGTGAGACAGGAACAATCCTTGAACAGGGTGCCAACTTGTCGCTACTCCTGTGCCACTGTGTCCACAGGTTTAATTATTAACAGTATACATTATGTAAATGAAGTTAATTCATCTGTATAATGAAATATACATACTTTAATGCATTTCCTCTTAAAAATGATATCAAGAGCTCCAAGAAAATAGCCCTTGGAAATCTAAATCGACTTAGAAGCCAGTCATCATCATCTGTAAATACTGTACTTGCTCTATTCCTTTGAATTGAATTGAATTCCTTTATTGTTAGATTCAATATGCAAATCCTCCTAAACTTATTTTCCTATAAAATAACAAAATAACAATAATAATAATACGACAGAAAAAGAATGCAAAATATGCAATATAAAAGCATAAGTACAATATACATGTACCTATAGTGCAGACAGTGCAAATGGTTTATAAAGTGGCTCAGGTTGTGCAATATTACAATTGTAGTGTAAGTTTACAGTGAGGCAATTGTACTTATAAGTACAAACAGTTCAGCAGGGAGCATTTGATGGACTGATCGAGTGTGTTTATAGCTCTTGGGATAAAACTGTTTCTGAACCTCAAGGTTTGTGCAGGAAAGCCTCTGAAGCATTTGCAGAATGGGAAAAGTTCAAATAGACTGTGCGCATGACTGAGGCAGCATGTGCTATAAATGTTCATCAGGGTAAATGCTGTATTCCGATAATTCTCTGCGCTCTTAACACAGCCTGCCGTAGAGCTTTCCATGATTCCACACTCAGATACAGTGGGTTAAAATACTCTGAGTGGTGCTCTGACAGTAACAACGCTAAAGCAGCTTTTGTATTTGGAATAGTTTGGCCATTCTGTAAACCATTATATTGTTAAAGGTTGATTACAATCAGATGCCTTAAATTTATAAATGATATGCAGTTAATTTTAGTGTCTTTGGTGAAGCTGTGTCAAGGATTTGAATCTAAAAAAGAATGGGAAACCACTCAGGAACAGTAGCACTGTTTGCAAAAACCGAGAGGAAACTTCTGTACGCAGAGGGTAAGGCTGGTGTGAGAATGTGTGTGGGTTTACACCAAGTTTAGTTTTTATACATCTCGAAGTGAGTGTGGAAACGGGCATACAAAACATTATTGTGCATACTCGCCAGTTATACATGAGGTCCCAGGTGCCAGTACACACAAGGGCACAGTTGGAAACGCATCATAATTGATTAGAACCATGATCAATATCCTGGGAGCATTAAAAAAAGTTGCAGTAGAATGGAGAAAATTCAGGAATTCAGTGAAAGCTGGAGTAATTTATATTTAACAAAGTGTCTGTCAAAATAGGAAATCCAAATGACATGAAACAAAGTTGTCACAAAAGATTTGCTAGTGAAAGATCAATGACAACACGTATTCCAGTTTGTGAAGGTTACCAAAGTTCAGTCTGCCATTATGAGACTGCAAAGGTCCAAGGAAACACCTGGAAACCACAGCCAGTTGCACTGGCACAAGTCAGAGCTGCAGTTCTTCAGCTCCAGAGATCAGTGAATGACAAATGTTTTTCACCCTTCAAAGTCCCCCAAAATGCATGAGACAAGATGACCATTGAATGTAACTAAGCATTTCTTGATCCTCACCAACACTCCACCTCTTTTACCCTGTCCTACCCTTTTCCAGTCCAGGGTGCAGGGCAGGCAGCATACAACTTCCAGCAATAGCAGAAGTCAAGAAAGACAGTAAGACAATCATGTATCATGTATGCACAATGAAAAATCAGAAATATTAAAATGCAGATTAGTTCCAACTTCTTCAATGGGCGTTTTCTGCACAATCTTGGAAGACATACTGAAGTAGCATAATGAACTGAACAGGTGTCATGCTGTGAATAATTCATTGCCTTGCATTGTGAACCATTTTCATTCTTTTCTAAGCCGTACTGACAGGAGATAAACAACAATACGGTACAATGCAGTATGTCCACATTTTTAGCTGTTAAAATATGTTCATTATTTGAGTTATCCGCTTTAAAAAAATAAGTTCTCATTTTAATTTAACTCTGGATAAAGTTTAAAACTGTGCACCTAGTACAGATAAAGTTTTCAGAAAGAATTTTTTTTGGTCAATGCATTGGAAAAAAAACTGAGGTGAACTACAATATCCCTGTGATCTCAGACATCCTTCTACTCATCTATAGGCTGGGATCCCAAGAAAGTCTGCCATCATTATCCACTGAATAGAAGCTGACATGACATTTTCTTTTCTGAGACTTCAGAGAAAAGCTTTGAAGTAGATTCCAATTCTTATTTCTTTTCACTTCTAGGACCTCAGAAAGACTAGGGAGGAGATTAACCAGATAGCCTACTTCCCTGACTCTGCAGAGGCTCAAACATAAATCAAGAGAAGTGGGAATCTCTTCCCATCCTATTAATAACCAGACTGTCAGTAATGTTCAGCTCCTAATTTCTGCTGGATTTGGTTTCAGAACTTTGAGGTAATCTGTGGAGGAAATGTCAGATTTGTTAATATGATCAGTTTTAACATTTTCAAAAAGCACTTGGTCTCTAGGACAAATTTCCATCTACAGTATGGTGCCTTTTGTGTGGGGCCTGCCTAAATGATAAAGACTTAAGGAAAGTGAGACTGAAAAGAAAAGTCCATAGTGTACTCCATATGTGCTGCCCAAGCTGAACTTTATTTCTTGTTTTATTTAGACTTGTTGTTGCCATTTATATATAAGTTTTCACATTTTGTTATAAATTCTGTTTTAGGTATTGTTTTGCCATTACAGTGTGTAATTTGATTTTAGTTATATTGTGTTTTATAATTGGTTTTAATTTATGTGTGTTGTTTCAAAATGTTAGTGTGACATATTGTGACATGTAACATGTTTTATACATGAGCTTTATTCTAATATTATTATTTTTTTGTTATCAGGATTTCTTTCTTGTTTTGTTTTTATTGTTTGTTTTTCAATTTGATTGGATTTTGACAAAGTTTAATTTCATTCCTGTCTTGTTTTTCTTTTTTTTATGCAACACATTTTGGATGCATCACTTGACCATATTCATAAATGACACCATGGATGTGATACTGTAAATAGTCAAGCAATTTCATTATGCGTTATCCCTTGGTGGATAACAACAGCTTTCACAATCTGTAGTGTAGTTAACTTTCATTCAAAGTAGAATCTAATGTCAGGTTTTTGATTTTTGCTTTAAAATGATTTTCGATTCACATTTTGTCTGTTTGATTCCTGGTTCCTTGGTCATTTTGATTTTTGGTTTTGTGTTTATCTTCTTCAGGGGGGTATTTTCCATACATCGCTTAAATCATCCAAGATCAGATGCCTGATCTTGGATGAGTTAATGTCGGTGAAACTCATCCAGGATAAGTCGGTTTTTCAAACACAGCCACGTTGTAGATTAGTTTAGCTGGATCTAATCATCTGAGATGAATGCGCGCGCCTGCGCTGAGTGAAAAGCCCATATATATTGAGTCTAGAAAACATGATCAGCAAGTCTTTGATAGGCTGTAACAAAATGACGAAAGAACGGGCGCATTTTTTTTCACACAAGTTGTGTGTGTGGGTGTGGGTGTGTGTGTGTGTGGGTTTTAGTTAGTTAGTTAGTTAGTTAGTTAGTTAGTTAGTTAGTTAGTTAGTTAGTTAGTTAGTTAGTTAGTTAGTTAGTTAGTTAGTTAGTTAGTCGAAGGATTTCAAGATTTAATATGCACAAGGGGTAACACTGCAAAAGCAGCCCAAACCAGAAAAGACGGCTTGCAAAAAGTGGCCAACAAATTAAACGCTAAGTAGTGTGCATTGTACTTACTGAAAGCAGCATTTAATTTCCTATGTGTCAGATTAATTATTATTTAATATGTCATAATTCCAGATCAAACATGAGCACAAGGAGAATACGGGAACAGGTTAAAGTGAAGTACAAGAATATACTTCAAACTGGTAAAAATTGGTATATAACTATTTAAAGAACTGTTGACATAAAGCATCATATATAATGTAAAGAACATTAATTTTACAGCTAATAAGAAGACAGACAAGCAAAAAACAGGTGGAGGTCCACGCGGTCCAGACCTAACCCCTGCAGGAGAGTTGGCTCTCCAGCAAAATGCCCATCGCCCTGTTTCTGAGGGCATTCCAGGGGGAAGCTCCTCCTCAGAATCAGTGGCAGGATGCAGTGGTCACTTCATTTCAGGTAAAGGATGGTCATTGCATATATTTGTCCTCAATGTGTGCCATAGGTATGTTGCATATAGCCCTCTTTTTTTGTTGGCTCAGTTTCAGGGAATGTCATATCCTTAGAACCAGTGTCTGACCAACGAGATATTGACAAAGGTCAAATATTTGATGAAGACACTGTGTCTAATTATTCATAAGGAGGAGAGGTACATTTTCCAAATCAAACTCCACTCTGATCAGTCCCATGTGCCCCAATCACATTTGGAAATCCTGGGTAATGAGAATGTTAGGCTGATTGTGAGATTCTTCACGGAACTGTGGGTGTTTTTGCCTGTGTATTACCTACCTGCAATGGCATGAAATGCCTCTTTAATTGTCTGCACACGCTGGTGTCCAGGAAACACTATGAAAACCTGAAGGAAATATTTCAGAGCCAAACAGACTTAATGAATTGCCCAGCAAACTAAACTTTTAGATAGATTTTCCACATCGCCTACAGTATATAAAAAAAGTGCTGCTTGCAAAAAACCTCAAAGCTAAGCGTACTGTCTGTGTGGTTGTGACAGCCCGACTTTGCCTAGATTGACTTCGAATATAAAGTCCTAATAAATTTTTGAGGTACAATATTCCCCCTCGGCTAAAGCGGTATCTTTCAAAAAGAATTTCCTCCAGGAGCAATAAAGGATCTTGCCAATCACGAAAAAAACCCTCTCTATATGAAATTCTCTTCTTATGATTTGCGTACCGATATCAATTGGTCGCTTATTCATGAACGGCAAAGTCATGACTAAATGAATTCCACGCATGGACACTGATTAAGTGTGTGAGCTAATCCTTGTTTACATAGAGCAAACCTGCTCCGAGCAGGTTTGAGGATTTGGATGTGTTGCTATGACAACACATCCAACAAGAGTTTCGAAAAACCGACAGATCCAGGGATCATGCCAAATCGTCATCAATTACATCCGGCTAAATGAGTAATCCACGTACGAAAAATACCCCCCAGGGTCTTTTTCAATTTCTCTCACAACAATCCTCGGACTCCTAAGTGACTCATACAGTAACTGTTAGTTTTTGTTTTATCTACCCTGTCTCCTCTATGATGAACCAAAGGAGGTGGGGCTACCTGATTACACATCTGTGGTAGTCACCCCAGCTGGTACTTAAGCTGAAGCCATAGTCACTCTGGAGCTTCAGCATTTTGTGTTTATAAGTTTTAAACTTCAGTCAATGCTTATGCTTTCTGTGTGTATTTTATGACTTTGGGACCCCTGCTTCATCTTTAGATACTGTTTTTATGTTATTTTGGGGGAAGGTTGGACTTTTTATTTTGCTTTAAGTTTTAACCTTTGGACTAAATCCATGGTTATGCTCTTTTGAATTTGTTAATAAATTCTCTTGTACTTTAGGATTTTTTTCTTTTTTATTCTTTTGGACCAGTGATTTTACAGTTTACTCACTTCTCTTTTAAAGTCATGTAATGACTCTTTTAGATATTTAGAAGCTTTGGAGTCTTGTGCAGGCAGGAAAGGTTAGGCTGCGGTAGGCTGAAGCTACTTCAGTAGGCACAGACCTCGAAAGACAGCAGGTCTGTATCTTTTGTGAATTTCTTTCAGACCCGCTTCCATTTTTAATTTTGTGAGCTGGCAGGATCACAACAGCAACTGCAGCAGGCAATCCATAATAATGGTTAAGGCTTTGGACTTCAAACCCTAAAGCTGTGGGTTCAAATGCCGCTACTGACACTGTGTGACCATGAGCAAGTCACTTAACCTGCTTGTACTCCAATTGGTAAAGAAAAAGAAATGTAAGCAATTGTCACTTTGGATAAAAGAGTCAAAAATGTGGTAATGTAATGTAGTATTAGCATACACATGGATCCTGGTGTTCTTGCCTTTTATTGTGCTTCTGTTCATGTTATTTTTTTTGTTTTTTGAATTATTTTTGAAAAATTAAACGGGCCCACTGGCTGCCAATTGATGACCCAGTATCTGTAATAATACATACTCTTCATAGTAGATTAACTGCCATCATAGGTGCTGAGAAGAGAAAGAAAGTAATTACTTAGTAAGGGTCAATAAAAGCAATTAATGCAATTTATTACCAAGAGGTATGAGAACAATGAATATGAGAAAGTAATATGAAGAGATTCAGAAGCAGGTCTATATAGATTATGTGATCCTAAACAAACAAATTTGATAATGTCGGGTTTGTGTCATTAAAGTTGTGGCTCCAGCACCCTATAAGCCTCAGACTGCTACATTACAGCTGGGGTTTGTTCTCTAGATTATTTTTATTTTCCCTTTTTCTGCCTTTTTTATCTTAACTATATTTATGTTTATTTTAATTACAGTGGAACCTCGGTTCACGAACGTCATGGACCACGTACAAATCGGGTTACGAGCAAAAAGTTCGCCAAACTTTTGCATCTGTTCACGACCACACACTCGGGTGACAAACAAGCCAGTTTCCCTTCCAGTTCGTACGCGCCGATGATTTCCGCACGTGTTCAGTCTCTCCCTGTGCATTCCTTGTGCAGCGAGCGAGCGAAAGAGAGAGAGAGAGCGCAAGCGAGAGAGAGAGAGAGCGAGAAAGAGAGATAGCGCGAGCGAGAGAGAGAGAGAGAGAGCATGAGCGAGTGAGAGAGAGTGCGAGCGAGAGAGAGAAAGAGAGAGTGCGAGCGAGCATATATATGTTTACATACAGCTCGTATGGTCTGGAACGGATTAATTTTATTTACATGCAATCCTATGGGGGAAATTGCTTCGGGTCACGACCAAAGCGGGTTGCGACCAGAGTTTTGGAACGGATTATGGTCGTGACCCGAGGTTCCACTGTATATGTTTTTTGTGTTAATATTGTTCTGTTTGTTTAGTATTTAGTAGTACATTGACACAGTATGTGCGTGTTGTGCTATGCTCACTTGTGTTTTTTGTGTTTTATGGGTTGACACCCAAGTGGTGGGGCCACCCAGATGTCACCTCTGAAGAACAGCCCACAGTCCTTATATTTCAAAGCTGAGAGCAGGTTGTTCACTGGTTTTGTTCTTCATTTACTGTGAGTGCTGATTTTTCTTACTTACTCTTCTTGCTTATTTCATTTATTGATTGTGTTCTTGGATTTTGCTGTGGTTTTACAGATTTGGTCTTGTTTGCCTTGGATTGCCTTTTAGGAAGATCCATTTGCTACCATAGCCTTAAAACCATTTTTGTTCTTGTTTTATTTATACAAATAAGTTACTTTATAAATAGTTATATAATTATATATTATATAATAATTGTATATTTTTAATATATAAATATTGTGAAATTAATTTAAAGACCAAACTTTTATTTTTTTTTAAGTTATTTAAACATTAAAAGCCTGTTCCTCATGTTTGGGTCTTGGACACCCTTGAATGCTGCCTGTGGAGTTGACAGGTCAGGCTGCTTTTGATGAGGCATTTTCTGGGCAGGCTAGGGAAGGCCTTGACCTATTTAGGAGTGTTTTCTGAAGTCTCACAACATTTTACTGTTTTGTGTGCTGCTGCATTACAACTCTGACATAATGTATTTCACAAATCCATGTCTGAAAACCAACTGAACTGAAATAGTTCTATGGTGAGAAGGCCATAAATCCTGCATTGCGCTTGGATGAATTGGTCAATAATGAAAAGGACTGTTTGGCTGTAGTCACTGCTGCTACAAGTGGTGGAAACAGTATTGAATCTGTGGCATGGAGTCAGAAACTACTTTTTCATAGTTATTGCAAAAATGAATGAAAAAACATGTATTTTTGTGTCATAGGTTATTTGCAGTAAGCCAGAGAATGGGTGAATAGTTTTTGATGACACCATGTGTCTGTATTTTTTTTTTAATCTTTTAATCCTTTATTCGTCCTATACAATTTCCTGTATTAGGAATTTATCATTTGTCACATATCCCAACTTACTCTCCAAAAAGTTTTGGGGGATCTAACCACAGGGTCAGCTATTTGTACAGCACCCCTGGAGCAAATGCAGGTTAAGGTCCTTGCCCAAGGGCCCTACAGAGTAGCATTCCTTCCGTAACTGCCAGGATTCGAACCGACAACCAGCCCAGATTCTTTAACCAGAGACTTTTATTCACATATCCCATGGGCATGGATGTCAGGTTGATAGGTGATTTTAAATTATGAATCTGATTATTGGCATGCGTGACTGTGTGTATGTACAAGGGGGAGCCAAAAATTCCCAGAATTGTTGAAAAAAAAAATATGCATACATCTTAGAGCAATTCCCTTTTATCCACCTTCAAAATACACTCCTTCACAGACATAATACACTCGTCTCAGCGCTTCTCCCATTCCTGGAAATATTTCCTGTATTCTTCTTTTGCTACCATGTGTGGACAATTGAGGGCGCTGTTGCCCCGTGAAACCCAACAGACAGAAACTCCGGACACAAGTTTAAAAACATTAAGCAGATTTTTAATCTTTTCTTCAATATAGTGCCTTCAAAGCACCACATCCACCAAACGCACCACAAATCAATACAATAAATTTCCTCCTCTCCTCCCAGCAGCTTTGTCACACTCCCTCCCAACTCCGGCTCACTTGCTGGGTCTCCACCAGTCCTTTATATAGTCCTTGACCCGGAAGTGCTTCTCCTCTTCTGTTCACGTGACTTGTCAGCACTTCCAGGTCAGATGGAGAATTACATTTTTATTCAGCCCGAAAGTACTTCTGTTCTTCCGTCCCCGTGACTTGGGAGTACTTCCGGGCTATATGGGAACAGAAAATCCCCGCGTCTCCCTGCAGCATCACACGGTGGCACCCACGGTACCAGCAGGGTTCTGAAGCCAAACTCCATCTCCCATGATGCCCTGCGGGAATCCGGGGCATCTCTAAGCTGCAGGGAAGTCACCATCTAACGTCCTGGGTGTGTTGGCCGGGTTGAGTTGTCAAGAGCTTCCTATATTTTTTCCTGATTTTTTTCTATGATAAGAAATCTTCTTTTCTTTTATTCTCAGTTTTAATTTTGGGATCAAAAAGAAGTTGCAGCAAACGAGATCTGGCTTGGGCGGATCAAAGCATCAACCACATTGTTTAAAGTCAAACACTCAGAGAGACAACACAGTTTGTGCTGGTGCGCTGTCATGGTGTGAAATGCAGTTTTGGGAGTGCCACTTCTATAGACTTATTTCCCCCCTGATGTTTTCCTATAGATGGCTCAGCAGTTCAATGTACTGTAACTGATTAACTGTCCACAGGGAAGAAATTCTTTATGAACAAGTCCGTCTACAGCAAAAAACTCAATTAGCATTATCTCTTGAAGAACTGCCATGGTGGTCTGGAGAAGGAAAAATCAGCGGCAAAATCTCACACAGGATTGTAGAATAAATGTCAGAAGTATGCACTTGATCACAATGCCACTTGGCGGAATGATTAACCAGGCTTTATACATACGATACCTAGTGGCATTTTAAAGAGCTACACACTACTCCCATGAATTTACAGGAATTTTTAGGTCACCCCTCATATGTCTGTGAATCCGAGGACAACTTCCAGTTTGTGCCAATACCATCCGGATTGACTCTGGCACCCATTGACCCAGAACAGGATTAATAGATTTAGAAAATAATATATAAACATTGGTGTTACTGTTTTCTTTTACCATTATTATATGTGTATGTCTTAGTGCCACACTCTGAATTTAAACTGAAAAGTTTGATATTTTAAAATAAACTGAAGGAAGATTCATGTGGATGGCGTGGCGGACAGATGGGGCTCCTGTCCAGTAGGAACACCTGGAGGATGGAAGGACTGGGAGAGGGACGATACCTCCCCAGGACATGAGAGGGCAGTCACTGTGGTTTGCTTTGTGGCCATGGGGCTTGGAAGCTCATCCCTGTGGGGGTCCGTGGCTACCACCAGGGGGCACCTGGATGATTCCAAAGCCATGGACTGCAGCACTTCCACCACACCAGGAAGTGCTGCCGGAACAGGAACCAGGTACACCCAGAGTGCTTTCTGGTACCCATGCAGCACTTCTGCCACACCAGGAGGTGCTTCAGGAAGGCCATCAGGGAGCACCTGGAGCACATCTGGGTGCATTATAAAAGGGGCCACCTCATTCCATTCAGGGAGCCAGAGTCGGGAGAGAAGTGGAGGCGTCTGAAGAGAAGGAGATGAAAGTAAAGTAAAAGGACTAAGCATTGTGAGTGAATTGTGCACTGTGTGTGTGCGGTATTGAAGAAAGCAAAATAAACGTGTGCGTTCTGGACATTGGGAGTCCTGTGTCTGTTTGTAGTGGGGCTGATCTTCACAATGGATAAATAGATAGATAGAACTTTATTCAAACTTATATAACTTATTATAAAACGTTATCCTCAACAGTGAAAACAACTGAGAATGAAAATAAACAAAACATAAAAAGTGTATCTGTTGACCAGTTTAAATACAGAATAAATTAAAGTTCATTAATATATTACATCTTGATTTTTTTGGATGGATTCATTCATTCTATTACAACTGTAAGTCTCTTGTATGGCATGTATTTCACAAACCACATCTGTCATTTTATACTTTTAAACTGAGTATTTTAAAGATGCCCATGGTATAAAGTGGGTCTTCTTCAAGATTATAAAAAGTGCAAATGCATTTTAGGCTACTATACCCAATGATAAAGTGCCTCTGTCTTTCAAGGACAACCTCACGCGCTGTCAACAGCAATGCTGTCTTCATTACCTTCAGGTGACCCTGCTGAGTTTGAGGGTGTCACATTAGACAAGCTGTAATGTTTGACCACGTTACTGTCAGTCTTCATTGATGTCTGCTATCTGTTGGGAGGACAGCCTCTGCACTATTAATCCCATCCTGCTTCTTTCATGATCATTTACTGCATAGAAAGCGGCCTGGCACATTTATTAAAGTTGGTCTGTTTTGTTGAGATCGCTTTGCCTTTATTGCCAGGAGTTGTCAGTTGCTCACCTCTGATTTCTTTTTCATTATGGCTCGAAGTGAAGGCTGTTGAGATGGTGTGACTACAAACAGTAGAGAGTCGAAGCAGGTGTCTGCTGAAATAATGTGGTTCAGCGCTGACAGCCGGGAGCAGGATGACTCCCAGAGACAAGGCAGTAGTGGCAACAGAAACTAGCACTTCATGTGAGCTGCCACCTCTTGTGAACATAATTATGAATACCTAGAGGAGCTCTGAAGGCACATGACACAAAATACATGTTTTCTTCCTTAAAGGGAGCTGCTGGAAATTTGTTTATTAACATTTAAATATCTATTTAAAAGACATCCAGCTTTCTCTCCTTTTCAGCATTTAATTGTTTACAAAAATAGGTGCAATTATATTTGGAAATTTCTGGCAGAATATCGTACTCGGGAAGTAACGGGTATTAAAAACAAAAATGAAGGTCAAAAAACACACTAAACTATTAGAAGATAATAAGTGAGTGTACTCCATTAATGCCCATCCATTTACCTATTCTTCATTTTTCAAGCTGATTTAAGTCAGGTTCATGTTTGTGGGAAGCTGTAATAGTCACTAGATAGAATTCGAGCCTGGGTGGAATACCATTTTATTACAGTTCAGCCAAGCAAAATGAACTCCTAGTCCTAGTAGGCACGATAGTTAGCACTGCTGCCTCACAGCTCTCGGTGACCAGGTTCAAATCCAATCAAAATAATTACTGACATGAGAAAGCAATATGACCAGCCTTGGAAGTAGGCCTTAGAATACATAGGCAAGATTTACACATTTTTGACATGGTTTGTGTGGTGTCTGAGGTTTACTTCACGCTAACGCAAATAAATTAGAAAATGCCATTTTCATTTTACAGTTGTCCATCCATGCTAGTGTTTTCAGATAGTTTCCTAAAAGTTCTTCATCCACACTGTCCAAAAAAACAATCCAAAATCGCTTTAACCTTACCTATTGGGCATGTACGGTTTATCAGATAAGCTTACCGGTTTGTTTATGGAAGAAACCTCAAGTAAATTGAAATGCTGAAAGAATAAGGAAGACACAAAAGCCACTTTTTGTGAATGCATGATGAATAACAACTGCTTGTAAAGGTGATAAATGAGTAAACAGTTGCCAAAGCCTTAGAAAATATAGATGGGGAATCCTGCCAAAATAAATACAGCAAAGTATTTGAGTTTTTAGGTGCATACAGCACTCATAATTATTCCTTTCCCTATAAGAGTTAATGGTTATATTTTCAGTTCTGAGATCGGAGTGTTTGTTCAAAGTCAGAACTCTAAACAACACTTCTGTGCACCTCAGGATTTTTTGCTAACGACAGGAAAATTCTAAAAATGACAAGCCATCTTCATCTAAAAAGGAGTGAAATTTAAGTTACAACTCTCAAGAGGTGAACATCTGTTGCAAAGTGGCCCTGAGAGGAAAGTGGACAATAAAGCAGTATGGCATTCTTCATGATGGATAAGGTTCCTCTTTTTTTTCATTTGTGAGAAGTTCTGAGCTGAAATATGCAGAAGAGCATGTGACGAAGAGAGAATATATAATGGTATATGGTGAAACACGATAAAAAGCTTACTTACAGTGGATTCAAAAAATACACAGAGCCCCCCTCACTTTCTGCACACTTTATTGAGTTGTACATTTTCATTTAAAATGGAAAAATTTGCCATTTTTATCCATCAGTCTACACTCAATAATCCATAATGACAATGTGAAAATGTTTTCAGAAAGGTTTGAAAATGTACTAAAAAATCTTTTTTTCTTCTTCTTCTTCTTTTGACTGTTCCCATTTAGGGATCTCCACAGCGGATCATCTGTCTCCATCTACCCCTGTCTTTTACATCAGTTTCTGCCACACCAACTGCCTTCATGTCTGCCCTCAACACGTCTATAAACCTCGTCGTTGGCCTTCCTCTTTTCTTCTTGATTGGCGGTTCACCCTTTAACATTCTGTTCTCCGATGTACCCCTCATCTCTCCTCTGCATGGGTCCAAACCATCTCAATCTAGCCTCTTTCACTTGACCAGCAAACTATTGTACCTATCCCTCTAATATTCTCTATCCGGTCGTAGCATCTTTAACTCTGCCACTTCCAGCTCTGCCTCCTGTCTTTTCATCAGTGCCGCTATCTCCAAATCATACAACTTAGCTGGACTCACCACATTTTATAGACCTTCCCTTTCACTCTTGCAGTTACTCTTTTATCACAAATCACTCCTGTAACCCTTCTCCACCTGGTCCACCCTATCTGCACTCTTTTCTTCACCTCTCTGCCACACTCTCCATTGCTTTGGACTGTTGAGCCCAGGTATTTAAATTCATCAACCTTCACCACCTCTGCTTCTTGCAGGCGCTCCCTTCCACCACCTTCCCTCTCATTTATGCACATGTACTCTGGCTTACTCGTACTGACTCTCATTCCTCTTCTCTCCAGTGCATACCTCCACCTGTCCAGGTTTGCCTCAACCTGCTGTCTACTCTTACCACAGATCACAATGTCATCTGTGAACATCATAGTCCATGGAGTCTCCTGTCCGACTTTATCTGTCAACCTGTCCATCATCATTGCAAACAAGAAACGGCTCACCTTGAATCAGGCATCATTCCAACTTCACAGCTCACCATAGTCACACTGTCCAGAAGATTGCAGACTACAGAACCTTCCCATCCAATTAAATTGAGCTTGCAGACTTACGCAAGAAGACACAGAGCTGGAATTTCTGGCAAAGAGGCTTCTAACAAAGTACTGAATGAAGAGTCTGAATGCTTTTTGATGTTTAATGAATTTGCAAAAAAGTAGGAAAAAATGTTGAGTGATGGGCAAACATGGCAAATTTATCCATGTAAAATTAAATCTACAACACAATAAAGTGTGCAGAAAGTAAAGGGGTCTGAAATCCACTGTACCTCAGTTATAAAGTTACAGAAACCTACATGATGCTGTTTTTTTCTAAAAATGTATGGTAACACTTCACAACAACTTCCGTTAATGAGTCAATAGCAAACATTATATAATTCTTAACAGACTATTAGCTCATGTACATTCAAATAGCTAAAAATATCATTAAATGATGACTTACTGTACCTATTGTAACCCTTTACAATAACTGTCATGAATGAGTCATTAACAAACATTATATAAGATTCTTTACACCTTTACAGTTCATGAGTTCATGATCTTTTTGAAATACCCAGCTGAAGCTGAAAGTACAAGTATTTATCCATTAAAAGATTCATAAAGGTAATTAAACTTATTATAAAGCATTGCCAAAAGTATTTTATAATTCTGTTCTCTGTTCTGATGCTTTAATTTACAGCTTTAGGTACCACACACACAAAAAACATAGAATTTAGGGTTTCTTATTACATATTGTTAGTGATTTGTTACTTTGTGACACAAACAGAGTCTTTGGTAAGGCCTTGCCAGGTAGCAGTAAGTGACTAACACTTGCATTGAGGTTACTGTAGCCACTATTTTAATTTATTGTTATTGGTGACTGAGACGTCTTATTGACACAAAAAATAAAGCATTTCATAAGGTCATGCTATACAGCAGTGGTTAGCTAATGCACGCATCTAGGTAAACACTGTCTGAATGTTAACCAAAAAAACAAAATGCTGTACTATAAATATTATTATAAAATGTTGAGTCTGTTCAGGTGTATCTTGCAATACATACAGTACCTATAAAAAGTACCCACCCCTGTAACCACCAGGGGATACCACTGAGCCCTAAACCTCAGACACACAGTAATGCTCAAAATGCTTATCAGATTAAATAAAAGATTTTTATTAAACCACAGCACCTTTCCAAGCTGGCGCCCCATCCAGGGATTGTTCCTGCCTCGTGCACGACACTTGCTGGGACAGGTGCGACCCTGGATGGAATCATTTATTGCAGCAGTTCTGTCTCTGTCAAATGTACCAACCCACAATTCCTGCCCTTCTGTTTTCTTTCTTCACCTAACCAATCGCCACACAATAAGTGTCTGTAAGCTTAGAACGCTGATTCTTCAAAACTGTTAAGGAACAAAGAACATTGAAAAAATGTTTAATTATTCCATCCATCCATTATTCCAGGGTCACATCAGTCCCAGCATGCATAGAGCGCAAGGCCAGAACAATCCCTGGACGGGGCACCAGCTAATCGCAGGGTGAATACAAGCACACATACATTAGTAGTGTCAATTTAGCATCACCAAATCCCCTAACCTGCATGCTTCATAAGGAAACTGAAGCATGTGGAGGAAACCCCACCAGGAAAACCTACAAAATCTAGGCAGGGGACACCCAGGATGTGACCCCCCCTTACTGCACGGCAGCAGTGCTTCCTCCATGTCACCTTGCCCCCACTTGTTTAATTATTAACAATATACATGATTTAACAATTTATCTGTACAATGCAATATACATTCTTTAATGCATTTTGATCATAAAAATAATATCAAGTATACATCCTAGTATTCTAACAGCACACAGCTCCAAGAGGATATCTCATGGAAATCGAAATCAACTTAGAAGCCAGTCATCATTATCTGTAAATATGTGTTCTCTTCTAATTCTTCCATTTGCTGTCTTCTGACAATGCTAAAATAGCTATGGTAGTCGGAATAGTTTGGCCATTCCATGCACCATAATATTGTTACAGAATGATTACAATCAAGTGAATTAAATTTATAAGCAATATGCAATTCATTTCAGTGTATTTGATAAAGCCTGTGTCATGGATATGAATATAAAAAAGAAAGGGAGTCCACTCAGAAACAGTAGCACTGCTTTGACGCTGGGTGCCGCCTGTTTGCAAAACCGAGTAGAAAAGAGCGTACGCAAGGGGGGACCCTGCCATGAAAATGTGCACGGCTTTATGGCAAGTTTAGCTTTTATACATCTTGAAATGAGTGTGGAAATGGGCGTATGCAAAATTTTTGTGTGTACACACTGTTTATACATGAGGCCCCTGGTGTTTAGTGCGTGTTATTAGTGTTATCCAGGGATCTTTTATGTGATCTTTTTCTGTGCTTTAGTCTTATTATACCCTTTTAAATATCTGTAAAGCACTTTGAGCATGAAAAAAGCTCTAAATAAATATAAATATTATTATTTTTATTTAATATTGTTCAATGATAAAGTCTTGCTGGATTAGTATATTTCAAATTTAATGTAAAATGACTGGACTGGAAGTAAAATCCACCACGGCACATATATATAAAAATACACACATCCATCTTCTGTACCTGGTTTCTGCAGGTCAGTCTTTCAAGGAGATGAGACTTCATCCCAGCAGTGATGTGCACAAGCCAGGAATTAGGCCTGGAGGGGACGCTGGTCCATCACAATCCGCACTTAAGCAGACTCCCACCCTCAAAGCCTGATTAATTATTTCATGTTCAAATAGTCTGAGAGATTAATTTAAAATGACAGGTAACATTTAAGCAGTATCAAGGGGAAGATTAATTATACCTACAATCTCAAAGTCCAAGCACTCCAGGGACATTTTAAAATGAAGAGAGGCTTGCAGTCTTCCATGGCAAGTACCTGCTCAAGGTGTTTTTTTTTTTTCATCCTTCGACTCCGCTCTTATTTAGAAGGCCCTTACATTAGGTGCCACTAACAGGTACAGTACAGGATGTATGCCCTTGAACACTTTGCCTGTCAGCTCACTTAAGAACTGTGTTGCAAGAGCTGGAATAACTAATATACTGGTATATGTGTTCACCGAGATAAACGACAAGTATTGATAAAAGCAGATAGCATGCTACCCATTTATTTATTTAATTTAGAGTTATTTTTTTCCACCCACGATCAAGTCTTAAGATGGAATGTCTCATTTCACAGAGTATCCCAGGGGAAGATTCACAATCATTCAGATTCATGATAAGAAAGTGTAACATAAACCGAAATCGCAGTCAGGCATTTCAGGATATATTTAAAGAAAGACAGAAATAAAAAGCCCATAGAAGAAAACACACCTGTAACAAAAACTGAAATGTATCACTGCCAGTCAATGAAAATACAAAATAATAAATATATGTTTACTATACTATTTAAAAACATAACGTAATTAAAAAAATGCTCAGATAATCATAGTTAGACAGCCAAACATATAGTATATAGCAAACTGAAAGCTTAAAATCCTACTCCCAAATACAGTAAGGTCACCTTTGCACAAATTAAAAATTTTATGCAATTAGTCTGTTCTATGCTCTTTATGGCTCTTATGGCCCATTTTAGTGAAGGAACCTTCTTGACACACAATTATTTTTAACCACAACAAATTTTCTTGTCAAGGCTTTCTAATTCAGATATATTCCAATCATGTGAAGGACATGACTAAGCCAAATTACAAAGTCACAGGCTAAGACATTGCTACAGTACATACTTGTAAGTAACTGCCTGCTTTAACTCTCTTCTCAGCTCACACTTAACTTCTCATTTCTTGTGGATGCTTAATCCACATTTGTTATTTTATTAAAACACAACTATAAATCAATCAAACCCAATAGATCTAATCCAGGGTGATGGTGGGTCATAGTCTAAACAGGCAGCACTGGGCACAATGCAGTAAACAAGCCCATCCCATTGCTTAGCCCAACTAACCTTACCTGCATATCTTCTGGGAATGTGTGATGAAAACCCAATGGACATGGGAAAAACATGCAAACTAAACATGGACAATGGCCGTGCTTCCTTATTGCCCCTTTAGCTCCTGAATGTTTTTACAAGAAATTTATATTTAAAAATGAACATGTTACAGAGTTATTCACCCAGAAATGACATGAAGTAAATTAAAAAATGAATGTTTGTATTATCATCAGTTTAATTGCAATTTTCCGATTTTACCCAAGTTAGCTAATTATTCCCCAAATCTTTGTCCTCCTGTTTCTGCAGTTCTGAGCATCCATTTGGCTGAGATCCATTCAAATCATATCACCAAAAATCACCTTCAACCACTTCATCTTCTGTGTCTTTCTTAGCCTCATCTCCTCCACATCCATCATGAAACACCTCTCCACCAAATGTCCCTCTGTGTCTTTCACTAAACCTGCCCAGACCACCTTAGTCTGTTTCTCCTGGCTACAACATCTACTACTTTCTCACAAATTCTTCCTGTTCCTCTGTGACACTCCACACAGCTTTTTCTTTCCATCTTTTTTACTTGATGTTGCACCTTCTTTGGCCATGTCTCAATACTGTAAAGCATGCTGTTCCTCACAAAGCTTCCATAAACTTTTCCCTTCACTGACACTTAGAAGTCAGAATGGAGAACATCTTTTGGAACTTTTTCCACACCCTTTTCACCCATGCTATCACAGCTGTACTTGTATCTCCATGTAAGCACAGCATGTCACCTAAGTAGCAGAACTCTTTCCATAGCAATTCCATTACTGTTATCTTAATTTACACTAATGACATCAGCATATTGTACAAGTCTCACACACTTTTTGCAAACAAAACTGACACTTTCTGCCTGTAGACTACTCTCTACAACACTAAATCTTTTATTTAGCTCACTTTCGACAACCTATTCACTGAATCGAGTTTCTTCCCACATGAATACTGCATGTGTTGCACAGCCATGCAACCATATCTTCCATGATTTTTGCCTCTTCACCTCCAACCATCATTTTGTTCTTTCCTAGATTTACTTTCAAGCCTTTTGCTTCTTAGTTAGCTTTCCATTTCACAATCTTTTCTTTTAATTCTCCTTTGCTTTCTCCTACCAATACATGGTCATTGGTATGCAACACCTCCAATGGCAATCTTTCATGCACTTCTCTGGTTGGCATCTCCATCTCTAACGTGAAAAGCAATGGACTAAGAACAAATCCTTGGAGCAGTTCCACCTTTGCAAAATCTTTACTATCGCCAAGTACTGTCCTGACCACCACTTGGTCTCTCAAACACTAACATTAACAGGCATTAACCATTTGCCCACAAATATATTATTCAATGAACACCTCACTATCTTTTATCAAATATTTTCTCACTATCCTCACTAACCTCATAATCTCTCTATCAAATATTTTCCTCATATCTACAAATATTTTTTTCTGTAGCACTTTATTTACCTTCTCCAAAAGTCTGATGGTTTAAAACGACCTATACTCTAAGGCAGGGGTCCCCAACCACCGGTCCGCGACCCACTACCGGGCCGCAGCCGTCTGACAGCCGGGCCGCGAGAGAACTGCCAGCAACGGAGACTCACTCAGACTTTTCAGAACGCTTGGCGGGCGGGACATTGCAGCGGCGCAGAGAGAGGAGAGAGACCGAGGTGAGAGAGTATTACAACAAAGTATTTGTTACGGTCCCGACAGTTTCCCCATATGACACGATTCTATAGAAATAGCGTTACTACGAAGTACATTCAGCAGATGCTTTCATTACACGAAGTGACCTTGAAATGCCTGAATGAATCATCCACAGAGCAGTAAGATCTGTGTTCGCAGCTCAGATGTGCACGTTTGCACAACGATCCGCAAACAGAAACATTGTAAAAAAAATTCTTTCTTCGAACTTTACTCGTACTGGTTTTTTTTTTTTGCTGTTTTTGTTTTCTGTGGTTTTCAGTGATACCTTTTGCTTATTGCTTGTCAACATTTGAAAAACATCCATTGGAATTTAACTCATTGTCACCCTCCTATAGAAACGGCAGACACGAAAAAAACGATAACAGTGTTAATGTTTGTGATGTGCAATCTGTTGGAATGGCAAATGCAAAGCATATGTCTTTGTTATATGCAAAAAAAGAAGAAAAATCTCAGGTTGCAAACGTATGCGAACTGCTTAATAACTTAATAATAAAAGAAATGTTATTTAAATTGTGTATAAAATTGCCCCCCACGACCCGACTGGTCCGTGGAAAAATTTGCATCTAATAAAGTGGTCCTTGCTGTCAAAAAGGTTGGGGACCACTGCTCTAAGGGATCATCCCTTGCTTAATATACTGGAAGGGGTAAACTTCATTAGCAACCTTTCAGAATCCTTCTTTCATACATCATTGCGTTGCACAGGTCTGTCAACTATTTAACTTTAGGACCTTCTGCTACCTTCAACAATTCTGACATCACCATCTCCAAGTTATCCGGCACATTTATACATGCAATGGCTATGTATTCTTAACTCAAAGTCACATTGAGGCAACCTGTTATTTAACCCTACAAAATACAGCTGTAATGCACCTTGCTGGGAATTAGTGAGTATGACCACATCTGCTTGAGCAGAAACATGTCACCCTTGATCGAGAAGTCTCAGTCCAGAGCCAATATTTTATTTACTCTAGATGTGGGCTCAACTACATCTAGTCAGTGTATCTAAACCTCCTGCTCAGGCCCAAGCTTCCTTCCAACCACTTAAGTTATGTTTCCATTGCTAATGTCATGTATGTCCATCCCACCTATGCCTGTTGCTTGACTCTACCTTTCACCTTACAGATGGTAAATCTACATGTGTGCTCCATGTAGCTTAATCAGGCAGAGCCCAACAAGACTAATGAGTTCACTGGGTCACTAGGTGCTCACTGCTGATTACTATCTTTGATACTAGCTCCAAGTTCCGAAAGAAGTTTGAACAGATTTGTTAAGAGTCTTTATGATAGTTTATGTATGGACCCCACTTCACACCGGTATACCATTGGATCTAATGTGTCATAACCAGAGGCCTCATGTATAACTGTGCGTAGAATTCACACTAAAACATGGAGTACAGACAAAACTGGAAATGTACGTATGCAGAAAAAAATCCAGCTGTATCAACCTTCACTTCCCCTTTACAAACCCCAACAAACATGAAATTTAACGCACATGCTCACACCAACAGCCACACCCCAACTCCTCCCAGAATTTTGCGTTTTAATATGTAAATCAATATAAATATCACCTTCCATGTAGTGTTCAGTTAAAAGACAATGGCAACACGTGAAAAAAAGAAAAATTTTAGCGAATGTGAAGTGGAGGAAAGAAACATGTATTATTTGTTTTCTTGCACAGTGGTATAAGCAACTAAAGCTTGGAGGAGACACTTGAACGTTTAAGTTCAGAAAGCTGCACAGTGCCTGAAAAAAGAAAAAAAGAAATGGTCAGATATCACAGTCGACGTGAAAAGATAAGTTGCAGCCCACTGTATGTTTTTTTTTTTTGTCAGACAATATTACAAAAACTGATCCCTGTGCAATGCTAAGGCAGTGATGGTGCTGCTAGGCCAAGCACATCTTCAGGCTCTGGCTGCACACGGACGTCTGCCTTGGAAACCACTGGGAAGCCATTTGTCTGTGTGCTGACAGATGGCTGTTCTGAAGTCACAAAATGCAATAGTGGATGCTGTAAAAGATATGGCCAATGAACAAAGGAATATAAGGGCTGTACTATGTGATATTGACTACAAATTAAATGAACTGGTTAAAAAATAAATGCTGCATCTGATTACCTGTTTTAAAATTTTGGTAATTACATTCAAACGAAGTTGTAACGCTATCCAACTTGGCGGAAATATCTGTGGGTCAAGGTCAGGTTCATCATAGCACATCTCTTCAGGTACTTGCTTGCACACTGCGACACACTTTCTGTTCACTATAAAGCAGCACATTAATAGAGTAGAAATGCTTTTTATTTACATATGTAAATTCATTCTCTGAAGGTGCTTTTATTGTTTAGTGACAGCACGGAGCACCACAACAGATTGATTCTCTGCTCTTTACTTCGAGGTGAGTAATCTACCCTTATAAGGACTGCTTGCCTTTTGCTGCACCAGTTGGAAAAAGCACCCTCAACTGTGAGGAGCTGCCATTTTTATAGGTTTTTAAGCTATATATGATGTAATGCCAGCTCATTCTTTTGGTGATTCAACCCTGGCGGATATAACTTGTCCAGTGCCATTGCAATAGCAATATGCGTGCAATCGATTGCTACAATTACATTTGGAAAACTGGATGTTGCTGCAAATTGCACTTTTAAGTTTTCCAGTTCAACCACAGTGTACGGAAATCTTATCTATCTGGATGATAAGCGGATAATACCATGGCACGACTCAGTGATGTTTGTGAAATACCCAATCATCAGCAAGTTCATGTTGAAAAGCTCCTGTGGCTAATAACCTGAGAGTGGGCGGAACTTGCAAAGGAGCAGGTAGAGTACAATTCCTCAAAGTCTGCCTTTGCAGATCTGGTGCCAGGTCAGCACACACCTCCAAGAGGATAGCTCTAGGAAATTGAAATTGACTTAAAAGCCAGTCATCATCATCTGTAAATATGCGCTCTTTTCTAATTCTTCTATTTGCGATGTCTTCTAACAATGCTAAAGCAGCCATGGTAGTTTTAATAGTTTGGCCATTCCGTGCACCATTATATAGTTACAGAATGATTACAATCAAATAAATTAAATTTGTAAACGATATGCAATTAATTACAGTGTATTTGATAAAGCCCGTGTCATGAATGTGAATATAAAAAAGAAAGGGAGACCACACAGAAACTGTAGCACTGGGTGCCGCCAGTTTTCAAAACCAAGCTGAAAAGTGCTTACGCAAAGGAGGGATCCTGCCGTGAAAATGGGCATGGCTTTACACCAAGTTCACTTTTTATACATCTCACAGTGAGCATGGAAACAGGCGTAAACAACATTTTTGTTCGTACGCATGTTTATATGTGAGGACCCTGGAGTTTATTTTTCATTTCTGCTTTACTTCCAAAAATTGAAACTTAGTTTCTGGGGTTTTAGAGGTTGAGAAACCTGGTTGTCACATTGTTTTTTTAAATCTGACACATTTTCATGGTATATAAAAGTAAATAACTCTTCCCCAGTGCCATCTTGATTTCATTATAGGTGCTGCTATATTGAGCATCTGTAGTTAGGGTTGTGTTCATGGGTTACCAGATGACATCTCCTAAAAAGTTGCACTAAGTGATTTCATCAGTGCAAGTATTCATAAGGTGACAACACAGAGCGTTCATCATTCTAGTTTGTGGATTCAACCTAATACCGAGCTTTTCTCATTTATTTAAAAGAATCTCTAATTTTGAACTCTTTTCTGCCTTTCTTCTACGATTTATGTCCAATATTTTGGCTTTGTCTCTGTTCATTATTTTTGGTTTCTGACATTCTCGCTATGATGTCTCATGTCCTAGGCTGTGCTACTTAATCTTGTCTTAGTGGTTTTGGCCTTGGCTAGTTATTATTTATAATCCATCTTCTGACTCAAAATGAATGCTGCTTTGTGCAGTTAGTACATAAGGATTGCAAAGGCACAGAGTTCTACTGGGTAAAAGAGAAAAGAGAATGAAATTTAAAGTCATCCATAATTAACTTAGTAGTACAGATCAGTTTTAGGACTGGATGATAAATGAACAATTTAAAGGTTAAGGTTAAAATTATTCTCCTGGCTAAATTTCCCATTTTACTGAATCTCTTACCTCTAAACTACAAGTATGAATGCATGCCCAACCAGTTGGAACTAAATACAGTTTGGAAATATATTTTTAGTCTGCAAAATTAATTTGGTCATACATACTGTATGCATTACAAACAAATAATAAAACCTTAAGAAAAAGAAAACAAAAAGAAGATCCTGAAATCAACCTCACATACAGTGTACTATATATACGGTATAGCAAACAAACGGCATTATTGACATCATATCACACAGCTAGAGCATTGGTGACTGGGTAGGTAGAAACTCTTAATATTCAGAAGACAGCAGAGGCCTGGAAATGTAGGCAGTCCTCTGGTACTTTGGGAAGAGCACAGTATTCAAAAAGTAATAATCTAAAGTAATTACATCTTTTTATAGCCATGTTTAATTCTGCCATTTCATTCTCTCTGTATTTTACCTGTTGCATCACAACATGAATGCAATTCTAAACACTTTACCTGATCCACATTCATTTCAGTGATACATATTGCTATTCATAGAGCAGATGGGTTAAGGGATTGATTAAGCGTCACACAGTTAACTGAAGATTTCATCTGAACACACAAACTTGTGAGTTTAAGGCCAATTCCCTAAGCACCAGGCTAAGTGCACAAACAAACAAACAGCATGCAAATCATTCATCTATACACCCACTTCTGGCATTCTTTGTTCAAAGATTTTCTTAAGCAAATAACTTGATTAAACTGCTTTACATTAACCATTTTATGAATGCCTGCATTTTTACATACTACTCTTTATTTTTTATTAAGAGTCTGTGCACATAATGTAGATACTCACTGGATTCTGTGCTAATTTTATATATTTCTTTTTTTGTGATCAAATTTGTATTGAAGTTAAATAAGAAAGCACCAACCATAAAAATAATATATAAATGACCAAAATAATAAACATAAATCCCCTACAAACATTCCACCCTGTAAATGTGATCCCTAGAAGATCAAAAGTCATTGAGACCAGGCGTCTCGTTCATTAAACTTGGTGTGTGTTTGGGTAGAAAAATACACCAATAAACAGGAAAATGAATTTGCCAAAAAAAAATCTGTTTTTGAAATCTGGCCTATGCACATTTCAAGTAATTTATGTTTATAAATCAAAATTATCTTTTGAATGTGTGCACATGAACAAATCTTGATAACCATACAGTATATGGATTATGCCAGGGGTGGCCAACACCGATCTGGAGAGTGTGGGATATGGCCGGCCTGTCATCCCAGCCAATACCCCCAGGCTGCCAGATGGAGCTCTCCCTGCGGCATGGAAGTGCCCCAAACACCAGCAGGGAATCATGGACGATGGAGTTTTCCTTTACAGCCCTGCTGGATACCACAGGGACCAACAGATGATGCTGCAGGGAGGCCCAGAGAGTTGTTTGTGCCCTATAACCCAGAAGTACATCGTAGGCAAGGCGACAAAGGAAATGGCGTGCTTCCGGGATGAAGAAAAGGACTTTTTATCTGACCCGGAAGTGATAAGGAATCACATGGACTATAGGGTTGGAACCACTTCCGGGTCAGGGAATATAAAAGGACGATGGGAAATCCCAGACGCTGAGCTGAGCTGGGTGGAAGGGTGGCAACGTGTCTGGGAGTGAGGTGGATTATTGATTTATTGATTGTTTATTTGAATATTGTGGAGAAGAGGGTGCTTTGTGCACATTTTGTCCTAATAAATATAATATTTGGACTTTTACCTGGTGTCTGACGTGTGGTCTGAGGGTTCAAGGGGTCATGGGGACCCTTAATCAGTTATAAGAGCCACAGTGGCTACACGTTTTCATTCTAACCATTTTCTTAATTTGTGACTAGTTTTTACTACTAAATAACTTCATTTAATTGATTTGTTATTTAAGACTCAGACCCTTTAAATCATGGCATGGAAACGTTGGTCCTGGAGGGTTGCAGTGGCTTCAGGTTTTTGTTCCAATTCATTAATTCTAAAGAAGTAATTATTTCTCAAGTAAGATTTTTCTTCTTCATTTTAGTTGTCTTGCTTATTATAATTTTGAACCTTTAATTGCTTATTTTTGTCCTAAACAGCTGTATTTATTGTTTTAATTGCTCCTTATTAGCAAAAAGATGCAAATGATAAAGGAACCGTCAGTTCTACGTCTAGCTTGTCTCCATTTCCATCCGTGCATATTCATCATTCACTATTTGGTTTAATGAAGTACTCAGAAAGAAACTGAAGAGAAAGTGAAGATCTGAAAATTACTCATCCGTTTTAGGCTTCAGATCACTTGGATGATACATGTATCATTAGAAAGGGAAAAAAAATCTATCATTTAAGAATGAACTGACATGGTAGAGTTAAAACACTAACAAGCCACGAAATTAAATAAGATATGTTATTGGTGAGGATTGGCTTCTTATTAAGCAACTGGGTTGGAACAAAAACCTGCAGTCACTGCGGTTGTCCAGAATCAGAGCTGGGCACCTCTGGACTATGCTAATCAACCTCATACATATGCAGATCTTCACTGACTGATACAGCAGCCTCCTATATGATGCATCAAGGCACCGTCACCTCAGTGTTTGAGTGGGTAACCACTATCACCTGGCTCATGCAATGACATGGTTGCAGTTTCAATGAATATTACAGTCCAGTTCAGCCGGCAACCTTATCGGTAAGCCAGCCACCACATACACCATCAGCAAGGTCTCTGTCAAAGCTACTTTGCCTCAAAATCAATGAATCACAGTTTGATTAACAGAATGTAACTACTTATAGTTAAATAAAAGCGGCTACATTATCACTAGGTGCCCTTATCGCAATATGAATGTTATGTTTTACGTATGTAAACCCACACCAAATGAAAACTGAATGTGGCTCCTGTGGCCTGCAGAGGGCACTCTTTCCACCCAAACCTGACACAGACAGATGCAGGACACAAGTTCAGCACACACACTTTTATTTATTTATTTTTTTTCCACGTGGGAAATGCCTTCCCCCCTGTACATCACAGATCCAGCACAGTGCAAGATCATAATTCCCTTTTTTCTTTTTCCTTCTCTTCTTTCTCTTTCTTCACCTCCACCCCTTTGTCCTCTTTCATCCAACTCTGGCTACCGGGGTAGTGGCTGCTGGCACTTTTTATATGGTACCCAGAAGTGCTCCGGGTGCTTGATGACCTTCTTCCGGCAGCACAATCCAACGTCACAGTCAGGTCAATAGTAGTGTGATTCCTTGCGGATTTTCTTCTCAGAATGACCAGCTTTTGAACATCACACTGCACAGGTACAAGTGAAGCTAGCGTCTCTTTCGGATTCATCAGAATCGCTTTCAGTTTCACAGTCCATTTCAAGTTTACTGCCTGAAGACAGATTCACTTCATCATCACTGCTGATGAAAGCTCTTTAACATCACTGCTAGTGTCACTGAAAAGAGTGTGCGATGCCTGGGCTGCTGAAAAACATTTCACAATGTCATTATGAGGATAGAAGAAGACGCGACTACACAGTTGCCCGATTAACAGGAACATATAAAGACATGGATAAGACTATAACTAATACATAAAAAACAATCAAATTTCATATCAATGTACATCTCACACTCCTCTACTTTTCTGAATGAAAAAGAAGAGAAAAAATATAAAAGAACAACTAATAAGGCAATGAGATCACTTATGAAAGTGACTAGCACAAAAGTAGGAGCCCAGGCCTGAACCTGATAAGCTCTGCTCCACATTACATGCATGGCTGCACACACTGCCATCAGAGATTAACCTCTATAGTGGTAAGTGTTTCAATCAACTTACAAACCATTTTCTTATAGCAGTTTGCAAGCATACTCATCTGGTGTAGGTGTTTTCTTTCCAAGTGTGTCCATTCATTTGGTTATCTTCACCATTTCAGGAACTACTGGGCACGAAGCGGAAGCGGAAGCAGAAACAGAAGCGGACAATGGCCGATAGTGAGGTGAATCGCGTTGAAATTGTAGTCGAGGAACTCCAGGCACTCGATGAACAGATTCAGAAACTTCTGTCCAGACGTAGATACCTCAGAGATCTGAAGGCTCGGCTGTTGGATAAACCGTCCTCGCCATCTGTTATCAGCGTAATATCAACCCCGCGTTGTGCCGCTCAAGTCACCTTCACCCCCGCGCCTCGTAGGAGCGACACCGATGATGACCTCGGTGTATTTCAGCTATGCAGGCGGGGGTTCAAGGCCAGAACACCTCCATCGGCACAGGCAAGCATCGTAACGCAGAACAGGTTTGACCCTCTAAGCGTCCCCAGTTCGCCTTCAGCTCCTAGTGATGTAATTGTAGTAGGTGATTCTATTGTTAGGAACCTCAATATCACTTGCCCTAATAGAAAATCTTTTGTTTCTTGTTTTCCCGGTGCTCGTGTCCGAGATGTGACGAGACGTGCGCCGGCGATCTACAAGAACAGGGCAGTTGGAGCAATTGTTTTACATGCTGGCGTAAACGACATAAGGCACCGACAGTCCGAGATCCTCAAGGCAGACTTCACTGCATTAATTAAAGACACAAAGGAGAGGACCCCATCGGCAAAGATCTTCATCTCGGGTCCACTCCCTCTCGTCAGACGATCAAACGAGTACTACAGTCGTCTGCTTGGTTTAAACAACTGGCTGCAGGGCTTCTGCAAGAATCAAGACATCGGTTTCATCAACAACTGGGACCTCTTTTGGGAAAGACCGCGTTTTTTCAAGCGAGATGGCCTGCATCCGAATAGCTTCGGCGCCCGGGTCCTCTCCGAAAACATATCCAAGGTAATTCGTTTATCTTGACTATCTATCTCTGCTTTTAACCCCTTCCGAATTGCCACTCCTGTGCTTGGTCATGATAATTGTTTAATAAAATCTTCCATAAAAGTGCACAACATAAATACTGTAATAACCAATCTTAATGCACATAGAAAATCTAGGCAATACGGCATAAACACCAATAATTTAATTAAAGTTGCTACTTTAGATGAACAATGTATTAAAACTATAAAAACATATCATAGATTAAACAAAAAATACACGCAGAGCGGCGCTAATAAAAATAACTTAATTCCTGTTCCATATATCAATAACGCACATAGTATTCACCTCTGCTCCTCCAAAACATTGAATATGGCTCTATTAAATGTTAGAGCTTTAACTAACAAGACGTTTTTTATCAACGATCTTATTAGTGATAAAAAAATAGATTTTATTGCACTAAGTGAAATGTGGCTTAGCTCAGATGGCACAGCTGTTTTAATCGGAACTGCGCCTCCGGATTACAGTTTTACTCGTGCTGATCGCCAAGGAAAGAGGGGTGGAGGACTAGCAAACATTTACTCAAGCAGGTTAAAATGTAAAATTATCAGTTTTGGTAAATTCAAGTCTTTTGAGTATCTCGCCATTATTATTCAGGGAGATTCTCACGTTCTAGTATTATCCGTGTATAGACCTCCAAAATTCAACGCGTCTTTCTTTGAGGAATTCTCTGACTTGATGTCAATCTTAATTACGAACTATGACACACTCTTAATAGTCGGCGACTTTAATTTTCATATAGATAATCAATGTGACCAGAAAGTTAAAGTATTTATGAACCTCCTGGACTCTTTTGATTTGAGACAGCTCGTTAATCAGCCTACACATAAAGCAGGTCATACGTTAGACTTAGTAATTACTAAAGGACTAAAAGTTGATATAAAGCAGGTCATTGATACGGGTCTATCAGACAATTTTCTTCTACTATTTAATATAGAAATAATGATAGAAAACACTCATGAGAAGCATATTGTTAAAAAACGCTTCTTTGACTCATCAGCAGCTTTAAAACTTTCAAACATTCTAACCAATCAGTCCGTTTATAGTGCCAACTATAATAGCGAGGAGAATGTAAATAGTAAGGTGGAAAGATTTAATACTAAAGTGAGGGCTGCTGTTGACTTAGTTGCACCTGAAAAGACAGTTAAAAAATCTTCTAGCATTGTTATACCATGGAAGACCCAAAGAGTGTCTGATTTAAAGAGAACATGCCGTACAGCTGAGCGTAAATGGAGGAAAACTAAACTAACTATTGACTATGAAATATTAAAAGTTAAAATAACAGAATACAATAACACAGTCTGTCTTGAGAGGCGCTGCTATTTCTCTAAGATTATAAATAACAATGCTAGTAATCCCAGAGTCTTATTCTCAACAATTGATCATCTGTTAAACCCAGGTAACTCAAAGGAATGCCTCCTAAGTACTTCCAGTAAAACCTGTGAGGCTATCGCTGTATTTTTCAATCAAAAAATTAATGATATTAGAAATAACATAGTATATCTCCCCAACACTAAGGATCCTCCTAAACCCCAGTACCCCATAATAAACAAATTAAAGTCTTTCACTAGGATAAATTTACCTGATTTACATAAAATAATTTCTCAAATGAAACCCTCCACCTGTGCCCTTGATCCAATACCAACAAATTTTTTCAAAGAAGTATCGGGCGTGCTTAGTGATAATGTTCTTGACATAGTAAACTCGTCATTAGATACGGGGGTCTTCCCAGACTGTCTTAAGACTGCGGTAGTTAAACCCCTACTTAAGAAAAATAATCTCGATCCCTCTGCTCTTGAAAATTATAGACCCATCTCTAACCTGCCTTTCTTAAGTAAAATTCTAGAGAAGGCAGTCATTATACAGTTAAATGAGCACCTCAATAAACATGCTATTCTTGATAAATTTCAGTCAGGTTTTAGAACAAATCACAGCACAGAAACTGCACTCGTTAAAGTAGTAAATGACTTGCAGGTAAATGCAGACAGAGGCCATTTATCTGTTCACATCCTCTTAGATCTGAGTGCCGCATTTGACACCATTGATCATAATATTCTTAAGAATCGCCTTAGTCAATGGGTGGGCCTCTCTGGCAGTGTCTTAAATTGGTTTGAATCCTACCTGGCAGGGAGAAAATTCTTTGTTAGTTGTGGTAATTATAACTCAAAGACACATGATATTCTATATGGTGTTCCACAAGGCTCTATCCTGGGTCCACTGCTCTTCTCAATCTACATGCTTCCATTAGGTCAGATTATCTCAGGGCACAACGTGAGCTGCCACAGCTATGCTGATGACACACAGCTGTATTTATCAATAGCACCTGATGACCCCAAATCTCTTGATTCGCTAACACAATGTCTAACTTGTATCTCAGAATGGATGAATAGTAACTTTCTCAAATTAAATAAAGAAAAAACCGAAATCTTAGTGATTGGCAATAATGGATACAATGAGGCTATTAGAAATAAACTGGATGCATTAGGATTAAAAGTCAAATCGGAGGTAAAAAGCTTAGGGGTAACCGTTGATTGTAATCTGAATTTTAAATCGCATATTAATCAGATCACTAGGACAGCATTTTTTCACCTAAGAAACATAGCAAAAGTTAGACCTCTTATATCATCGAAAGATGCAGAGAAATTAGTTCATGCGTTTGTTTTCAGTCGGCTAGATTACTGTAACGCACTCCTCTAAGGACTACCCAAAAAAGACATCAATCGTTTGCAACTAATGCAGAATGCAGCTGCTAGAATCCTTACCAGGAAAAGAAAATCCGAACACATTTCTCCAGTTTTGATGTCACTACACTGGTTACCTGTGTCATTCAGAATTGACTTTAAAATTCTGCTTATGGTTTATAAAGCTTTAAATAATCTCGCCCCAGCTTATATATCGGAATGTCTGACACCTTATATTCCAAATCATAACCTCAGATCCTCAACTGAGTGTCTCCTTAGAATTCCAAGAGCAAAACTTAAAAGAAGTGGTGAGGCGGCCTTCTGCTGTTATGCACCTAAAATCTGGAATAGCCTGCCAGTAGGAATTCGCCAGGCTAATACAGTGGAGCACTTTAAAAAACTACTGAAAACACATTATTTTAACATGGCCTTCTCATAACTTCACTGTAATTTAATCCTGATACTCTGTATATCTAATTCATTATAATAACTATTCATTCAAAATCTGTACTAACCCCTACTCTCTCTTCTGTTTCCTTTTCCGGTGTCCTGTTGGTGGTGGCGTGCGCCACCACCATCTACCCAAAGCACCATGATGTTCCAACAATGATGGATGGATTAAAAGCCAGAAATCTGTATGACCATCAGCATCAAGTGACTCCGTGAAAAACCCGAACTACAAAGAGGACTATTTCATTTATGTTAGGTAGAATGCCCAAAGGGGACTGGGCGGTCTCGTGGCCTGGAACCCCTACAGATTTTATTTTTTTCTCCAGCCTTCTGGAGTTTTTTTTTTGTTTTTTCTGTCCACCCTGGCCATCGGACCTTACTCCTTTCTATGTTAATTAATGTTGTCTTATTTTAATTTCTTATTTTGTCTTTTATTTTTCTTCTCTCCATTATGTAAAGCACTTTGAGCTACTTTTTGTATGAAAATGTGCTATATAAATAAATGTTGTTGTTGTTGTTGTTGTTGTTATCTTGCATCCTGTGATCGAATTCAGGACCTTTGAATCTCAACTTTGCCACAAACTGGATACGCATGGACTGAACTTCGGCATATTGGGCAAGTATGTTTGATGTCATCTGCAGCCATGACAACTTCAGCTGTAGTTTTAATGGTATTATACACATACTTAAATAGATATTCAATCAAAAAATAAATTGTATTCAAAACTTCATTCATGAAGATATAATTATGAAAACCTATAACGAATATATCTGAAAAAGCAGTCCATACAAAAGTTTATGGAAAATGATGCCAAATAGGGGGAACCAGTTCTGGTTGTCCTTCCAGTACAGGAGAGGATCAGACTCCTCAGTTTGTCATGGTAGGCTTAGGTGACTTGGTACCTCCTCTAATGCTGGTAACTCTATAGATGTGGATGGCACTTGGGTGTTCATGAATGCAAAACCTTTTGTCCTCTTTTTTTAGTGGTGACGAGCAAAGTAGTAGTAGTTGCTGCTTTTTACGAGGAGAGTGGAAGGGCCTCCTTTGTTAGAATGTCTTTGATGTTTTGTCCTTTAACAAATCAAGTCAAATTATCTTAAATTCCACGAAATTCCACTTTCTATTTGAATTCAGTTATGCTTCCTGACATTCCAGCTCAATTCCAACTCCATTTCCCTTCAACTGCATGCAATTCTAATTTCAATTCCAGTTCCAGGAAGTGAATTAGAACTTACCATACATTCTCAATTCAATTTATAAATGGCCCCATTCCTGCTCTGGAGGGTCCACGGCTAATTCTAAGAGAGAAATTCAGAGACAAAATCAGACACAGTGACAGTCCTGGACACCTTGGACAACTAGCCAGCCACCCCCTCTTGTTTTTTTAATTAATTGTAAAAAAATACCCTCTATTATTTGCTTAATAACCTTCTAAAGAAATGTTTAATATTTCATAAAAATAAATGCTTATATGTTTGAGCTTTCCTATGCTGTCTAGAGGAGAATAATTCTTTATTGTTAGGAGATAGCTGAGTGATGATGCAACAAAGTTTTGACTGCAGATTACGTTCAGAGAGATATTCCTTAAAACATAACTTAATGCGGCACATTGCTGAGAAAGTGTTGCCACACAAAGAGCGTTGTCTTTTTTAGCAATGCAAACAAATAGGAGTGGCAGCAAACTGAATTGAAGTCTTCTTACTGTAGTACTAGGGTGTTGTACCGTGTTAGCCATTATGAATGTAGTGAGGAGTCAAGCAAAATGACACCTTTTATTGGCTAACTAAAAAGATTACAATATGCAAGCTTTCAAGGCAACTCAGGCCCCTTGCTCAGGCTATTTAGCCCACAGTGCCCTTTAACTTAAACATTTTTGACTCTTGGATTTAGAATGCACCTCCCTCTTGATTGCTGTCATTCCTCCACTTTTGCATGCTGCACCTTCCCATTGTCTGTTCTTTGTATTTCCTGGTTACAACGTATCCGTTTGAGAGAAGAACACATAATTAGAAGCAGTAATGAGACCTTATCAAATATTCTTATAAACTGATTTAACAGACAGACAGATTACGAGAAGGTTATAAGTCTTCCCATATAATTCACTGTTAAACATAAACATATGGAGGAATGATCAATGAAAATAATTTGTGATTGCATTTATTTAGCATCTAGAAGGTTATGTTGGCTGCATGTTCAAGTGATGGGGGTTCCATGTTGTTGAGAACCCTTGCCTTAGGAATATATATTATACAATGTCCAAAAAGGTTGAATTGCAATATGTTAAAGGTGAACAGGCACGCTTTTGTATCTTCTGGTAATAAAAAGAACTCTTTCCCATGGAAGCTAGAAAAGAGAAACCCAGTTACGTCAATGGTCTAATATTATGCTCGGAGAACAACTCATAAAAACAAGAATCAACATCGTGGTGAGGGGACAGGCTGGCTATGCATGGCTTAGTTCACATCACTGCATTGATTGTTAGGTTTTTGAGTTTGTGCATTCACCCTGTTTGTTTGCGTGGGTTATCTTCCAACAGCTCAAATACATGCATTAAACTTACTGCTATGGTTGTCCATGTTTTGTGGAGTAGAGCACTGACCAAGTTTAGTTCTTGCTTTGTAAATGATGTGTCACACACGTGCGATTGGGAGGAAACTGAGTGAACCAAGTGGAGGTAATTACCTGCCAGGCCAGGGGGTGGCAGGGTGTGCTAAATGTACTTCTGTTATCTGTGCAGGCCAAATACAAGAAAACCTATCTGATTTAACATCAACAATGTCACTTCCGGTTCTGGTGACAAGACTGAGGTCACTTCCGGTTCCAGTGCCAAGAACAATGTCACTTCCGGTTCCAGGCTCAGATTACATTACTTCCGGTTTTGGTTTTTAAAACTGCCATCATCTCACAACTCAAGTCAGTTCAGTTTGGAACTCAACCAGAGCACATATTTGATTATTTCAATACCTCTTTGCAGCCTTGGGACAATATACAGGTGGCTTTTTCTTGTGTTGAGACTGATTCTTTCACAGATGCTAATTGCTTGATCCAATTTAAAGTTCTAATTGGCAGTCAGCTTCTCAAACAACTACAGCCATTATAGATAGATTATTTTTTTATAATATAGTGCTATTTATTTGCTTTGCCAAATTAGAAGCATTACAGATTTAAATGATTTTAACAAGATAAAAAAGATAATATCTATATCTATTCATTAATTTCCTTTAATTGCTTAATCCAAATTTTAGAGTCGTTGGGGGTAGAATTAGGAACAAGGCAAGAGTCAGCCCTGGATACAGCACCTCATAAACTTACAATTGGCTAACACACTTTAACTGCCCATCTTTGAGATGTAGGGAAAAAAAAGACATAACAACTTCACATATCTTCGCTCCGGACATTTATATATTTGTTGAATGCTGGGGATATTATATTTATTGATATTTAAAAGAAAGGGGACTGTATAAGAATAAACTGAACTGAAATTACATAATCAGAAGAAAGAATCCTAATTTCTAAGAATTCGTGTACACCTAGTCTAAACATGTTAGCCATATGCAGCATGAGTACTGCAATGGGACTAAATGTCAAGGACAGTTTTGTCATCTCAGCTCCCATGACCTTGTTCAGATAATCCTGTGTCGAGTGAAGACTGAAATTCATATGCTCATTTTGCAACCTTGAGTCTAGAAAAATACATCCCAGATCTCTATAAGATAATAATAGATAGAAATGAAAGGCACAATATAACATAATGATAGATAGATAGATAGATAGATAGATAGATAGATAGATAGATAGATAGATAGATAGATAGATAGATAGATAGATAGATAGATAGATAGATAGATAGATAGATAGATAGATAGATAGATAGATAGATGTTACTGGCCTAGCACACAACAGCATAAAAAATTGCACTAGGTATTACATAGTTCTAGAATTTAAAGTTACCGATTAAAATAACATAGACATCTTTAATATTTGGAAGGGGAACTCATTCACACAAAGAGAGAATGTGCAGACTCCACAAAACAGAGGTTTAGTTTAGCTCTGAATATAATCTTCTGAATCCATGAGCCATTGCACCATCTTTGTAATTACTAGACCACCTTTTTCAAGGTAATATTTTTGAATGGGTATTTTGAAAGCCATTCAGAGCAGTTTTTTGATAAATGCATTAAGCAATGCCTGTGTAATACTTTATTTACAGAGTTAGGGATTTTAGCATTTCTCTCTTTTTTATCCATTTACCTTTATTGTTTTTTCCCCCGTGTTCTTGGGGCTCTAGGATGACTTTACGAACCCGCTCTCCTTTTCATTGAAAGGATATGCAGCAAATCATCTTCTTTTCTTCAGATATGAGATATTTCTTCCTGTCAGTTTCCTCCCTATATCATCATCTGCTGTGAATTATTTACTTTTGAAGGTCTTTTGAAGTTGAAGAATGGAAGACGTTTCATTTTTTTGCCCCTCGCTCCCTCTGAAGTTGCTGGTAGTGGTTGTCACAGAATGTGAAGGCATATCAGTGAGCCATCAGCAGTTCTCACCTTGATGTGTGTTTGATTTCAGACACAGAGAGCAACCTGTAAAAGTTAATCCACTGTGGGGCTTCTCCTGCAGCAATCAAACTGTCATAATGGGCCAGAGCTACTGAAAATACAGCTTGAACAGCTTTACCTTAAAAAAATTACAAGTTCAGTCAAAGTATTCAGGAATAAGTATGACACAAGATTTTAAAAATTCTAGGCAAATTTGAAAAAAAAATGTATCTTGAACTATCATTTTCATTCTGATTTTCCTAATAAGGTTTGATTTGGCAACAAGGTAAACTGTGCTGACCAAGCCAATTTATCTAAATCAACTTTCTTTTGGTCTTCCTGAGGAATTCCTAAGTGGTGGCAGAACGTGAGATATAATTCCTCAAGTGCCTTTCAGGAGAGGCTCTTTGGTCTGGCAACATTTGTTACTAACAAAGCTTTTGCATCCAGCTGAAGGTTTGCTACAGTCTACGCCTACATGACCCCTAAACAAATATGGTCAATGGGTCATCTGACTGCTCAAACATACTGAAGTTGCACTGTCTTGTGGAGCTAGCAAGAGACTGAATCACAGGTGACTCTCACCATGCTTTTAACAATTTATCAATGAGTACCAAGCGTAGGTGTGGCATCTCCCTCTTCTAGACAGTTTAGGTATTTTCAGAGCAAGTTCTTCTATTGGGCTGGGTAGGTGAGAGAGTGGGTACTAATCAGGGGTTATTCTTTGTTGTGTTTTATTATATTGAAAAATCTGATAACTTGCCAGTTGTAATCTTTTTTTAATCTCATGGATTAAAAATTCAATCACAAAAAATAATTTCTTCATCTTCTGCATCTTAGTCGTCTCCCAGTGCGATGTAAAAAGATCACACAATGATTTGAGAAAAGGTTTGGAGAATGCACGGTAACCCAACTGAAAAGGCAAAGAGGTGGAGAAGATACAGAAATATTATGGCAGAGTCAAAGACCCCAGTACCCTGTGGGTTCTTCAAACGAATGCCACATCCTGCTCCTTTGTGTTTTTAAATCATAAGACTGAAAGAGGCGCTATCAAAGGCCGGGCTTGGAGCAAGGTTAGCGTTCTTCTTCTGGGTTATGGTCTTCAGTTCTATTAGTGAAAGAGGAAATTATGAATGCGACAGTGTCACTCCCTCAAAATTAGTTGCCATAAGAGGCACACTGTGCTCACACTTTTAACAATGAGGAAGGTTAATCTTTCAACCGGGCAAATGCGACTAATGCTTACAGGAAATCTATACACGGTTAACCAGACTCAGCTTTAGAGAATTCCTTTACAATCCTGTAAAGACAAGATTCCAGATTTGAAAATTTGGTATAGGTGTAGAGGTTGAAATTTCTACCAAAGGTTCCTCCACTGAATAGTGACTTGAAGAAAGTAAAACATTTCATGATTTTTTGTCTGCTTTTTTATTAACAATTAGGAAGAATCTATACAGTTTGACAACAGTGATGAAATATTTTCAACTCTGAAAAATAAAAACACCTATCAGTACAGGCAGTGTGTATAATGAACTCATTACTTTCTGTGACAACTGGATAATTTAGATACAATGGATGATCCTGCGCTATTACCCCCAAATGTCATGAGAAAAGACCGTTTCCCCTCAGGAATTAATAGTTTATTAAATAAAAAAATAAAAAAATCGGTGCCCCACCCAATGTTGCTTTTCACCTTGTGTCCAGTGTTGCTGGGATAGGTACCGGCCCCTCACAAACATGAGGCAGTAGATGCTTGGATACTTATGATGAAAGAATTTAGACACTTTATACACTTGCTTAAATATTTCTTGTAAGATTAAAAATGAGATAGATTTGAACCTAAAATGTATGGGGCAGAGAATAACCCCATAGCAACAGGTACCTAGGTGTGACTCTCACCTCAACCATTATACGATATATAAACGTGAAATTCACCTCTGGGGACTAATAATGCCAAGATAAATTCAGAAATGGATGGACAATAATGGTTGACATGTGCTTTTAACCCAGTCTCTTGGTATATTACATGGATCTGATGCTTCAGAAATGCATACTATCACAATGGAATTTTATTTCTAAAGAATCTCAGGAGTGTACCACCCCTTCAGATGGAACACACCCTCTAGTCTTCTTTTTAAAACAAGCTCTAATATTTTGGCAGGATTAGCACTCTAGACACTGTTCCATTCCATCCAAACTGGTTCGTCGTGTGGTGGGTGCAGCAACGTGTTTTATCAGTGAATGCTCTCAACCATCACCACTACTATTCCAGTCCAACAATCCAGATGCACTATCCCTACATACAAGAGTAATTGTTTTACCTGCTGAATTACACTCCAACAGTGCCCAATGAGTACAATATCTCTGTGTACATGTGATAATAATAATAATAATAAGGGAGAAGCACTGCTTAGATTAAATAGGCTGAAATTTAACAAATCACTAGGACAAGATAACATTTATCCTTGAGTGCTTAAGGAGATTAATAAATACATATATAAACTTTTGATACATATTTTTTGAAAGTCGCTTCTCACTGGGGAAATTCCTGAAGACTGAAAAATAGCAAATATTATTCCTTCCTTCCATTCCATTATCCAACCCGCTACATCCTAACACAGGGTCACGGGGGTCTGCTGGAGCCAATCCCAGCCAACACAGGGTGCAAGGCAGGAAGCAAACCCCAGGCAGGGCGCCAGCCCACCGCAGATTATTCCATTAAATGAAAATTATAATTTGGAAGATGCATGCAACTATAGGCCAGTAAGTTTACCTTCTGTCACAGGTAAACTAATGGAAGGAATTATTATTGAGCAACACATTGCAAAAACAGGAGTTTTGCTGAACAGTCAGCATTGGTTCAGATGAGGAAGGTTGTGTTTTATGAACATGCTAGAATTCTATGAGGATGCAAGAAAAGGATACAATCAAAGTGGAGCAGATGATCTTATTTATCATGACTTTCAGAAGGATTTTGATAAGGTCCCACATAAGAGGCTAGCAATAAAACTAAAAAGTGGGTGTTCAGGATGTAGTGTATAGATGGGTGGAAAATGTGTTAGAACACATTATACTCATCAGAGGGTTATGCTCCAAAGAACCTCATCTGAATTGGCTGACGTTAAGAGTGGTGTCCCTCAGGGGTCAGTGCTAGGGCCACTGCTATTTTTAATATACATAAATGATGTGGATAGGAAAATAAATAACAAGCTGGTTAAGTCTGCAGGTGATACCAAGCTACAATAGATGGACTGTCAGATAATCTAGAATGGATTGGATCATTAGGGATTTGGACATGCATGCAAACCTAGCAGATGATGTTTAATGTTAATAAATGTAATGTATTGCACATAGGAAGTAGAAATGTTCAGAATACACAATGGGTGGTTTAAACTTGAAAGCGCCCCTTATGAGAAAAAGTTAGGAGTTCTAATAGATGTGTCACCATCAACCTCCAGGTACTGTTCGGAAGCCATTAAGAAGACTAACAGAATGTTAGGTTATATAGCACAATGTGTAGAGTACATGTCAGATGGAAGTTTGGTCTCTAGACTATAAAAAGGACAACATATTCGATAAGTCCAGAGGAGAGTGACTAGGCCGATTTCCTTACTGCAAGAAACGAGATGCAATGAGATATTAAGGGGCTTGAACCTTTTCAGTTTAAGCAAATAAAAGAGTCCGGCTGTTACTTTAAAATGGGTTCAACAAGAACACAGAGACACAGTTGGAAACTTGTTGAGGGTACATTTCACACAAGCATTAGAAAGTTTACTACACTGAACCAAAGACGCACAGAATAAATGACCAAGTAGTGTGGCATACAGTGGACATTTGAAACTCAACTTGATGTTAATTTGGAGGAATTAGGTGGATAGGACTGACAAGCTTTGTTTGGATTAATAGCCTGTTCTTGTATATTAATGTTCTCTTTCACAGTCGAGGATCCTCATTCATGGTTAATGTTTTCATCTTCCCTCTTAAGAACAGCTTGGGCAATACCGCATACTGTATTGAGTAAGTAAATAGTTTGCCAGACATTGTCTTTTATGACCATATTGAACCTCTCCCCTTGGCAACATTTCACCACAATGACTACTACAGCCACATTTATCTTTGTCTGAAATACATCTAAGCTAATCCACATCGTCACCATGGGTTAGTGCTCAGAAGATGAGACTTTTTTCTTTTACTCGACTGCTTCTCTCATTGGATCCTAGGGTTCTGTCATGTCAGGTCTAAAATACCCTTTATTTTCACTTTTTGAAAATTTGAATTTCTTACCTCTGTCCTTTATTAATATATTGCTAAAGCTTTTTTACGTAATGTAAGCTTATATATACGTGTATTGAGGTTTATTTTGGGGTTTTGATATGTGCGATTTCAATTTCTGGCATCAGTTTCATGATTTTGTTGTATTTATAAAATTGTTTTGAACTACCGTTTTTTTTTTTTTTATTTCCACAATGCAATTTTCTGTTTGGTCGCATGACTGCCTCTGTTGCGCAAGATGTGACAATATAAATATGCCAGCACTTGCCTATTACTTTATCCTTCAGCGGAAGCAACTACTTTTCAAATATTTTTGGTAGTTAGCTTATTTCTCGGGAAGGCCTTCACGACAGAATTGGTTGTTTTTGGTTTCAACTTTCCTTTATGGCTATGACCTTTCCTTTAATTTTGTTCTTTGGCTTATTTCACTCAGCACATTTTGCCTACCTGGTTTTGACCCTTCCTGCACACTTTCCATCACATTTTGTGACTTCACTTTCATTTCTTCCTCTTTCTTTTCTCACAATGATCCCTGGGCATTATTAACGAGTCTGTTATATTTTTTTTTAATTATTGCTGAATTCCACTAGGTATTCTCCACATACCCTCTCTGCACATATACAATGGGCTTCCTAGATCTTATCAGCCAATGATTTGTCTATCAGATCCATTGACTACCAAGTTGGGAACTACACCAGAATCAGACAATGGACACCACAGTTCAAGTAGTTTGTTTGCAAATTCAATAAACTAAATGACAGTAAAATCAATTACAAAATCAGTTCCATAACTTTGAGTATTTCTGACTTTGTAACACTCCACCTTGTCATTTGACTTGTCCACATTGTTTTTGTGAACAGGTATTTTGAGGTGAGCCAGGCACAATTACCTGGGTGACATAAATACTCACACTAGGGCCTTACACCCTTTATTCAGCTTCAAGTCAGAACTCCCAGTATTATTAAAGCAAGATCTTACAGGGTTAAATTTAAATTTGTTGTTTTGGCACTTCACTTGAAGACTTGTTTGTGAAATGTAGCTTCAAGGTGCATTGGGGCACCTAAGTCCCTTTGTTTTTGTGCACCATGTTATCCTTGGAGGGAAACTTTGACCTTTACTTTACCAAAAGCAATTACTTCAGTTGGGAGTCATGATAACGTAGTAGTTAGCATTATTACTTCAAATATCTAGCTCACTGGTTTTCAGTCTTGGAGCGACTTCTTCCAAAACATGTTAGGTTAATTGAATAAATTCCGGCACAAGATGGGTTCTTGGCTGACACTCTGTATTCCTGAAATTGTTCCAAGACCCTACAACCCTAAAATTAGATTAAGAACATTAAATAAAAAGGTGAATAGCTTTACCAAACCCCCTCTTTTTAATCTTTATCTGGTAATGTAATAGTGTTTAATTACTGATTTGTTTAGAGTATATATGTAGTAATAGGACTACTATTCCCATGAGGCTTTGCGGTATGCCCAGGATGTTGAAGGGTTGGGAACTGCCTGCTGTTTGTTGAATAAATGTTTTTCTAAGGTTGCGACTCCGTGTCCCGCGTCCTCATTATACATGGTGTCAGAAGCTACGAACTGTAAGTCTCCAGTCTGTTTTAAAAGTTCGGAAGATGTTGTTATTACCGTCGCAGGACAGATGAGAGGGTGTGCGCACGGCTGTGTCAGGAAGAGTCAGCTGGTGTGAGTGAAAGTCGCTGCGAGGCACATGCAGGCGGAGGGAGACGCGCAGCAGGTGGACGCATCTGAAAGTTTGGATCCTGAACGCGAGGAGAACAGGGATTTACCAACCAGGATGGCGACAACTGTGCAAATAACTCCCCCAGAGCCGTTCGACTTTACCTGTCCCACAGACTGGCCGAAGTGGATCAGACGATTCGAAAGGTTCAGAATTGCAACAGCTCTCAATGAAAAAACGGAGGAATATCAGGTGAATTCGCTCTTATATGCCATGGGAGATGCAGCTGATGATGTTTTGGCGGTTTTACCTCTGTCTGATGCAGATAAAAAGAAATATGACTCTGTTAAATCAGCATTTGAACAGCATTATGTGGGAAAACACAATGTTATTTTTGAAAGAGCACAGTTTAACTCAAGACGGCAACAAGAAGGGGAGAGTGCAGAGTCCTTCATCACAGCTGTACATAAGTTGTCAGAGAACTGTGGTTTTGGAGTGCTTAAGGAGGAACTTATAAAAGATAGAATTGTGGTTGGCATTAAAGACAAAAAGTTGTCAGAACAGCTACAACTGGACTCAGATTTAACACTTTCTAAAGCCATACTTAAGGTCAGACAGAGCGAAACTGTGAGGAAACAACAAACAATATTGCTCAGCAGTGTACAAGAGGAAAAAACTTCCAACATGGACGCCATACGGACAAACATGAAGAAAGCAAAGCCACAAACGTGGCAACAGACAAAGAAAAGACAAGGACCAGACAAGCTGTGTGTTAAAGAGTGTGGCCGCTGTGGGCGTAAAAATACACACTCATGGAAAGACTGTCCCGCTAGAGACGTTGAATGTCGTAAGTGTCATAAAAAGGGACATTTTGCCGTAGTTTGTCGCAATAGTGAAGCTGCAGGCTTACGTGAGGTTGTAGAATGTCAAGATAACAGCGAAGATTTTGTGTTTTTGGGAGAAGTAGGGACTGAGAGATCCAAACCATGGGTAGAAAAAGTCCTAATGAATGGGGAAAATGTTGAGTTTAAGTTAGACACTGGGGCAGACGTAACGTCCATTCCTGAGAAGTGGTACATACCAGAACGAGATGGAACACTGCAGAAACCCCAAAAGACTCTTTTAGGGCCTGGTGGATACCCACTTAACGTGAAGGGCTGCTATAAAGCACAAATAATAGCAAAAGGCCGCAGTACATCAGAGGATATTTACCTGGTTTCAGGGCTAGTTCAGCCACTATTAAGCAGACCAGCATGTGAAGCTTTGGGCTTGGTGTACAGAGTACACACAGTTATGAAGTCTGATGTAGATTTCAGAGCTGCTTATCCAGAGGTTTTTCAGGGTTTAGGCAAGCTACAAGAGTCTTACCACATTCAGCTAGAACAGGGAGCTACACCGGTGGCTCTGTCTGTCCCCAGAAGGGTCCCCCTCCCCCTCAGAGATGCAGTGCATGCAGAGCTACACAGAATGGAAGGAATGGGAGTTATTTCTAAGGTTACTGAGCCAACAGCATGGTGTTCAGGCATGGTAGTCATCCCCAAACTAGGTGGGAAGCCACCTAGGATATGTGTAGATCTCACACCTTTAAACGCAGTAGTAAAAAGAGAACGTCATATCCTTCCAGCAGTAGACCAAACACTAGCGATGTTGAAAGATGCTAGGGTGTTTACAAAACTGGACGCTCGATCTGGATTTTGGCAAATCCCTCTTACTCCACAGTCAAGGCCCCTCACAACTTTCATCACTCCTTTTGGGAGATATCACTTCAACCGCCTCCCATTTGGAATATCATCGGCGCCAGAACATTTTCAGAGGAGGATGTCTCAAATGCTCGAGGGCTTTGAGGGAGTCATCTGCCATGCCGATGATGTGCTTGTCTATGGCAGGGACAAACAAGAACATGACCAAAGACTTCACCGTGTGCTCCAAAAGTTTCAAAAAGAAGGACTCACTTTAAATGAAAAATGCGAGTTTGCCAAGACTGAAATCATGTTTGTGGGTCACAAGGTTTCCGCAAACGGCATTGAGCCCGACCCAAACAAAGTCAAGGCGATACAACAGCTGCCGCAACCCACATGTGTGGCAGATGTGCGACGTCTCATGGGCATGGCCAACTACCTTGCAAAGTTTGTGCCACAGCTCGCCACGATAACAATGCCATTAAAGGATCTGCAAAAGGAGAGAAATGAATGGAGTTGGGCAGAACCCCAAGAAACAGCTTTTCAAGGACTGAAAGGGATACTAAGCTCTCCAGAAGTACTTGCTCAGTACTCTAACATGGCAGACACAAGAGTGGCAGCGGATGCATCGTCATATGGGATTGGAGCTGTTCTTACACAAAAGCAGTAAGATGGTTCATGGCGACCCATTACATACATTTCAAGAGGACTAACAGACACCGAGAGGCGCTACGCCCAAATTGAAAAGGAGGCGTTAGCTGTCACATGGGCATGTGAAAGACTGTCATCATACTTAATGGGTCTACATTTCACTTTAATGACAGACCATAAACCTCTGGTCCCTCTGCTCAGCACTAGGGGCTTGGATGATCTTCCCCCGAGGGTCTTGAGGTTTCGTTTAAGACTGCTACGCTTTACCTTTAACATCATTCATGTGCCAGGAAAGAACCTCGTCACAGCTGATGCCCTGTCTAGAGCACCGCTACCTGGTCCGCCCTCTGCAGGTGAGCTGCAGTTTGAAAAAGAGGTGGAAGTTTTTGTTGACAGTCTGGTGATCTGTCTCCCAGCCTCAGACAGGAAGTTGGAGACTGTAAAGACGGCACAAAAAGAAGATTATGTGTGTAGAAAAGTGATTGAGCACTGTTCCACTGGATGGCCAGAGAAATGCCAGCTAGACCCAGACATTAAGCCCTTTTGGCAGCATTGAATGGACTTTCATCTTGCAAACGATCTTCTGATGAAAGGACAGAGATTGGTAATACCACATATCCTCAGAATAAAACATTCTAGAGCGTCTGCATGAAGGCCATCAGGGGATTTCCAAGTGCAGAGCCAGAGCTCGAGAGTCTGTTTGGTGGCCAGGCATCTCCACAGAGATTGGTCGCATGGTGGATAGCTGCGAGATGTGTCAAAAACACAGGGTAAAGTCTCACGAACCACTGATACCAACTCAGGTCCCAGACCGCCCATGGCAAAAGGTCGGTATGGATCTTTTTGAATGGTCCAAGAGACAATACCTTCTCTTAATAGACTTTTTCTCAAGATATATTGAGGTAGTTGAGCTTAAGTGCACTTCGGCTGAAGTCACCGTTAAAGCTATCAAGGAGATCTTTGCAAGACATGGAACTGCAGAGACTGTTGTTTCTGATAACGGGCCACAGTTTTCCTCAGATCTATTCAAAATGTTTGCAGAGGAGTATCAGTTCACACATGTCACCAGCAGCCCACGTTATCCCCAAGCCAACGGGGAGGCCGAACGTGCAGTGCGGACTATAAAGGACTTGTGGAAGAAGGATCCTGATCATAGCCGAGCACTACTGGCATACAGAGCCACTCCACTGGAACATGGGTTCTCGCCAGCACAACTGCTAATGGGGAGAAACCTGCGTACGTCCCTACCCCAACCAACAGCTAAAATGGATCCTCAGTGGCCGGACCTGCTTGCTTTTCGAAAGAAGGATGAAGAAGGACGGCATCAGCAGGCAAAATATTACAACAGGAGACACAGGTCCAGACCTCTGTCACAACTCACACCTGGACAGAAGGTTTGGATCACTACAGAAGGAACTAGTGGTGCAGTTGTCAGGTCTGCCAGTACTCCCAGATCATATGTGGTAGAAACAGATAGGGGTACTTTCAGGCGAAATAGAAGCCATCTTCGACCCACAGGAACTATTACTAGGTCTGGTCGAATGGTGAAAGCGCCTGACAGAATGGATTTGTGAATTATCAGAGGAAATAACATCGCACAAGTGTTCTAAATCTAAGTGGTTGCATATGTTTTGCTGTGTGGAAAAAAAAAAAAAAAAAGTGTTCATTATGTGTTGTTGGGAAAGAAAGAAAAAGGGAAAAAGGAAAAGACGATTAAAGCTAAAAGGAGGAGGTGTAGTAATAGGACTACTATTCCCATGAGGCTTTGCGGTATGCCCAGGATGTTGAAGGGTTGGGAACTGCCTGCTGTTTGTTGAATAAATGTTTTTCTAAGGTTGCGACTCCGTGTCCCGCGTCCTCATTATACAATATATACAAGTATATTTAGATCATCCATCCATTCCTTTTCTAAACTGCTTATCCAGGTCAGGTTCGCAGTGAGCTGGTGCCTATGTCTGCAGTAGTCAACATAAGGCAGGAAGCAAAAAATTGATAAGGTATTAGTTTATCATGGGACATATTCAGACAATCAAATTTCGTCATACTGGACAAGTTTAGAGTTGCCAGTTAAGCTAGCAGGCATGTTTCTGAGATGTCGGAGAAAGACATGAATATTGGAAGCGATCAAATAATTTGGGGATGGGCAGTGAGAATTACCACTGCACCGCCAATCCAAAAATTTTAATTTTGAATTGTTAGACTAACATAAAATGTTTTTTGAACAAAACAGTGGGTTATAGACACCCTCAATAGGAAAGCCATATAATGTTATATGAAAATCGATAATTGGTAATTGATGAAAGGTTTTAACATGATAAAAAATGCAAATAGTACATCAAATGTGCAAGAATGTAAAAGCTAAAAGGCTTCCTAACTCAGAGGATGTTATTTTTTTCAAGCAAATGTTCACATTTTCTGAATGGGCTTCATGTTTTGTCCAGTTCTGTTACGATGTCAAACAGTGATAATACCAGTTAGCATACTGTTTGTTGAACAGCAATAAAAATGATTACAATTATCATTCCAGGTACTGAAATGTTTAAGACACTTAGGTTCTTCTGTGCATACGTGACTCTAATTGTTGATCTAAGATCCTGCTTTCACCTTTCTGCAATTTCAATAAGCAGTAAAACTTCATATAATTGTGTATTATTGTGCTGTGACCTCGAAGCACTTAGCCTGAATACAATGAAAGACTTTGTCTTCTGTTACACATTTCACCGCAACAACAGTCACTAGAATTGTCTCACAGTTCAAAATGAGAAATTTTGGATGCAAAATATGTTTGGTACTTACAATTTCATAGTAAATATATAATCGTTTCAATACAGTATGTTATAAATGAATGACTTATAATAGTTTAAATTGTAATGTATGCCATACATATAAAGTTGTTTAAACTGACAAAATATGACAACATATTTTAGGAGTCTTATTATTGGTAACAATTTATTATCATTACTAGTGTAATTAGTGAAGTATTTCTAAACCTTTATGACACATTTCTGTACTTGTTTGTTTCCAATCCATTCTGGTTTGGTAGCTTGCGTACAGTTTGTATCCTTTGGAACACTACTACTATGTTTTCAGTAAAAAACAGAATTTTTAAACAACAACGATTTCCGTCTGCAGTAGCATTTTCACATCATTTACAAATGTATCTCCTCCCACACTAAAATGCTGGAAAACATATGTGATGTAGCTATTTTCCTACAATGAGTGTGCACACATCGGTGGAAACAGGATGAGTAAATGTCCTGAACGCTTGATATTCATTTGCCATTTGCATTTACACCTGGAAAACAGCAATGGGAAATGTGAGTAACAAAATAAAAAAATAGATTGATTTGTTTGGATAGACGATGATATGGAATTGTTATTGAGAGTAATACTAAATTATAAGGTGAACAAAGAGCCTAAGTAAATGGAATGAGCAGGATCTAATCACAGAAGACCCACGTAATTAACATGACTCAATAAGAGTTGTCGCACATGGCCGTTGGAAGAATCCTGCGAGGGCTGGGGAAAAGTATGTAATAACCCACCGAGACAAGAGGGGGGCTACCATTGACTTTGTCCTGTTTTTCTTCTTCCCTCACAGCTCAGAGAAACCGCCCAGTAAGGGGACTTTGCCCAGCCCCTTCCAGGAATTTCGCCATAAAAGACGAGCAGCCTAAAGAGAGGCGTTTTTTGCTGGAAGACCTGAATAAATTGCACGGTGGTGCAGAAGAGTAAAACTCGAAAGAAGGAGGAACCCCTGACCAGGGAGCAGTGCATTGGCGTGTTTTTTTCTTTGCTTTTGTTTTGTTTATTTCGACTCGCAACGAATGATAGGGACGGCCTGCTTGGTGTCCAAAACCTTTGACTGATTCCAGTCTGTCCTTCCACCGCCCGACCACAGAGTGCAATTAGTGTCTGTGTTTTTAAAACTCTTCATTTTCACCTATTCACACTGCAATGCTGATCCGGTGTTTTCAGAAATGTATGGCACTGGAGAGGCATTTCAAAAGTCTCTGTTTTCAAGGGATAAATACACTTTGGTAGTGGCGATGAAAGGCGACAACAAAAATTAATGTCTGCATTTTGAAACAAGCAAACAAAAATGACTAGTAGTAGCTTAGTACCATACTGCCATGAACCTTGTTATCATTGAGGAAATTGTTCCCAAACAGTGAACATGGCTCCAATTAATTTACTCAAATGCAGATGTAAGAGCCATTTTCTTGTTCTATAAGATTCATGAATATTTCTTAGATGACAATGCATTAATAATGGGAGGTTCCTATAACCCCCGTAAATAGAATCGTATTGGTATATTCTTACCATTTCTAACAGCTTGGAGTAAACATTATTCTTCAGTTAGTTAGTGACAGCCTTGCCTTGTATAAGGTGTAGAGGCATACGGTTTTTAACCGTGACCACACGTGACCGTGCCTGGGCACTTGCCTATGTGCCAACCGGCTTACGAGCCGTTTTGAGTGTGTGAAGTTAATATGTAAGAAAACAGCACCTAATTTATGTGTTGTGCCGTACGTAAAGCGTACAGAAGAAGAAGCTAAGAACCTTTAAGTAGAGAAAAAGAAATTAAGAACCTTTAAGTAGAGAAGAAGAAACGTGACCGCACGTAACAGTGCTCGATGGCCTACGGGCTCTTTGAATGTGAGAAATAACAAGTAAAGAAAACTTGTTTACTTAAGTACCGCATCGTACGCTAAGGCGTACAGAAGAAGAAATTAAGAACCTTTAAGTATAGAAATAACTAAAGTCTTTCAAGAAAAGCTAAGTTTAAAGAAGATACATTTTTCCCTTTTTTTTGCCTTTTATTCTACGTGTGTAACTATTTTTTCTTTTATTCTTGTATGGATTATTTGCTTTTAACTTTCACTAAATACCTTTAAAACGAACTCTTGGACTCAGAGAATTCTTTTGACACACGTCTTACCCGTGCCTGAAAAGTACATAAAAGTAATGTGGACAGAAGGTGTTAAAGAAGACAAAATCACATACATTTATGCCCTCACTATAGGGACCTCACTGATGTTATGTCTTAATGGGAGAGGCAAAAAGAAACAGAAAAAGGATTGGAAAATGTGTAAAACAAAAGTTGAAGTAAAAAAGTACCAAGTACCAAGAGTGACAATGAACTTGATAACAGAAGCCTTATATACAAATCGGAATCATTGTCAAAGAGAAGATCATAACTTTAATAAATCAAGTAACCAAATAAAAATGAAAACAGAATTACAGTCAAAAGTAAAATTGCAGTTTTGAATACTGGTAGTCAAAAATTGCTCTACAGCACCATTACTACCAGCAGTCTCATACACTTACTACATATGGTGTCATCTTTTAAAGTGTGATATCCATGGTGCAATGAGAGCGACCTCCAAGGGGCACTGTTATGATCTGGCATTTATTTTAAGCTTTGGGGGGAATTGTAGAGTCCTTGTTTTAAAGTGGTAACTTTTTATTGCTATATTACAACACAGTTTTATATTATTATGGGTGCCACCATTTTCTTGCACAATAGCATTGGTGATTACCATGGCGATATTACCCAAAAGGAATCCTGGAGTTTATGGCACGTGATGTCACCAGAGCAATCATAAAAAGGTCTGCACACACCATCCCTAATGAGATTTGATCGATTTTGTATGGGTTAGCAATTCTTCAGTGTTTACTTTCTTTAGGTTCTATGAAAAATATTTTAAACTTAACTGTTTTGATTATTGGTTGCTGTTTTGGGATTGATGAAAGTTATTTTTGGCTTTCTGGTCAACAAAATTGTATTGACTTATGACTATACATACCTCTTATTACATTTTTTTCTGTTTCAAACCCATATCAGAACAGAGATTTCCCCTCATAATAAACCATCATATCATATATAGAATGGTTGCAGTTTAAGAAATACAAAATGGAATTATGGTAAACATTAAACTAAATATTAGGCAAAATTAACTTTCTGAAATATTATATTTACTGGAAACTAATTTCAAAAGAACCCTAATGTTTCAAAAACCATAAAAGAACATTAAGAAACATTTTATAAAAGCAGGAAAAAGTGTATTCAACCGAGTCAAAATACAACAGCGAAGGTGTAAATGAGTAGATATGAATGCCTGAAAATAGTCAGATGACCATGACAGCGGGAGAGCACGAGCCACTGAGGAGAAGCAAGAAGAAGCTTTGGCCATTGTTCTGATTGGCAGAATATTAAAAAGAGAGGAAACTGCATTATAACTATAAGAGACTCACACTGCACGATAGAGTCAACCGATGAATATGTGCTCAAACTGTACAAGCATGTTTGATCCGATTGACATACCATGACGTGCATGTTCAGGCTATACTGTATGTGTACATGGACTCAATGGACAGGTCTTCACTTTGACATTTTGCAATCAAACTTTACGTATTCCAAAAAACCAATATGGCGATAGGCTTCTCAAAATGTCAACAAAGCAAAGAGCTACATGGCTGATTTTTGCTTTTGCTAAACTGGGCATATTGGTGGTTGGGAAAACATGGACAATATGGTTTGCCTCTTTAATAGAGAGAACTGGAGGTACATTATCTATGTAATGTACTGTTATGTGAGTTTATTTCGGGTTCATTCAGTAAAATCTTTCTTATGATACAGTACTTTTATCATTGTCCATTTAGTTTTATATGTGTATGGCCATGTGATAGTTTTTTGAAATCACAAAGGTGAAAATGAGCATGACAATGGCAATACTTAATGTACAATGTCAAGCCACTACATTGTAACACACTGAAATACAATACCAATCATTTATCCTTGCTGTTATAACTGTTCTTTTCAAAATCAAATTCAATATGTTACCTGGCTGACCTGTTCAAGTAATTGTCATTTTTAATAATGGTGTCTATTTCTTTTCATACGATTACAGAAACTGGATGGATGGATGATATGAATGAGTTTTGTAACCTTTGCTACACAATGAATTTCAAGAAATTTGATGACGACATCAGAAAATCTGCTTAGAATACAAGACAGCTGAGTGAACTTTATGACATCATACAAATTCTTCCAGTCATAAGGTGCAATTGGAACGACGGACAACGAATCTGAAATTCTGTTCAACTGAAGAAAGCAGTTAATGTCTGCAAATCGGGTTTAAAATTCTGCAGAATCCCACACTGTGGGCCCAGCTTAATGCAAGGGGACAGGAAAAGTGCAGAACTGGCAGTGCACTCAATGAAACAACTTTATCAGAAGATGCTTAAAAGTTTGGATAGGGCACTGAGAAGCAGGCAGGCTATATTACAAACTGGTGAATCAGAAGTGTTCGTGAAATAAATAAAAAAATAAAGCTTGTAGGGGCTTGTAATTGATAATTACACAAAAATGATACCAAGGTCTGTGTAAAGTCTTGGATGTTATACATGCACTATTAACGCCATCAATTATGGGAACTTGCTACACTTTGGATTGAGTTCCTCTGTGACAAGAAGTGAAGTGATTGAAGTAAAGGCTTCATCTCTCAAAATATCGTAGCCCATTTTTAAATTCATTTCTATCTTGGTTCCTGCAGTAGCCAATGCCTGCCTTTTTTATAGTCAATCTCAACACTCTCCTTTTCTTAAATTCAGAATCCTTCCTGATAAACAAGGACATGTCTTCCCTGGCTCTGGGTGCCCACATGTGAATATAAGTGCTGTCATCAAAGCTTTGTTAGGCATTTGAAGAAATAAGTGAATGTCAGCATCCTGCCAGGACAGCTCCCCAGGGAAGTAATGAAATAAAACTGACGTACTTTAAAAAAGCAAATGGTAATAAGAGAAAAAAAAATGTTGAAAAAAAAATCAGTCAAAGTATTTGGAAATTTTGCCTGCTGAGTCTAAATCCTTGTTCTTTCTTTCATTCTTTTTTCTATAACAATAGCAGTTGGTTGCCCAGAATTCTTCATTTTATAGTGTTTTCTTTTCGCAAAATATCAAAGTGCAACTGATTTTATTCCCTGTTTGTAAAAACTGCAAGTCGCCATTTTCAATACACTTTTAAAAGACTGCCATTATAAGCTTGCAGCTCTCGTATTGCTAATGTGTCCATTACCCACTTGGGTTGTCCCACCTTTCTGATATGACACTTTTACAATAATGGCATAAACTATGTAATGCTATCATTTCAATTCTCTATTTTAAAATCAATAATATCAAGAACATAAAATGAAAAGTAGTAAATAAAGCTAGGGTTGATTATGCCTACACAATTTTGTTTGTTCTGTTTGTTCTGTAAGTGCTAAATCTATTTCAAGATGCCCTCCCTGCTTTCTTGAAAACGGGTCTTCACCAACATATTGTAACTCTGGAATTCATACTTTATCTCTTTGAACTTAATCCATACATAAATGAAGTTTTTATAAAAACTAGAAAATAAAGCACCCAAATGTAGAGTAAACTAAATGTTGAGTTTTTACACTTAAACCAACAGTAAACTAGTATATTAATAAAGACAGACACAAATGCAGCAGTTATCAAACTTCCGTCATTTTATGTGTGTAACAAGTTCCAGCAGTAACGTGCACATTAATACGAAGGTGCAGGCACATCACACATTCAATGCAATTATTTGTAACATTAAATATACCTTATATTTAGTCTTAAATTCTTACATATACACAACACTAAAGAATACTGGAAAGTAAAAAATGACTAAGAGGACAAGGAACTTCTCTAGGTCTGACTGAGAAAGTTTTGAAGCCCTGACTTTCTTATGGGGTACTTCATCCACCTGCCCAGCTATCATGGACCCTCAAGCAATTCCTTTCTTACTGTTCTTTTCCACAAGTATTTACAGTATATCTCTAATTCAGTCACTGTTTGTTCCTCCAGTGAAACTTCACACAAGCTCTTCTCCAGGCTCACAGATCTTTCTAGCCCCTTGTTTGGAAGGGATGGCATGTTTAATTCCAGGTTCTGTTCCCCAGTGCTATACTGGTGAGTGATATTACATGGGTAACTGGCCTTGAGCACAGAACCACCTGTTGTGCCAGCCTGGTATGCTCTACTTTCTGGACATATTACAAAGAACTTCATGTTGCACTAAGCGTTTATGGTAAATCCTATTGCCTCTTTTGCCACCTGGGTACCCTTTCACATCAAACTCAGTGAACGGTTCCTTTTCTGGTATAATATTAATTGAGTAATTTATGGGATCCCGACAACCCATAATTGATTTAAGTAAGTCAGGACTTGTGCTGCCTCATACAGAAGTTTTGAGACAGACTGCTGGAGAGCAGGACAGATCAGGAGATGAAACATAAACTAGTCTAAACTAAGACGTGAAATAAATTTCACAAAGCCAAAAACAATAAGCATGTTTGTTGCCAGGAAATCAAAGTAAGCACTTCTGAGAAAGAAGAAAGCACCATCTACTCATATATTGTTGCACTGATGACATCACATAATGTGGCTTCCGTGACCACACCCCCTAACAACCATTGTAATGCCACTGCAATCATGGCACAAACAGTGGCACCCACTAGAAAACAAAATGTCTTCACGCTCAGTGATGAGTGAAACAGACACGTCTTGCTTACAGTTTTGCATTGATTTCAAAATTCATTTCAAAAGAATTTTGCAATTGCAAAACTTATTAAAAAGAATGTATTGGGGGTTTTAATGTTTTTTGGCGTGGAAAACTAGGATTATTACTCTCCAAAGCCTTTATAAAAATGTAACATGCTGCATATTTTCCTCACAAAGACACCCCAAATGCACCATCGTGCACATAATTTTTTCTCCACAAGACAACTCACTACATGGGAAGCCTCTCCCCCCTGCCATTATCTAACAAGTGCCCTTTGCTATTTCTTGATTCCTGTAGAAGAGGTTGATAAAATCTACAATCCATGTGCCATGCAGCTTTAGGTATCTTTTCTGTCTCCAATGCATCTTTAGGATTGTGATTGCAAAGAATGTCATGAGAATTGACAAAGAAGGGATCTTATTACAAAAACACTTCAGGCAGCTAGACAAAACATCTACATGTGACAGAAAATTAATACGGAAATATATTTTTGTGTGTTTTGTGTGATTTGTATTTAAATACTAAATTACAGGTACAGGTATGTGTGATTAATTTCATGAAAATGATTCCAGACAGGAACTGAACTACCTTTATTGTTACAACGTTGACACGGATTTCGTTGAAGTTCTTTCGTTGAAGAATTCAGTTTCATGCAAATCATTTCATTGATCTCTAGTGAAAGGTAAGAAATACATTGAAATTACAAAATGAAAGTGAATTCTCAAATATTGACAAACTCAAGTGAAAAACAAGAAAACCTCCACCAAAAACAAACAGCAGACAAAAATAAATAAAAACAGACAAAACTAAGAATAATTGGATGAATTTCTTCCATTTCGGAGTGTACACTTTTAACTAGCACAATGACTGCAACTTACAGGTCTGAAGACAAACAGCATAATTGATACAGGCCTGAAGCCTGTGTCTGGAGTGGTAAGGCTACATTTCCAACTCCCATGATGACCTTTCCTCTGCTTTACATGTTCAAGGTGGCCCATAATCTCATAATGTTTCCAGACACCTTGGTTATACAGTGCAGTCAGCCTCTGGCTATCCCTTATTTAAAATGGCATGTAACATAAAAACAAACTCCTGTAAACTTTAAATCACCTCTAAGTTACTTATAATACCTAATAAAATGTAAATGTTATGTAAATAATTGTTATACAGTACTGTATTGTTTAGGGAAAAATGATTTCTGCAAATGACATGTCTCTTTTCAATATAGCTAAGATTTTTATTTTCTCATTGAGAGATATCGTTTTTACGTTTAGCCTTTGAAAGGTTGCATTGGCCACTGAATTGTTTTTTATTACAGAAACAAACTCACAATGTGATGCCAAGTACCTCACAGTGCCATAGAGTTGGGATTGAGGATTCTTCTGTCATCAGCAGTGGAAGTCTTCCTGGGCCGGCCAGACCCTTTGATTACTGCTGAGCTCACCAGTGTGTTCTTTCTTCTTAATGATATTCCAGACAGGGTTTACCAATGTCCCTAATGGTTTTATCCTTGTTTTTTTGCCTCATAATTTTTTTTTTTGTTCTTTATTTCGCCTTATACAATTACTTGTATTAGGAATTTGGTAGTTTTCGCATACCCCTTGGGGTCAGAGCGCAGGGTCAGCCATTGTACAGCGCCCCTGGAGCAGTTACAGGTTAAGGGCCTTGCTCAAGGGCCTAGCAGAGCAGTGGCCTTTTTTTTGGCAGTGACAGGGATTCGAACCGGCAGCCTTCGGGATACCAGCGCAGCTCCTTTGCCTCAGAGCCACCACTCCGCCCAATAATGGCCTCTGTCTTTCACTTTCATCGGCATAGCTCTTGTCTTCATTGTAAACAATGGCAACTACAGACACCAAAGTGTACAAGCAAGCAAGGTATCTCATGAAGCAATGAAACACACTTGAGGAATCGCAAATACTTGTGATGCCAATTGGACTAAACATTATGGCGCCCTGAAGTGAGGGGGGGTCATGTTGAAAAAGTGTGGTAATTTCCACATGATGAGACTGAAATGTATGCAAATACACTGTAGTTAAAGTTTGCAAAGTGCACTTTAATGACGTCTGAATTGTTTAATTTGGAATTTTAAACTGTGGAGCTAGGATAAATCAAGGAAAAATGTGTCTTTGTCCTAAACATTATGGAGGGCACTGAACGGTTTAAGGAAGTCTGATTCTCATTTAACTTTTTGGTTACTGATTGTTTAGTCGTCTTTGTTTGAGTGTCTTTGTATTCCAGAATAAGTATATGTCTTTTGTGTTTTGTTTAAGAGCTGAAGTACTGCTGGAAGTGGAAGGATAAAAAAACATTTCCTAAATCGGCAACTGGAAGTGCTCAGAAGCCAAGGTAGAATAGATGAGCGAGAACAGGGTCATCGATCTATATAGTAGAGCAAGGAGGCTTTGTGTGAGCAGTGCTAGCCAACTGAAGTGCAGTGAGATGGCTCAGCATTTGGCTGCCATATCTACTCTATATATATAAAATCCTAAGCCTAAAAGTGCAACAATTTTGTGCAACGATTTTATGTGACGTTTTTATGGCACATTTTTGTCACACTTTAAATCAGGCTTATTTTAACACCTACATATATATGTCTGGTATCATTCTTTTCAGAATTTATCAAACTTTAATGTGATGTTGTTAGATTTTCAGATTCTTAATTCTGTTTTTAAATTATAAACTAAAATATGAAGAACTCATGTCCTGCAAGACGAGACTTTCCGCCCGGTGCGGAAATAAAAGACAAAGAGTAGATGACAAAGACAGCTGCTGTACCGGCTTTTAAATGTTTGAAGCGAGATGTAGATCACACAGCACAGCAGCAGAAGCAGCAACAGCAGCGAGCCAGCAGCTGATTGAGCAAAGAGGAGGTAAAAAAAAAACTGTCTTTGTTTCCCATTGTATCACCGTTTAAGAGGAGGTTTTGGAGGAGCGACCGCATCTCCTTGGGATGTGTTCAGCCCCCCTCTTCACAACACGAGCGGCAGAGATGTGAAGTGGCTGGCACGTAGTGCAGGCTGGGGGGTTGGCGAGCGAAGCGAGCAGGGGGTAAGTCCCCTAGTAGGAGCTATATATTTACTCCTGTGAGGCATTTTATTCAACTCCTTTGGCAGGAGGCCACAGCAAGGAATGACTACAGATCACTTCATTCGTGTGGATTCTGCATAGTGTTTGGTACTTGGCAAATTCAAGTTTTTCTTTTTGGAACTTTCTGGATTTTTTTCTGTTTTTGGAATATTTTCTATCCATGTTTGGTTGAATCCGTGGATACAGAACCTGCAATTGTATGTCAATTCACCATCTCCTAGCACTTCCAACTACTTTCCCATACTCCCCAAACTCTCTCTTTCTCTCGCTCCTTCCACGAGAACTCGGTGTGCCAAAATGGTGCCCCTTTCATTCTGGGTCAAACAGCATTCCACAATAGTTTAATTAAACCTCAAAAACAGAAAAGACAGAACTATGATTAAATAATATGTGTAGCCCACTGTTGTGATGCTACAAAACTTCAGAACATACTGCCTCTGGCCAACTAAGAGGTGATGACTTAAAAAGCAGCCTAAAATAATCAGAGGTGTTAAAAATGAAAGCGCTGTGCTGAGCAAACTCATAAAGTCAGATTTGTCGCACTTAGCTAGTTATTAAGTTCACAGTTGAGGGCTCTGTGATGATAAACGTTCACACATTGAAGGTAAAAAAATTCTAAAAAAAATAGAGAGACACGGTGATGTATGTCTTTAGCTATATCTAATTAGAGAAAACAGAAGGTCTGCGTCATTTATTAGTAGCTGGCAAAGCACCTGCCTCGTTCTGCGGTAATTAGCACTGGCTGTTATGTAATCAGTGAATTAATAATGAATCTTTGAAAATGGGGATGCAACTTTAAATAATGTGCTGCTGCTGCCTACATTTTGGTCCGTTGGAAAATACTAGATGCTCATTTTGTTGGTAAAAAGCATCAGCTTTGATTTTTCCACATTTGAAATCCACTGGTTAATGGTTTAGAAAAACTGTGCAGCTTTCAATATCTCTTTTCATGCTCTTTAAGCAAAGCCACCAGTGTGAAGTCTCACAATGAAAGCTGAATCACTAAACAGACAAAGAACAAAACTGATTTTAAGTTAACACGTTCTCTAACACATAGAAAAGCTGTATTCTTTGAAGGATTGATGGACGTGCCTAATTAAGGTAGAAACAGCAAATAAGCTTTGGGAGGCTGGGAAGGATGCTGAAAAGCCTGATTCAGTGAGTAGAAATGAGATGTTACTATAACATCGTTCCTGAAATAATGAACATTTCAGAATAAAATTCAAGGAAACACTTTCCTTTAAATGTATTTTATCAAATGTGCGTAAGTTAGCTTTGCTGACCCCAGACCCAGGTTTAATACTCAGTCACAGACAGTCTGGAATTTGCACATTGGTTTTCTTTGGGGATTTCCACATCCCAAAGATGGGCTAAATTTGTCTGTATATTAGCTGGATGACCTGGACTGGCCTCACATCAAAATGTGGTTTCAGCCTTATGACTCCAGCTGCCTGTTAACTTCTAACAAAAAAAGAGGTTCAGGAAATTAATGAAATATATACAATGCCTCCAGCAAGAATTCAAAACACTCAGATTCTTTCACCTTTAGTTTAAAACCGCAGCTTAAAGAGTTAGATGAACTGACAGCTTTTGTCCAAGGAATTATAAGTGTATTGTGGGTGTCCATGAGGGTTCCTTATAATGGACTTGCTCATCACTTAGGGTTGAATTCTACCTCGCATCCATTGCTGCCAGGATACATTTTTGGCACTGTGACTCTAAAGTAGGCAAATGTGTTAAGAATATTGATGTCAGGATGTTCATGTTAAGCTACGTTAATTTGGGATAAGAAGTTAAAGGTTATTTCCATGCAGAAAAGGAAAGAAGACTATAGACACCTATATCAAGAAAAAGTGTGCATTGAGACATGTAAAGCTAAAAATTAAAATGTGAGGTAAAGTGAGAGAAAATACTATCAAGAAAAGAAAATGCCTCAGGCTTGAGCATATCCTAGATGCTTCACTAAGCAGAAAGTCAACTGACCTATGCAGTTTTGCAGGCTGCCAATAAACAATCCCAAGATACACACTGGTCACACATTTCACACTGCATGTCAGGAGAACAGCTAAGACATGAAGTCCAAGGAACTCTCTGTAGACTTTTGCACTTCATTTGTGGTGAGGCATAATTCAGGGTAAAGAGATAAAACCATCTCTGATGCTTTGTATTTTTCCAGAACATGGTGGCTTCAATAATTGTGAAATGGAAGAAGTTTGGAACTGCCAAGACTCTTCCTAGAATTGGCCATCTGGGCAAACTGAGTAAACAGAAAAGAAAGGTTTTGGTCGGGGGTGTGTGACCAAGAACCCATTGATCACTCTTACGCAGCTTCAGAAGTCCTTTGCTGAGATGGGAGAACCTATCAGAAGGGCAACCATCTTAGCGGCATGCCAACAATCAGGTGTTTACGGTACAGTGGCAAATTTCCACTTGGAGTTTGTCAAATGGCATTGAAAGGACTCTGAGAACACGAGGAAAAGGATACTGTGGTCTTATGATAAAAAATGATCTCTTTGTCCAAAAGTCTAAGCAACTGGCAAAGACCAAGCACTGCACATTAACTTCCTAATACCATCCTTATGGTGAAGCTTGGTGGTGGCAGCATCAATGGAGGGAAGGATGGAAGCAGGCAATAACAGAAGTCCTATGCTGAGATGGGAGAACCTATCAGAAGGGCAACCATTTCAACAGCACTCCATTAATCAGGTGTTTATGGTACAATGGTCAATTTCCACTTGGAGTTTGCCAAATGGTGTAGATATGACTGTAAATGTAATGATGAAAGGTGGGTCTACAATTCAAATGCTCAGCCCCATCTGAGAGCAAGGTATTTTTTAACCATATTTTAGTAAAAATATACAAAACTTCATGGAGTAGGCAACATATGAAAAGTATATACTTTTTTGATGAAGTTTTCCTTTAAATAAAAATAATAAATACTTAATCCATGAATGAGACCCTGGATGAAACATAACAGTGTTCAATACACAAAAAGAGCCCAGAGTTCTTTCTATTGTTTCATTAGGAAGGCTGCAATAAAAATTGGGTGACAAGGAGAGAGAAATAAATGAAGTACAGGAAGGACCTTGTAAATAGCTAACTTTCCCAGATCTGCAGTACCTCACTGGGAGATCTCCTGGACATTAGTCTAGTCAGTGTAGCACTTCTCATTATGATAATCATCCATCCATCCATTTTCCAACCCGCTGAATCCGAACACAGGGTCACGGAGGTCTGCTGGAGCCAATCCCAGCCAACACAGGGCACAAGGCAGGAACCAATCCTGGGCAGGGTGCCAACCCACCGCAGGACTATGATAATCACCAATCCAATATTTGCAGAATAAATAAGGAGATGACTATTTTTCCATGGCCTGTGGCTGTCCTTACATGTGATTCTACAAGTGTACTTTACAAAATTAGAAGCATTAAGAGAAGTAGCCATTCTAATACAGACCCCTGAAGGTCTTCACTAATGACTTCATCTCAAGCTGAGCCCTCTTCTAATCTGTACTCTGTTTAGTGGCCACAGATGTTTATTGAATTCAGCTTTGGGATTAACTGTCTTTGCACAAATGAGTCCAAGCCTTTTTGGAAGAATTAACTACCCTATATCATACTTGTGTCTATGATAAATCCTAAAATCTTCTTTAAAGGACTCCTTAGTAGTGCCCATTGGTTTTCAGAATATTCATAGTGTATGTCCAAGTGGTTTCTTTATGTATTAAACCATGTCAATGTATGTACTTGTGGTGTAAATGTATTACGACTATTCAAATTGTTGCAAACTGGAGCTGCATTAGCAACTTCTGCTTCCCCATATTAAACTTATAGTATATTTTCTATGTGTGTGAGATGACAGGCCATTATTTTTTTTAAATAAATTTTGCATTTGTCAAAAAAAATTAACTTTAAAGAATCCTTTCTAAGAAAGTCAGAAATTTGAATATTTTTAAAACTTAGGTGAACAGTGTTTTTCAATTTAAGGATATAATTATTTTCCTTCTTTTGACATTTAAGGTTTCCATCATGTCATGTTGCCAAGACGCCTCAAAAAAGGTACAAGAAAATGTATGTAGAGTTCAACTTGAGGCCCACCTGCTCTTTTAGAGTAGATTTGTCATGGCCAAAGGTGCGTCTTTGTCTAATTCTGGAAGAATCATCATCGTCTTTGCTTTCATGCATTGTAGAGTTCTTACACAGGCTCACTTTTCCATTTTCTTAAAGGTAGTTGGTCTCTAATGCAATTGTATTTGTATTAAAAAATCTCGGCATACTGGGCTAATCTATTTTCAAAAATACTTAATCCAATTGCTTGGGTTTATATGAGTTTATATGCACGCTGGCTGCTCCAGAAGGGCAATAGGCAGGGACACTAGCACAAGTGAGAAACAGAGAGAGAGAGCAAATGGTGGCCTCGCTAGAAATTTGTAACATACCCTGAGGACTGCAAAAAATGTGACCTTTTATTTTATAAAAATCTTTTAAATTAGGTAAAATATGTCAGGAAGGAGGGAACAAAGTGAGGACAGATGAAAGGAGATATGGTGAGAATAGGTGAGAAAAAAGCTGTCAAGGGAGAGAATAAAATGTTAGTTGGTTATTGAGACCTGGAGAAATATGTGTGCATAGGTTGAAAATGAGTTTAGCTTCTTTTGTTTTTCTTTCAAAAGTCACTTTGAAGCCCTGTGAAAGAACTCAAACTGAGAGGTCAGTGTGACTATGATGAAGGGAAGTGAAGTGTTCTGTAGAAGACTTTGTGAGGTCTTTAATTTTTAACATGCTCCCTGTAACCATCTGCTAGCCGTCTCTCTGTTTCACCTGTGTAGATGTCTGGACACTTCCTACAAGAAATTCAGTAGATACAATTTTTAGACAGGCAAGAGGCCCATTGTTTAATGTTCAATTTACCAGAGGGACCATATACAAGATTGTTGTTGGTGACATATTTGCAAGTGACACAGTGGCTCCTGTTACAGCTCAAAGTGCCAGGTGAGGAATGAGGCTCAACTTTGTAGAGTGAGCTGTAAACACAATGTTTATGTAGGTTAAGTGGTCAATGGAAGGTCAAAAGAGGGTTAGGAAAAAGGCTCCTGTATTATTTTCATATTTTACAAATATATACATATACTAGGGGGCTTACCCCCTGCTCGCTTCGCTTGCCAACTACTCTTTTCTGCGTTACGCACCAGCCATTTCACATCTCTGCCGCTCGCGTTGTGAAGAGGGGGGCTGAACACGCCCCAAGGAAACAAATGCAGTTTATTTTCTTACCTCCTCTTTGCTCGATCAGCTGCTGGCTTGCTGCTGCTGCAGCCGTGCCACATGATCTGCATCTCGCGCAGCACTTTGAACATTTAAAAGCCTTTACAGCAGCTATCTTTGTCATCTACTCTTTGTCTTTTATTTCCGGCCCCAGGCATGGTTAAATCTCTTGGCACAAACTCTCGTCTCGTGGGACGTGAGTTCTTGATATTTTTTAGTTTATAATTTAAAAACGGAATAAGAATCTGAAAATCTAACAACATCACATTAAAGTTATATATATGTAGGTTTTAAAAAAAGTCCGATTTAAAGCGTGACAAAAAAGTGACATAAAAATGTTACATAAATTGTTGCACTTTTAGGCTTAGGATTTTATATATAGAGAGTAGATAAGCATATCCCTCCATTAAAAAGTCAGTATCACAGTGAGATAAAGCCTACCCAGGAAGCAGTGCGTGCATAAACTAACCCTGGATGGGGCACCATTCCATATCAGGGCACAATCATATCCACACCTTCCCTCCCTCATATTGGACCAATATTACTATAAATATGTGTAAGCCTATCATTGATAGATAGATAGATAGATAGATAGATAGATAGATAGATAGATAGATAGATAGATAGATAGATAGATAGATAGATAGATAGATAGATAGATAGATAGATAGATAGATAGATACTTTATTAATCCCAAGGGGAAATTCACATACTTCAGCAGCAGCATACTGATACAAAAAACAATATTAAATTAAAGAGTAATAAAAATGCAGGTAAAAACAGACAATAACTTTGAATAATGTTAACGTTTACCCTCCCCCCCCCGTTGGAATTGAAGAGTCACATAGTTTGGGGAAGGAACGATCTCCTCAGTCTGTCAGTGGAGCAGGACAGTGACTGCAGTCTGTCGCTGAAGCTGCTCCTCTGTCTGGAGATGACACTGTTTAGTGGATGCAGTGGATTCTCCATAACCGATAGGATCCTGCTGAGTGCCCGTTGCTCTGCCACGGATGTCAAACTGTCCAGCTCCATGCCTACAATACAGCCTGCTTTCCTCACCAGTTTGTCCAGGCGTGAGGCGTCCTTCTTCTTAATGCTGCCTCTCCAGCACACCACTGTGTAGATGTGGGCGCTCGCCACTACCGTCTGATAGAACATCTGCACCATCTTATTGCAGATGTTGAAGGACGCCAGTCTTCTAAGGAAGTATAGCCGGCTCTGTCCTCTCTTGCACAGAGAATCAGTATTGACAGTCCTCTCCAATTTATCATCCAGCTGTACTCCCAGGTATTTATAGGTCTGCACCCTCTGCACACAGTCACCTCTGATGATCACGGGGTCTGCTGTAATACTGGGTGGGGGGAAACTCTCTCCTTTGCTGGTATCAGCAGAAGGATGGGTGGAGGGTGCAGTACTCCGAGGTGAGAGTGGGTTAGGGTGGTCAAACCTGTTAAAGAAGTTGTTCATTTGGTTTGCTCTCTTCACGTCTCTCAATGGTGGCACCCCGCTTCGAGCTGCAGCCAGTGATGATCTTCATCCCATCCCACACTTCCTTCATGCTGTTATTCTGCAACTTCTGCTCCAACTTTCTCCTGTACTGCTCCTTCGCCGCCCTGAGTTGGACTCTGAGTTCCTTCTGCACGCGCTTGAGCTCATGCTGATCACCGCCTTTAAAAGCCTTTTTCTTCTGGTTCAAAAGGCCCTTGATGTCACTTGTAATCCATGGCTTGTTGTTAGCATAGCAGTGTACTGTTCTTACTGGAACTACAATGTCCATACAGAAGTTGATGTAGTCAGTAGTGCAGTCAACAACCTCCTCAATGTTCTCACTATGTGATCCCTGCAGGATATCCCAGTCCATAGTTCCAAAGCAGTCTCTCAAAGCCTGCACTGCCTCAGGGGTCCACTTCCTGAATGAGCGTGTGGTTGTAGGTAGGACCTCACTCTTGGTTTGTAGTGAGGCTGAAGCAGAACCAGGTTATGATCTGTTTTCCCAAGCGCAGGCAGCAGGGTGGCACTGTATGTACTTTAACGTTTGCATACAGTAAGTCAATAGTCTTATTTCCCCGGGTGTTACAGTCCACATACTGGGAGAAGGCAGGTAATGTTTTGTCCAGCGTCACATGGTTAAAATCTCCAGCGATTAGCACAAGCGCCTCAGGATGCTCCGTTTGTAACTTAGCAACAGCAGAATGGATGATGCCACTCATTGTCTCCACGTCCGCCTGAGGAGGGATGTAAACAATAACAACAATGACGTGTCCAAACTCTCTGGGCAAGTAATAGGGACCCAAACTTATGGCCAACAGTTCGATGTCCCTGCAGCAAGTGGAGATTTTGACGTTTACATGTCCAGAGTTACACCACCTTGTATTGCCATAGAGAGCTAGACCTCCTCCTTTGTGCTTCCTGCAGGTACTTGCGTCTCAGTCTGCTCTAACTGTGCTAAACCTGGGTAGCTCCACGTTAGCATCTGGGATGGTGGTAGTTAGCCACGTTTCGCAAAAGCACAACAAAACTGCATTCTCTGTAGGTTCTGACATTTTTCACCAGCGCAGCCAGTTCGTCGATCTTATTTGATATTGAGTTCACATTTCCCAGGATCACAGAAGGCACCGAAGGCTTAAAACGCCACTATCTCGCAAGCCGCTTCATTTTTAGCTTAGTGCCGGCTCTGCTGCCACGATACCGCCTTCTTACCTCGTTGGGTAAATAGGGAGCCACACTGACACTGGCATTTGTTCTCAGCGCTTGAAGTTGACTACTTGAATAGACAAGTCTTGGCATGTAAAAATCCATGTGCATGTTGTAAAAGTGTCCAGTGAACGAATCCACATAAAAGAAAGTGAGAGGAGTGATCAATAAAAAATAATAAATAAAGAGAAAAATAAAAGGTAGAAAAATAAAGTCGTGCACGGAGCTGCTGAAAAGGCTGCTACTCTCGGCGGCACCCGAGTCATCAAATACACAGCAGAATGATATTAAAATGATTTAAAATCAAACATTAAATTGATGCCAAAGATATTGATTGTGAAAAACCTAGAGAATTATTAAAATTTCATCAATCTGTCATCTTTAGTCTCTTTGTTCAATTCAGGGTCACAGGAAGCCACAGCTTTTTTTGAGGTGCAAGTTCATCGCAGGACAGATACCACACCCACCTTCACTCACTCAACCTCTGTAACAATAGGGATTAGACTTTACTGAACACATTCCGACACATGGCTAGGGAATAGGATGGAACTAAAATACCCAGCAAACATCTGCATGGGAATGTTTGTAAACTCCACAAATACAGTCAGCGTACTGGAAATCAAACTCAGGATTTGGTAAAGTGCTACTCACCATTCCCCAGGTCTGACATTCCCTTTGAAACACTTTTTTCAAATTAACCACAGAATATGTATTTAAATTTTTTTTTACTTAATTTAAAGATATTTGAAAATGTATCTTAGATATCTAAAAATGTTTTGAAGACAAGGCCGGTGTGGTGAGGTGACAAGGTGATCACTCAGGTGGCACTGTGTTGATGGACGAATTTTCATGTAATTTTTTTTAATTAAGAAATAGCAATACAAAAAAGTTAAGTGTGAACTTTAAGAATTATGTACACATCCTTGAAAAACTGTGAGAAATATTTGTTTTCTATATGTTTTCTAGTGAATTTGAATGGATATATTTTTTGTCCAATGTTCACAGAATGTATACCTTAAAATCTCAACTTGATGTTATAATGGGAGATTTAAGTGGATAGGACAGGGAAGCTTTGTTGGGCTGAATGGCCTGTTCTCGTCTAAATTTTCCTAATATTCTAATTTGACTAAGATTAGCCTATACATTTACCTAAAAATCTTTAAAAATGTGTGAACAAGTGAAAGTGTTGTTGTCATATTGGAAATGTTTACATTGAAAATTTGTGATAACTCATATATATATATTAAACATGTATTTTTATGTTGGATTTTATAAAAACATTAAAATATTGACCATTTATACTTTAAAAGAAAACACCTTCAGATTTGCACAAATTACCCTTTCAGTAACTTTTTCAATTCGGTTGAACCCCCACTGGCTCCCTAGCATCTTATCCCATTGCTTGCCCATGTCCTTACTGTATATTCTGCTCTCATGTTGACTGGTCCATTCGTCTTCATTACTAAAGACATTCATTGTTAAACTTGATACTATCACACCAGGCCTCTGCTGTTTCATGAAACATATTAACAAACAAATAAGTGTTATCTTACAGTGGATTCAGAAAGTATTTAGACCCCTTCTGTTTTGCCCATCAATCTACACTTATGTAACAACAGCTTGCTGAAGGCCCCTGTGCAGCGCCCTGAGGTGGGCCCCTCCTCTCTAGCATAACTGTTAGTAACACTATCAGATCACATGCTGGTGACAAACCAACCGGCCCTGTTAATGGAATTTGTAATAACTTTTTTAATCGCTTTATTACAGCAGCTGAAAGTTAGTAAAAATTGAGTGAATTGTGGGAATGGAATGTGAGGATAGTATTAGTAGTACATAAATATATATAAGATGTGGACCCGCTTACTTTTCCAAGACAACTTTGTGAAGGAAGATGATTAAAATGTAATGTAAGTTAGAAAGTGTAAACTGTTCTGTGCTATAAAATGAAGCAATTTCAATTTGTAACAAATTGAAACGACAACACCAGCTGAAAACTGCTACTACACAATCGACCTGTTTTACACAAGTTCTGAGAAAATGGGTGTCAATGGTTCCAAGAAATTTGCCTTGTCAGTAGGAAATTTCTTAGTTATATATATTGTTTGTTTGTCTTTAGTAGTTTCTCCATTTTTAACTGTTTCAGCAGATAGCACCTGATCTGAAGCCGTTGTATCATTACTTCCAGACTCGGTAGTTGCAATCTTTTCACTCACTGCACTGTCTGCATAACTTGCTTGAGGCCGTTGGAACGATTCACCAGCATCAGCATTCTTAGTTACTACTGCTGGCCCTTGCTCAGTTTTGAGAAAGATAGAAATCTTGGTAAGCTTAGCGTTCTTCAGTTCTACTTGCAGGTGTGCCTTATGTTTAGCAGCACCTCTCTTATAGTGTTTGCTGGATCTGCTGCTACTGGCTGACATGGCGTTGTATGGCAAAAGTATAAAAAGTATCAAATTGTTCAAATATTTTGCATTTGCCAACTAATGGGGACCATAACTTAACAACAGAATTGCTATGATTTACCGTTTACGAGTTTGAACTTCGGAAACTGTTGACACCAAATTAAAGTACAAAAGTAATAATTATTTATGATAATAATGTATATTTACATTATTCATGTGGCATGCTTCAAAACTTCTTCCGTTCACGTCCGCTATGGCACGGCAAAGGTTGCCAAATTTGGGAATGTGCACTTCTCTAGGGCATGTTGTGCCTCTGATTACGCATCGAGCCTCCGAACTCCTGAAGCCTAAATTTCTGTAAACTATAGACCTGCCAAAAACGTAATATCATCATGGATTGGATTGGACTTGCCTGGTGATGGTGCAAATATGCCACTGAAACTGTGAATTATTAACGCAATGAACTGTGCAAGTGATTTAAGTTGCTGAAAAATGTTTTAAAAATCTATATGGCCCTGAGTGGGCCCCCCAACCTCGTAGGCCCTTGTGCTTTGCACAGTCTTCACAATCCATTGCTATACCATAGACCCAAAATGAGGAGGTGAAAACATGTTTTCAGAAAGGTGTTCAAATTTATTAAAAATCAAAAACTTATCTCTAATTTATGTAGGTTTTCAGACCCTTTGCTGTAGTCAAGTGCATCTTGTCTCCTTAACGTTATCCTTGAGATGTGCCTAGAACTTAATTGTAGTCCACCTATGGCAAACTGAATTGATTGGATAGTTTAGAATGGCAGACATCTATGTATATGGGGTCCCACATTTCACACTGCATGTCAGGAGAACAGCCAAGACTTGAGGTCCAAGGAACTCTCTGTAGACTTTTGCACTTGATTTGTGTTGAGGCATAGTTCAGGGTAAAGGGATAAAACCATCTCTAATGCTTTGCATTTTCCCAGAGCATGGTGGCTTCAATAATTGTGAAATGGAAGAAGTTTGGAACTGCCAATGCTGAGATGGGAGAACCTCTCAGAAGGGCAACCATCTTAGCAGCACTCAATCAATCAGGTGTTTATGGTATAGTGGCTAATTTCCACTTGGAGTTTGCCAAATGGCATTGAAAGGACTCTGAGAACACGTGGAAAAGGATGCTGTGGTCTGATGATAAAAAAAAAGATCTCTTTGGCCAAAACTGTAAGCAACTATATTTGGGAAAGACCAAGCACTGCTCATCAACTTCCTAATACCATCCTTATTGTGAAGCTTGGTGGTGGCAGCATCAATTGAGGGAAGGATGAAAGCAGGCAAATACAGAGAGGTCTTTGGAGAAAATCTCCTCAAGAGAGCACTGAACGTAAGACTGGGGCGATGGTTCACCTTCCAGCATGAAAAGGGACAGAAGCATACAACAAAGACAATGCTGAAGTAGTATCAGTACAAGTTCCTTACTGTCCTTGAGTAGCCCGGCCAAAGCCCAGACTTAAACCCCATAGAACATCTGTGGAAAGACCTGAAAATGGCAGCTTACACACACTTCTAATCCAGTCTATTGGAACGTGAGAGGATCTGTCAGTATCAGGAAGAATGAGATAAACTGCCCAAGTCCAGGTATATGTGTAAATGCTTTTAGAGAAATACCCATGAAAACTCAAAAGCTGAAATTGCTGCCAAAGGGCTTCTACAACGTACTGAATTAAGAGTATGAATACCTACATGAATGAGAGATTTAAGAGTTTGATTTTTCATATGCAGGTGGAGTGGTGGCTGTGAGGCTAGGGATCTGCACTGGCAATCAGAAGGTTGCCGGTTCGAATCCCGTAAATGCCAATAGGGACTCTGCTCAGTTGGGCCCTTGAGCAAGGCCCTTAACCTGCAATTGCTGAACGCTTCGAGTAGTGAGAAAAGCACTATATAAATGCAAAGATTTATTTACTGTATTTATTCATAAACTTTTCTGAAAAATATGTTTTCACTTTGACATTGTGGGTTATTGAATGTGAACTGGTAAAAATGCCAAATGTATTCATTTAAAATTAAATCTACATCCCAGTAAAGTGAAAGAGTCTAAATAATTTCTGAATCCACTGTATCTTCAGCTGAGAAAATACAGTAAGAAAATACAAGGACACGTCAGAAGAGGCACTTTCTGATCCCTGTGTATTTTCAGAAAAAAGATTAAAAATTAGTTCAACAAGCGATATGTCTTTGCAGATGGGAGTCCAAGATCAGACTGAGGTGATGTGGTGTAGGAGATGCTTTTATAGGATCCAGGCAGTAAGGGGCATGTCTAGAAGGGCATATGATGGAAGTGACATCAGAGGTGGAACAGGTGTCTATTTTCTGTCCTGCAGAGGGAGAAGAAGAAAAGGCATTAGGCAACAGCGCCAACCCCTGGTTCGGAGGGGAATTACAATCACCAGAGCCCTTCAGCTGACCCTGAAACACACTTGTGTGACTATATATCTATATATAACTTTGCAGCTTTTTAAAATTCTGCTTCTTTTTTAGACAATGCTGCCAGAATAGGCAGCCAGTTTTTCAAGGCACTAAATTAGTTAAGTGAATTTGAAAATAGACGTATGGATGAACAGCTCTATACAGTACAACATTCTAAGTAGCCAAGTACAACATTCTAAGTAGCCAAGTACAGAGGTATAATAATGCTGCTGATGATGATTATAATGAATTGTATTTATTGTGAACCTTTTCCAAGATCAAAGCACAGAACTAAAAGAAGTAGGTAGTAAAACCAAGGCACAAGATATACACATAAGAAAAACTATACAAAATAATATCCAATAAATATCCACACTACCAATTAAGACACTAAAAATAAAACAAACCTGCTTCTTCCAGTTGAGCATCATGTGGGACTGATACTGTACTAAACCTGAAACAATAGCTATCAGAATAGTAAGAAAAAATGGAAACAGATTCAACCAAGCTGTTTAATTCAAAAACAAGTGTAAAAAGATTTAAAAGAGCTATTCAGTTAGGAGACATTATGTATGCAGGAAGGGCATTCCAAAAGTAGATGGCTGCTGAAGCAAATTCTCTGTCTCCCACGGAGCACATAGAATTAGAGGATCTTAAAAGCTGACCGTTGAGGAGTAGCTGAAAAATATAAAGAGCAGCTAAATTATGAACAAAAACTTGTATGTGATGGGTAGAATTCTGAAATCAGTAAGGCAATTACTTAGAAGGCAATGCATTTTTAAGAGCAAGTTTATAATGTGGTCCTGGACTGATGGAGGTGTAAGAACACCTGCTGCAGCACAACTGACAAAGAGAGTACTGACAGGAAAGCATGGGAGCTGAGGAGCTAACAAGTAAGAAGGCTCCAGGAAACTGATTGGGTGGAGGGGCTTGGTGGCATTAATGCTGACAATTTTTTTTTTCTCCTGTACGTGCATTTTTAAGTCTAGTGTACAGCTGTGTACAAACATTTGGGCACTCTCGGTCAAATGACATGTATGGTTACTTTTCGAAGTAAAACACAAACCCTGCACAGAACAAACTTGAACATGACATATTTATGTAAATTTTAAGACACAATTACCATTTATTTGCTGAATTTAAAATGTACTGGAAAAAAACAAATTGATTTTGATGTATGCTTTGGATCATTGTCATTTTGCAATCTCCAACCTCTTTTGAGATTCATTTTCTTCACTGAATGTCAAAATATCAATTTCCAGGACTAGTTGATACTGTTGGTATAATCTATTCTTCCCTCTAAGCGCACCACATTTCCTGCATCAAAAGCATAACAGATCTACCCAGATACTGTTAGGAGTCTTCTTGAGTATCATGAGTCAAGTTTCACAGACCTGAATTTGGGAATTTTCTGCCATTCTCCTCTGCAGAACCTCTCAATCTCTGACATTTTGGATGGAGACAGTCGGTGGGCAGCTATTTTCATGTCTCTCCAGAGATGTGTAATAATAATAATAATAGGTTACATTTATTGAGCGCCTTTCACAAACCCAAGGTCGCTTTACATACAGAGTTAAGTTAAAAAAAAAAATTACACAGATGACAAAAGTTCGTAGAAGAGGAAAGTTTTCAGTTACAATTTAAAAGTCCAGAAACAGGAGCAATCTCGGAGAGACTGAGGAAGAGAGTTCCAGAGTTGAGGTGTTATAGCACCGAAGGACCTGCCTCCCAAGGTGGAAAGTCTGGTGCGTGGGGTAGTAAGGAGATTTCTGCTCGAGGACCTGAGAGAGTGACAAGGAGTGTAAGGAGCTAGTAGCTGAGTGAGGTAGAGGGGAGCAAGGTTATGTAGGGCTTTGAAGGTGAGAAGCAGAATCTTGAATTCAATCCTTGATGGAACCGATAACCAGTGAAGCTGGGAGAGAACAGGAGAGATGTGAGCAAAACGCTTTGTGTGGGTGAGGACTCTAGCTGCAGAGTTCTGAATATACTATAGCTTCTGTATAGATTTTGCAGGTAGGCCAATGAAGAGGGAATTACAGTAATTAATACAAAACATTATGAAACAATGAACAAGAGTTTGAGCATCAGACAAGGACAGAAATGGATGGAGGCGGGCACTGTTAGATAGATAGATAGATAGATAGATAGATAGATAGATAGATAGATAGATAGATAGATAGATAGATAGATAGATAGATAGATAGATAGATAGATAGATACTTTATTAATCCCAAGGGGAAATTCACTAATTCACTGTTACGGAGATGATAGAATGAAATTTTGGAAAGAGACCTAATGTGTAACTCAAAGTTAAGTGATGAATTAAAACAAAACACCAAGATTTCTGACAACAGGAGCAGGTCTGACAAGTGTACCATCAATAGGAATAGAGATATCGAATGCCTTAGAAAGTTAGGATTTCATAGCTTAAGATCAGTGATGCATTCCGTGAGTGTGCTGAGAGGTGAATCTGTAGGGGAGTCTGTACTAAGATATAACTGTATGTCGTCTGCATAACAGTGGAAGTTAAGGCCATGTCTGCGAATAATCTGACCCAAAGGAAGGATATAAAGTAGAAAAAGTAATGGCCCAAGGACTGAACCCTGAGGGACACCATGCAACTCAGGTGAGGTGGAGGATTTATATCGGCTGAGTATGACAAACTGTTGCCTATTAGAAAGATAAGATGTGAGCCATTGAAGGGCTAAGCCTGAGATGCCTACAGCAGAGAGACGTGACAGGAGGATTTCATGGTTAACAGTGTTAAATGCTGCACTCAAGTCAAGAAGGACGAGAATATTAAGGGAACCACAATCTGCAGACCGGAGAAGATCATTGACTACATGGAGAAGAGCTGTCTCAGTGCTGTGCTGTGTACGAAAGCCAGACTGAAAAGGCTCATAGAGTGTATTATCTAGAAGAAAAGCATGGAGTTGTGTAGCAACCATGTGTTCCATCACCTTAGCCAAAAAAGGGAGATTAGAGATAGGCCTGTTACTGGAGAGAGAAAAAGGATCCAGGTCAGGTTTTTTAAGGATTGGGGTAACTGCAGCAGTTTTGAGGGCAGTAGGGACAGAACCTGAACTGAAACATGCATTTACCAATGAGGCAACAGGAACACTAATTATGGATGAGCAAGTCTTAAGCAGCGAAGTGTGGGCAGGATCAAGCAGACAGGAGGAGGCATTAGACTTATTAATAAGTTCAGAGATGGCGAGAGAGTCAACAGGTGAGAAACAAGCGAGTCTTGATGATGGAGATGGCAGATCAGAATGAGTGAGTGACTGTGGTGTGGAAGGGAAACTGTGATAGATTTGATCAATTTTGGTATTAAAGAAATGTAAGAAAGCCTGACACTGTTCAGCTGTACTGGGGCATGCTAGAGGAGAGGGTTTGATGAGTTTATTAACAGTTCTAAAAAGAGTCCTAGGCCTAGACTTAGCACCATTTATGACAGAGGAATAATAGTTGGAGTGAGCAGTGTTAAGGGCATCCCTATATTTAAGTATGTGCTCAGTGTAAAGCTGTGAATGAACTATGAGGCCCGTTTTCTTATAAAGCCGTTCAAGACACCGTGGCTTTCATAGCGCTGAGCTCACCGGTGTACCAGGAACAAGAGCGGGAGGCTGGAACATGCCTAGTCCTTAAGGGAGCAAACTTATCTAACAGTTGGGAAACACAGCTGTTATAAAGGGAAACCATTTTTTCAGGAGAGGGAAGACTATACAATTCAGAAAGAGACAAAGACAGAAGGGAAGCAGCAAACAAATCAGAATTAACAGACCTAATGTTGCGATAGGAGACAGACTTTTTCTTGACAGATGTAGTGGTAATAATGCTAAAGTTACATTCAATAATCTTATAGTCAGAAATACCAGAGAGTGAACCTGAGATAGAGACATTATTCAAGCCATTTGAACAAAGCAAGTCAAGAATATGACCCTGAGTATGATTGGGGAAATCCACATGCTGTGTCAAATCAAAACAATCCAAAGCTGAGATAAATTCATCTTTAAGAGAGCAGTTGATATCAACATGAATATTAAAATCACCAAGTAAAATTAAAGCAGGGCAAAGAGATGAGATTACAGTGAGAAGTTCATTAAATTCAGACAGAAAGTTCACCACAGATTTGGGAGGGCGATAAACTAACAACAGCAATACAGGAGGGGAGGAAGCCATTTTAACAGCAATATATTCAAAATATGTGACTGCCAAAACGGAGAGTTCCTTCATTGTCAAGGTAGATCTATAAACCACAGCCAGGCCACCCCCTTTTCCTGTTAACCTGTGTATAGATATGTGGCTATAGCCTGGGGGAGACAACAAGTTTAAATGTAAATAGTCACCAGGTTGTTGCCAAGTTTCTGTAAGAAGAAACATGTCCACTTGCTTCTGGGAGATGAGGTCATTAATCAGCGAGGTCTTGTTAGAGACGGAGTGAGTGTTCAAAAGGCCGAGCCTAAAGTTGGAACAGCCGGGAGAGTAGGGCGCAGACACTTCCTGAAGAGGACGAAGATGGCCCATGTTTATTCCTCGGACAGCCCTAACATTATGCCAGTGAACACGGTCAGATGTCAATATACTTGAAATCGACACGTCTGAGCCATAGATCCGCGAGGGGCCTCTTTTAGACTGGTGAATATAGCGAGGACACCAAGTAATTCCAAGCAACTGGCAGAAACTATAAGTCAGGGAGACCAATCGTGGATGACAGTCAAGATTTTTAAGTTCATATGGAGAATATATGAGCTGCATTGCCAAAAAAGTAGAAATGACAACACACAGCACAACTCCAAACCAGAGACAGAACAGGCTAAGAATATCCAGACAGCGGTGGACACCACCAAGAGCGAACAGAATGCCACACAACACCATGCTAACTCCAGCTACACATTTTAGCCAACACAAATCTCACTGCGTAACCAGCTAGAAATGGAAAAGCACAGCGGGCTGGCTGCACATTCGCAGTTCAGACTGGCAACTGCAAACGAAGCAAGCGTAGATTCATACTCACTGCGAAGGCAGTAACAGGAGAGAAGGAAGAGAGCTCGCGCAGGACTGAAGCAGGTGTGATCTAGACAATTGCCAGTGGCATTCGTAAAAAAAAATTCGAAAAGAGCAGTCAAGTCCGATGGGACAAAACAAAACAAATACAACGACAACGGTGAGAAGTGGTAGCCAAACACGCACAGCGTACTCTCAACCGGAAGTGACACCTGAGAGATGATGTTTATTGGGCTTAAGACCAGAGTCAGGCTAGACAACTCAAGAACATTCCCAGAGTTGTCTCAAAGCCACTCATGTGTTCTCTTTGCTTTATACTTAAGAGTGTTGGAAAGTAAGCCTTTGGTCCAGTCTGAGGTCCATTGTGCTCTGGAGCAGGTTGTCATGAAGGGTATCTCTGTACTTTGTTCTGTTCAGTTGTCCATCAACCCAGCCTGGTCTCCCAGTCACTAACTCCACATGCTGATTGTTGCCACCACCATTCTTCATCATTTAAATGGTATTACACAGGTGAAGAGCATAACCTGCTTTCCTCCAGATATGAAGCTAATCTTGATTTTATCAGACCAGAGCCTCTTGTTTCTCACAGTCTGAGAGCCCTTTAAGTGCCTTTTACCAAACTCCAAGTGGCCTTTCATGTGTCTTTTCCTGAAGAGAAGCTTCTGCCTGGATAAGTAAATGGGATAGAGCGGGCTGCACCTGAGCCAAATTTCAAGTGTCATAGCAAAGAGTATAAATGCTTGTGTCAGTGTTATATTTCAGGTTTTTTTTTTTTTTTTTAGTTAATTTGCAGGAATTTCTAAAATATTCTTTTTGGTTTGTCATTCTAAGTTATTGAGTGCTGCTTGATGTGGGAAAAAATTAATTAATTTAGCATAACACTGCAGCATAGCAAAAATATGAAAAAAGTGAAGAGATCTGAATGTACTGTACATACAAAGCTACAAAGAGGAATAGAAAAGGAGAAAAGCAACGTTTACATTTACGAAGTAATTGTCTTAATAAAAGATTTTTTTGCACTTAGTGGCTCATATATGACTGAGTTTTACACAGTTCTTTAATATTAATGCAAATGTGGGTTCACATTTCTTTATGAAGCATTTGTAAATATTCTGCTTTTTAATTTTTTGTACAACACCATATTTCTGATTTTTCTTTTGTTATTATATCAGCTTTAAAGCCACAATTTTGAAAAATTTGAAGAATTGTATATCACAAATGCTCATTTTAGCTTCCTTAGCCAGTACACCATCTGCATGCTAGGTGGCAGCAGGATTGACACACAATGCCTAAAACAAAAGTGTAATAAAAAATAAGGAATTAAGCTTACCGGTACTTCATTTTTGATGTAACTGTAAAAGGGACAAAAGAGGTACTAAATTTAGTTTATTCCTGTATGATATTCACCAACACTGGTTTCTGATGTCCTCTGCAGTGATGTACCGAGTCAAGTCAGGTCTCCTGATGCTTGGCCATCATGAGTGATTTTATCTTCTCATATTTCATTGTGTCATTATTAAAAGCTTCAGTTTTATCTCCTTGTTTCAAACAGTTGTTCAAATACAGCTTAACTTTTCTATGTACAGCATTTTTGAGTGTACCGCATGTGTTTTTTTTTTTTTATATATTTCTTATCTACATGTATATATCACACACACTCCCTCACAGAGAAAAAAAAAAAAAACAACTGGTAATAAAACAGAAATTAAAAACTGTATTAAACAATAATAAACAAAATATAACTACACAAACTACCACTATCCCACCCCAGTTCCCTTTACGGCGATATACAATAGACACAAATTTAACAATAACAAAAAACTAACAAAAACCACTCACAATGAAGTCCATAAAAAGTTGGCAACTGATGTAATGAAATGATGGAGGTAGATAGTCCAGAGATCAGACCGCTGTATGTGAATGTAAAGATCAGTGAGATGATGGCGTGTGAATGGGATCAGGAGCGCTCCTTTCTTCGCAGGATGGCAACAAATCCTCATAAAGTCCCCATGCAGCAGGAAGACACCAGACAGTCCATACACCCCAAACAAGAATCCACAGGTAGTGAACCTGATGGCAAACAGACAGGCAACTCAAGACACGAAAAAACAAAAGACTTCTCTCTGTCTCTGGATAACTGGCCTCCTTTTAAATCACGCACCAGCCTCCTTGTCCCCAGCAGCCCCTGCACCCTCAGTAGATGACCAATCAGAATCACTGCAGGGAGTGCTGGGAGTTGAAGTTTTCACTCCCTAGTAGTGCCACTACAACTGGACAATGAAGATATTGCTTCCTGAACACTTTTATGTGTGTCTTATGTGGTTTGGGCTGCTAACTACAAAAAAATGTGCTGCTTTACAGCAGCCACCTGTGTTTATGATTTTCTCTCATAATATAAGTATGCATAAGTAGTACAACAACTACAACTGGAACATCTCTGGAGATCCAAAAGCACTGGCACTGCTACTAGAAATGCAGCTTGGATATACAAAATACTCCTTACATTAAAAAGAACTGGCTGCCCCGTAAACATTTGGCCAAAGGGCAGAAAAGTGTTGCAGAAAAGGTATTTTTGCCTCTTTATCATATAAAATTTGGGAAGATTTTGTGAAACTGATGAACAGGTAAGGTGAAGAATTTCGTTATTCCAGACAGATGTTTCCAGTAATAACTGATGCTAAGATAGAGGAAGGAATTTTTTTGGTCTACAAGTCAGACACATCATCAATTATGATAAGAACTTTGAAGATCTGCTAGTAGTGTGGGGAGGAGGGTGTGAAATCGTATGGAAGACATTCAAGGATGTTGTTGAACATTGTCATGGCAACTAGAAAGTACCAAACAACATCCCACTGGATGACAACATGCTTCAAATCTTCAAAAGCATGAAGTGAAACATGTCGCAGAAGATTCATTTCCTGCATTCACACTTGGTTGTCTTCCCTGCAAATTTTGGAGCAGTCAGTGACAAACATGGTAACTGATTTCACCAGGGCATTGCAACAATACAAAGGCTGCATCAAGGCAAGTGGAATCCAATGCCGGCCGACTATTGTTGGACACTGAAATGAGAAGCACCAGATGCTGAGTACAAATGAAGATCAAAACATTTTAAGCTCGATTGAACTAATGCAATGTCTGCATCATTAAGCAATTAAACACAATAAACTCAATAAAAGGTCATTCCATGTTTCCCTAAATTCTTTTTGTTTGCTCCCCACTACAAAGCACAGTACATCAAGTGCACAAGTTGTAATGCTCAGTCCCTTCTTTCTTCTTCCTTCTCTCGTTCTCTCGTTCTCTGCTGCCTCCACTCTTCTCCCAGTAAGCTTAGTCCTCTACCTCCCAACTCTGGCTCCCCAAATGGAGTGAGGTGGCACCTTTTATTCAGCACCTAGGAGTGCTCCAGGTGGTTCATCAGGATTACCTGGAATCACTCCCAGGTGTGGTGGAAATCCATTGAATGGCTCTGCAGCTCCCCCTGGTGGCCCCCACGGAACCCAACAAGGCTGTACCAAACTCCAAGTCCCGGCATGCCCTGCGGACATCCGTGGTGCCACAGCCATCCAGGAGGGCTGCACTCTAGCGTCCCGGGGGGGAGGTAGTGCCTCGGAGATGCTCTCTTCCCCGGTCCATCCATCCAGGTTGCATCCAAGCCTGATAATGGCCGAGGTCGCCAGTCACAATACATAAACTACATGACCTTTTTTTATCTCCCAAAACCCAGCCCCCTGGTTATTAAATGGGGGTCTCCTATAGAAACCCCAGACCCTTCACATTTGTTTCTTTTTATTTCTTTTACGACAGCTTTAAAGTCCAACAGGTTTAGACATTGTATTTACAATAAGGATCTTCTGCATAGCAGCAAACCATAGAAAGGGTAATAAAGCTTGCCTGTTGCCACCTCCCCATAGGTGAGCACCTAATGAGGAGTACAAATTCACATATTTCAGCCTAATTTCACTAATATCCAAGGCCACAAGGATGAGACCCAACATGTTTATGAATGCAGATTGCATAGCTTTCTCTGTCAGGGCTTATCTCGCAAGCAGGACACAAAGCAGGCTGGATTTAGACAGATTTAAGCATGATCAATCCCTCTATCAATCTCTGACTTATATTCTACAATGCATAATTAAATCCAATTATTTAAGTCTTTTGGAGAACAGTCAGTATTTTAAAAATGACAAACACCTGCATTTTCATCAGATCGATGATGACTTGTCAAAATAAGTCCTCATTTATAAAAGTCAAAAAGTGTGTTAGAACTAGATGTGGATGAATGCTGGCTGGTCAAGGAAGCTGAATACAAATCTTGTAGGGGCACATATTGGTAATTCTGGTGGGTTTACAGAAAAGAAGCAGGGGCACAATGGCACATGGATTAGAGGTGCTGCTGTACAGCTCCAAGCACCTGGATTCAGCAGCTGGCTGAATCAATTTGTTTGCACTTTATAAATTCTCCCTTTTAGAGAGCTGAGATTTTCTGCAGGTACTCTAATTTCATCCCATGTCAACTTAAAGTGATTTGCAACTCAAGTTGAAATTGATCCTAAAATTGTTGTGTTGTGCTGAGTATATCTTGCTATAGGCTGGCATCCCATCCGGGGCTGATTCCTGCCTTACTGCTTGTGTCTGTATGCTTCTCCTTGGCCATATCATTTGTAGCTATGGACTGGGTTATCATTTTTATGCAGATGACACTTTATTTCAATGTTAAAACTGAAACTTCATCAGGGTTTTCTCAGCTCACAACTGAATATTAAAACCTGGCTGGAGCAGAACTCTTTAAAATTAAAATTCAACAAAACTGAACTCCTGCAAATTGGCATTAAAGAGCAACTTAAGAAAACAAGCTCCTTCTCTCTCACTCTTGACGGTGATCTCATCAGACCTTGTTCTAATGCAAGGAATCTTGGTGTTATCTTTGATTCCTCCCTTTCTTATTCCACCCACATAAACTGCATTAAGAAACCTTCCTACTTCACCTCCATAACATATCCTGTGTTCGCTCATTCCTCTCCTTTTGTAATGCTGAGAAACTTGTCCATGCTTTTATCACATCTTGCATCAATTATTGTAACTCCCTACTGGCAGGTGCCGCTTCTAATCTTATATCACATCTCCAGTTAATTCAAAACTCTGCTGCAAGAGTCCTAACACGGACCAGCAACAGCGAGCACATAACACCAATCCTGCTTCAACTCCACTGGCTCCCTGTGTCGTACAGAATTGAATATAAAATTCTATTATTGACCTCCAACGCTTTAAATGGCCTCACACCGGATTATATCAGTGACCTTCTCCATCACTCTGCTCCCGTTCATCCACTAAGGTCCTCTGATTCTGGCCCCACACTAACCTGCACTCTATGGGTGACAGGGCCTTTAGCTATATAGCGCCCAGACTTTGGAATGACCCCCCGAAATTAATTAGATCATCTGACTCCATTCATTCTTTAAAAAAACAACTTAAAACTCATCTGTGTAGGAAGGCAATTAACTTAACCTGACATTCTGCCCCCTCTTTCAGTCTTCCTCTCTGTCCAGGTGCTCAGGATAATTTGTGTGTGTATGCGTTAGATCACAAATGATGTTATTTACCAAACTTTTTTTGTAGTATTGAATTTAATATTTTACTCTGGTTATTGTGTTTTATTCTGTTTAAAGCCTTTGTATATCCTATATCTATCTGTTTTTATGTTCTATTAGGGAAACATCTGTATCAAATATTATATATACCTGCTGTTTCTTTATGAGAGTTTGTGAAGCACCTTGAGCACGGGAAAGGCACTATATAAATACAACATTATTATTATTATTATTATTATTATTATAGATGAATGGATAAATTTCCAGAGCATGGTGATATTTGCACAGCATTATGTAAAAATAAAGACAGAAAGAACAGAACATGTGAAAATAGATCAACATGCTGCCCTAATAATAATGCATCCATCCATTTTCTAGGGTCAGGAATAGTCCAAGCTGGGTGATCTAATATCATTGGATTTCTGTTGTTCCAGAAGAACCATTCAGCTTCAGCCAATCAGCTTTAAACTTAGCCTCTGACATCATAAGCCAGGAAGTGATCGAAAAAGGCACTCCTCTGATTGAAGCGCGCTCGCATCCGATTACAGCCTTCACTTTTGCGGGGCACAATTATTTAATATTAGCACAGCGTCACAGACCACTTATCACATTCTACAATTGACAGTATGTTTCAGAGCAAAAACCAAGGCATGAGGTTTGAAAAAAAAACTGTCTGCAGAGCTTTGAGATAGGACTGTGTCAAGACATAAATCTGGGGATGTCTACAAAAAATTCTTGCAAACTTTTCTGAAAACTTGTTTTTACTTGTCATTATGGGTTATCGAGTGCAGACTGATGGGCAAAAATGGCAAATTTATCCAATTAAAATGAAATCTACAACACAATAGAATGGGTCCCTTTACTTTCTAAACAAACACTTTCTGAATCCACTATGTCTTTGTAAAATGAAAGGAAATGAGAATGCGAGGAAAAACATGGTGTGAATGTGCAGACTGAAAGTGAACCCAAGACCCTAAAGCCTTGAAACATTATCCACTGCACCAGCATTACAATAAAAAAAATTTCATTTGCAAATGCTAAAATATTTTGAAAAAACTGATTCAGTTAAAAAGGAGTACATGCCAACGTCACTAAATAGACAAAAAAAAAAACATAAACAGTCCAAACTGGCAAAATAAATAAGGTGAAACATCAGGGATTGTTGAAAAATACATCACAAAATGAGAACTGCTCACCTGGGGTTCTTTTGTCAAAAGCCATTTGTTTTTTTGGACGATGACGAAAGGATAATGGAATAAAGCGGGTAAACTGACAACATATTTTGACAGATGCCATAAAAATGAAATAAAATACACAGGGTATTTTCTGTTCAGTAAACAGCATTCCTTACCGCCTGGTGCCTTAAGCACTTGTAATCTTTTCTGCCTTCTAACAGACATAAAGTAGTCTTGTCTTCCTTTGAAATAAACTAAACTTCTGCAATGTGTCAATTAATGAGGCTTCTGTGCTAAAAAAGACTAAGTGAATGTCAAAAGTAAGGTTTTCGGCATTAAAATCAACAGCTTTCCACGCAAGCTGTCACGTCGTGCTTGAACAAAGCATCGACTTCACTTCAAAGGTGGTAAAATCTCATAAGTTATTCTTCAGAGTCAGCGATCACAGAGCGTGAAGCCAAAACTATTGCATTCTGCCTGATGCATGGTGATCAAATCTCTCATGGAGACCTCACCACAGGCGCATGTGACCTCAAGTTGTTTTTTTTCTCAATGGAAGAAAACAAATTACTTTGTAAGTGTTTTACTTAGAGGGTGGTTTTATATTGAAAACTGTAAAACTCTTAGAACTAGGACAACTGGATCTAAGAGCTGGTTTCCAATCACAGATCTAGAAATGCTAGCAAAGTGTCACCCTGTTAATGGCCAGGACTTCCTCATAACTGAAATGGTGAGAGAACACATAAATGTAAATTTAATCTGAAGCCCAGGAGGCACCAGTCAGCAAGAACTGTGCTAATAAAGCGTAACGTCACACTTTTTACTAATTAAAGAAAGATTAATATTAAAAGGTTGTAGTAAACCCTGAATTATAGAAGGGTAGTGAGGTTGCAACCACATTTATATAACCCTCAAGTTTCACTTTCATAAAAAAGGACAGATGAAATTATGCCAAAACCAAAACCTTGCTGTATTTCAACTGTACCACAATTTTAAACTAGCTACCACACCATGAAAAATGTCAAAATAAACATAATATATTAGGAAACACCAAAAACATTACTGAGAAACACAACAAATGTAAAAGCTGTGCACCCCGTCATAATAATGGTTATTTATTTTATTTTGTGGGTTAATCGAACATTTTTTATCAGAACTATTATTAAAGGTTTAGAATTGTTTTTATTTATTTTATAGGTGTTTTTGGCTGTGTTTTCTTTGTGTGACTTGCAAAAACCTGTCACGAGATGGGTGTTAAGGTGACAACAGTGGAAGTCTGCTATAAATACCAAGGCGGCACCATGTAGCATAATTCCTCAGTGGATAAAATACAACAATATACTCTAACAGATTAGCTTAGTATTCAAGTAGCCCAGGCATCAGGATGCGTTTCGGTTGAGAACCATCTGTTTGTTAATAATAATTATAATAATTTTTACTTATATAGAGCCTTTCCCATGCTCAAAGCACTTCACAGAGTCTCAGAAAGAACAGCAGGGTATATGTAACATTAGATACAAATATTTTCTGCACAGAACATTAAAATAGATAAATACAGGATAATACAAAACAACAAATAGAATAAAAGACAATAAAAAATACTAAATTCAATACTAGTAGAAATGCCGAAACAAGTAACATCATTTGAGATCTAACACACACACAAATTATCCTGACCAACTGGACAGAGAGGTAAACTGAAAGAGGAGGTAGAATGTCGGTTAAGTTAAAAACCTTCCTCAACAGATGAGTTTTAAGTTGTTTATTTAAATGATGCTAATCTAATTAACATCGGGAGTTCATTCCAAAGTATGGGTATTATACAGCTGAAGGCCCTGCCATCCAAAGAGTGCAGATTAGTGTGGCACTCAACAAGATTGCCAGAATCAGAGGACCTTAGTAGGCGAACAGGAGCATAGTGATTTAGAAGGCCATTTAAAGCTTTGTAGGTAAGTAATAGAAATTTTATATTCAATCCTGTAAGACACAGGAAGCCAGTGAAGGTGAAGCAGGATGAGTGTGATGTGTTCGCTGTTGCTAGTTCGTGCAAGGACTCTTGCAGCAGAGTTTTATATTAACTGGAGCTGTGATATAAGATTTGAAGAGGCGGAATTTAATAAAAGTATTGACAAGTTTCTCAGTATTAGAAAGAGGAGAGGAATGTTCTTTGGTTTGCCCTCATATTTAATTCGCTGCTTATTATGATCATTCCAGTTTTCACCATGGCCTGTTCCTCACCACTATGAGAACATAGTAAATTTGACAAATGAGAGGAGACCATTCAGTCGATAGCTAAGCTGTCCCAATAACTCATCCAGATTTTCAACTACATGTCTTGGTAGCTTGTTCTAGAGTCCCACAACTCTTTGCGTAAAGAAATTCTTATCAGCTTCAGTTTTGAATGCACCCTTAAGCCAAAAGAATGTGGCTGGATCTACTTTATAAATGCCTTTGAGAATTTTAAATACCTGGATTAGGTACCCAACACAGTCTCCTCTGCTTGAGACTAAACAGGTTTAATTCTCTGAGTCTGTCAGAGTAGGACACATCCTTAAGTCCTTGGATGTACAGGTACCTGGTTGCTGTCCTCTGCACAGCTTCAAGTGCTGCTATGTCTTTCTTGTAGCGTGGTGACCAGAACCGCACACAATACCAGTCTTACAAGTGTTAAGACTGCATTCTATAGTTTGAGAATAACACCCCTTAACTTAAATTCAACAGTTTTTATGATATAACCTAACATTTTATTTTCCTTATTAATTGCTTCTGTACATTGCCTAGTCAATGAAAGTGTTGCATCAACATAAACCCCTAAATCCTTGTCTGAGGTTGCTTCCAATATGGCAGTGTCTCCCATTTTGTATTTACAATTGATGTTACTTTTGCCCACGTGTAGCACTTTTCTACAATAAACATTTTCTATGTGTTTTTGTCTGACATATATTTCCTAAATATTACATTTTTCCTGAACAATAATCCTTGGAGACTCGGTCTTTACACACGCACAATAACACCAACCTCCAGACAATATGCAAACATTTCAAAGAGTCCTTACTACAAATATTGTTTTTGGATCTCATTGTGAAATAAACAGATTCTCTGTTGTTAAAGATGCAATAGCTTTTCAAATATTTTCAAAGCTCTTGAAGAAAGGAATAGCTAAACAGACACACCCATGGTGTTAAAAATAATAATAATAATTCTTTACACATATATACCATTTTTCTCACTACCACTTCAATCACCACTAATGTGTACCCATCCACCTGGATGATGTAACGGCAGCCATTTTGTACGCTCACAACACATTAGTTGTCACCAAACATTAGAAGTCATTTTATCATCTTTTAAGGCACACCTCTGACTTGAAGAGCACTGTGGGTGAGGTACATCAAAATTACTCACCATTGTTCCTGGTAATCAATGGCAGGATAAATTCTCATCGGCTGTACACCTCAATTCTCTAAAGCAGGGGATCTTAACCTGAGGTCCGTGGACCCCTAGGGGGTCCATGGATGGGACTCAGGGGCTCCATGAGGGTCAGATAAAAATTAACATTTATTCTCACTATACAGCCCGGTACTGTTGATATTTCTTGCATGAACTTTCTCACATGATTTTTCTCGCCGTTATTTTTTTTGCGTATTATTTTTCTCGCAAGTATTTATCTCACCTAAACCTAATATGTGAGTTACATACTTGTGAGAAAAATAACGCACAAGAAAAATAACGGCGAGAAAAATGTCACGTGAGAAAAATAGGGGTCACCATAGAGGCCTGCCCCTCATCCCAATCAACAGCACTTTGTGTATGTCATATATGCATGACACAATAAAATCTTGATAAAGTACATTATATTCATTGCACGCAAAGTCGTTTTTAATGTGAATATTTCTGGGGAAGGGTGCCCATAGCTTTCATCAGATCCTTAAAGGGGACCTTGACTTAAAAAATGTTACGAATCACTGCTCTAAAGAGTTCCTTTTGCTGCTGCTGTTTGTAAGACTATTTGAAAATAAAAAGTCCTGCCATATCCACCACCTCTGATTTATATATTTAGGGTGCACATAAACAGACAAAAACTACAATTCCCATAAGCAACAGTGCAAGTTCCATTTAAAGACACAAACCCCATATATATAGTCGGCATTTGTTGTAACAACATGGAGTGCATAACATTAAACAGAACATATTACACAAGAACAACTTTATATGCAAGCGAGATGGAGAAAATAAAACTTTCTCAAAAAAAATCATAATGAAAAGAGATCCTTCAAAACAGGATCTGCGCCATTCAAAGACATTTAATTGTTCAAAATATACATATATACTGCATTAATTACTATGTAAAGGTGTAATAGAACTCCATGTTCAAGGATTATTGTGAGAAAGAAATTTTAACTAGGTCATGATTATTTGAGCTTAGAAATGTCTACAGAGAGCAACCAGGTCAAGAGTGAAAGAGTCAAAACACAAGGGTAAAACAAGCAAAATACAAGGGTAAAACAAGAACAAAGTCAAAGGCAGAAAGGAGTTCAATAAACCACAATGAAACCGGAGACTTGGGCTTACTTGTTTAAAAGTTAACACAAGGAGTGCTTTTATTGAATTTTATCCAACCAAAGAATTAGACATCACACCATGCAAACAAAGAATGAGGGAATAACAAAAAATAAAACTTTCTCAAATGAAATCAAAATGAAAAAAAAAACGGTCAAATCAGTATCTGATTACACAATACAACACAACTGATCAAAATGAACATACAAGTATATACTGCATTACTTATTACAGTGGACAGTTTCCAACTTGGCACAACACAAATTGGAAGTAAAGTCAAAATAAAGTAGCCAGAAGTCCTGTTATTAACTTGGCTTTCTTATCGTAAGTATACCAGAAAAAAAAAAAAAAAAAACTTGTTTTTTGTGATACTTTTTTTTTTGGTCAAAAATTGGACATGATTAACTGGGTGCCACCATATTATGTAGGGAAAAGGGATCTGACATCACAATGCATCACTGTGTCATGTGATCAGCAATAGTAAACAAGATGGTAGTACAGTAATCTCTCCTCCATCGCGGGGGTTGCGTTCCAGAGCCACCCGCGAAATAAGAAAATCCGCGAAGTAGAAACCATATGTTTATATGGTTATTTTTATATTGTCATGCTTGGGTCACAGATTTGCGCAGAAACATAGGAGGTTGTAGAGAGACAGGAACGTTATTCAAACACTGCAAACAAACATTTGTCTCTTTTTCAAAAGTTTAAACTGTGCTCCATGACAAGACAGAGATGACAGTTCTGTCTCACAATTAAAAGAATGCAAACATATCTTCCTCTTCAAAGGAGTGTGCGTCAGGAGCACAGGCTGTCAGAAACAGAGAGGAAAGCAAACAAATCAATAGGGCTGTTTGGCTTTTAAGTATGCGAAGCACCGCAGGTACAAAGCTGTTGAAGGCGGCAGCTCACACCCCCTCCATCAGGAGCAGATAAAGAGAGAGAGAGAGAGAGAGAGAGAGACAGAGAAAAACAAAACAGTGAAAAATCAATACGTGCCCTTTGAGCTTTTAAGATGTGAAGCACCGTGCAGCATGTCGCTTCATGAAGCAGCTGCACACAGAAGGTAGCAACGTGAAGATAATCTTTCAGCATTTTTAGACGAGCGTCCGTATCGTCTAGGTGTGCGAACAGCCCCCCTGTTCACACCCACTACGTCAGGATCAGAGAAAGTCAGCGCAAGAGAGACAGAGAAAAGTAAGTTGGGTAGCTTCTCAGCCATCTGCCAATAGCGTCCCTTGTATGAAATCAACTGGGCAAACCAACTGAGGAAGCATGTACCAGAAATTAAAAGACCCATTGTCCTCAGAAATCCGCGAACCAGCAAAAAATCCGCGATATATATTTAAATATGGTTACATATAAAATCCGCGATAGAGTGAAGCCGCGAAAGGCGAAGCGCGATATAGCGAGGGATCATTGTACTGGTGACCAACTACACAAAATGGTATCGTTCACATACAAAACAGAAACCCAAAATGGTGATATGGCGATGACATTATCACAATGATAAAAATAATTCAAAACCATTAACGACATGTCACATATCCTACAAAGATGTGCCATTTATGTTAACTGGCAGTGCTATATTGGCACAATGTGGATTTAAATCAGAGAAGGGCTATTACATCCACCAGAGTTACTGCCAGCATTTTGCCTGATGTGGTCAGAATAGACTCTGGACCCCTGTAAAGCTCAGCTGCTTCAGGTTAATCTAAAATGTGTAAAGAGTCTATCAACAGTAAATGAAAACTGAAACAGACTTGCCATTAAATTGATGAACTATCAGATAGCTTTGCAAGCATGAAGCATTAGAATATTTACTCACAGGATTTCTTGAAAGGACACACAAGAGTTCTCCATTGATTATACAGTATGTAAGTGCTTGTTGTGTATTTGAAATGACAATAAACAAAATGAGATCAAATGAATCACTGAGCAAGTAACTTACTTTGGGAACAGTCACACTGAGAGTGTATGAATGATGAGCAAAACTAATCAATAGATGAAAAAAAAGTGTTTGATTTTCAAAAACTGAAACGTGTTGAGTATCAATTAACTTTAATCCAATTTCAAAGGAATGGAAACTGCAATTCAATAAAACTAAAAATTGACAGAAGGTCAAGGCCAAGAACTACAGGTGATTCATAAGAAAAGAGAAATTTGTGCAAGAATGAACACATGAAACAATGTCAATATTCCCAGATGTACAAGGTTGCACAATGAGCATGAAAAGTAATTTGAAATTCATTATTTTTGGGAAAACGTAAGAGTCTGGCAGTTAAGCAATAAAGTTGTGAATTAGCGGAATGAAATCTAAGTAAAATATACACAGCAATAGCTTTCTCCATTAGTCACTAGCAGGAATTTATCCATAATTTAAAGAGTGAAAGAAAGACAAAGTTGAAATGCAAGAAACTCAATTTTACAATTTAACAAGGTCAAGACTTAGTATGATGCAAAATAATTAAATACATGCACATAAGCCAACAAGGACATTATTTTGCAACGTCCAGTAATAGTAAATCACGCAATAGTATCTGTCCCTATTTTAAATATCATGATACAGTGAGACTAATACAGTGCTGTGTGCTGGTATGCTATACCTGGAAATGCTTCTGAAATTGATTCTGAAGGATCTGTAAAGTATTTGTATAGTATGTACTGAATCTATAAAACAATGCAGCAAAACCACATAAACCAAGTAAATTACTGAATATGTTCTTGAATACAGTTGCATTCAATTTATTCCTATATAGAACTCAGAAGACAGATTCAGGAAACAAGAATACATTAACATATGTGTTACAGAAATTAAAGATGGCTTAAGTTCTCAGCAAAGTGGTGTAAAAAATAGACAATGAATGTGTTAACATGCACAGACATAACCAGGATAAGATGAGCAGCCCGGTTAGCCTAGTTTTTTAAAAATCTGCGTTTACTTGCACAAGTAATTCTCTGGTGTTCTCCATTGGCAAAATGCTCTGACATCATTAAACTATGCAAAAGAGAGTTAAATTGCATCATCGGCCACTGTGAATCTGAAAATCAGAATGAAGTCTGTGACCGTTTCCTTGTGTTTTATAAAAACGTTTAGTTCTCATGTGATGTGATGTAGATAACATTCATTCCTTTTTGACATCCTTGACTTGAGTCACCAATGATTTGCGGTATGAACATTGGCCACTGCGTCAGTTGATCTCAATGTTTCAACATATTCATAGCAAATAGGTGGATGAAAACGAAATCTCTTGAGCTTGTGCTGCAGAGTTTAGCACATCATCATAAATCTAACAATTTCTGTAATATTGAGGTTGACTATTTTAACCATGAGAAGGAGTAATGCGATCACCTGTGCATTAGCCTCAGGAAATTTATCTTGTGGATGATTCTACCTGTGGCTGGTGAAAAGTATGTATGAAGCAAATACATGTGTAGCCTGACAGGCATGCACACACTACAAAGTCCCTAACTGTAACCCAGTGAAGGGCTCATTTATCCAGATAATCTGCTTACTTGCAGACAACTTTACAACTGTTAACTAGATCTCTCTGAGACTAATAACCCAGTTTCTCCACCTGGAATAAGGTTTTACATGGCATTTCTGAAACAAGGTTTCTGTGAATAACCAGTTTATTGAAGCACATGTAAATGCACTGAGTACAACCACATAAAGTAATGTCTTTCAAACCAGCTTAATCACTTTCACGGTTGCAGGGGGGTATTTATTTCTCAATTTTATCCATTTTTAAAATCTCATGTCTTTCTGCAACACCATTTTGGAACAGTTGCTTTGATGGTTTGATGTGGCGTGTAATGTAATTTCCCCCAATGCTATGATTTTGGTTTTATTCCCTGAGCTTGTTTCTATATAATTTCAATCTCCCAGTAGCTGATCTTCTCTAGTTTATCCTTTTCCGTTGATTCTGTTTCCTTTCTAACCTACTGCCACTCTGGGCAGTCAGTACAGCAAAAGCCACAAAGGTCTGGACCAAAAAAGAGCAGCCCTCAAAACCTCAGGCAGTTTAGCCCCAAACTCTAGTTGCAGGCAAAAAATGGGGCAAAGGCTTTAAAATCAAAGATTCCCAAAAAGCAGGAAAAATGTAAAACCTCATACCCACAAAGCAATTTTTTTTTTAATATTTAATGATTTATTGAGGATTCAAAAAACAGAACACAGAAAGCAAAGGCAGGAAATAATAGTTAAAAAGTGAAATAGTCTTGGGAACTGATCTTCAGCTGCTGCTTCAGGTGGCTTCAGCCCTGAAGACCAAAAACACTAATACATATATTCTTAATAAAATAAAATAGTAAATGCCATATTATTAAAAATCATAATATTACAGCAACAAAAAGACAAAATAAAACCAAAAACAGAATTAATAACTAAATATGAAAAGTTATATTTAAATAACAACAAAAAAGTAAGTAAACTTGGGGCAGGGCTATACCATAACAGCCTTGTTTGCTAATTCACTTAGATTTTACATATTTAGCCTTTTTAAAAAGTAATATATTCAACCATCCATCAATATTTTAAGCCTCATATTCCATTCATGTTCAAAGAGAGCCGGTCCCTAACCTAACCTAACAGCATTGTGCACACCATGTATAGAAATGAAGGCAACATGAAATTAATTTCGTCACTAATCTTGTCTAGAGTGAAAATGCGCAAGTATTTAAAAATATTAATAAAAACCTTAACTTTCTAGGACTGTATTCTCAGAATCTATCTGACTTTGGAGCACACCAAGCCACACTGACACTCTTCACATCTTGAAAGAGCCAGTTTGTACAGTATTCAATTAGCACTCAGTGAAACAGCTTTAATATTAATATATTGAAATTGAGAACAATTGGTGATAAATCAATGATAAAAGACACAATTATGTAACTTAAAGGCAAAGTTACCTGGACAACAAGAGTGTATCATATTGAAAGATGTTTCATAATCAAAAACAGATTTGAAAAGTTTTGTGTATGACTGCAATCAATATCCCTTTAACATTGCACTAAGCGGACAGATAGGTGAAAAACAACTCTGAAATAAACTAAAGTTTATAATATGTCAATGGTACAAAAATAAATTTACTGATGCAAATTCAGAACAATTCTATACAATCATTTCTGTTGGCACAGGTACTTACAAAAGTAATTTAATAAAAGCCATTTACCATGAAGGATCCAGAGTCCTTTCGCACACACACACAAAAAAACCAAATAATTTATCGGTTTGCTAACAGCCCCTGGTGCTGAAGAATACATTAATGCACTAAATATATCTAGTACATTGTCACTACAGACAAAAAACAAATATATCAACCATTGGGTGAAGAAAATATTAATTCACTCTACACCAAAGAGCCTGAATTAAATATACTAATCATACATACAATTTTAATGGTATACAATAAACTACTTACATGTCTTCACGGCAAATTAAATATGTAGACAAGACAATGTTACCTGAAAAAAAATAGAGCATGTAAGTGCTGTGATCTGAAGAAATGAACAACAGAGATTATGGAAAAAATACAAAGGCTATTAACAGGAGAGCTTTTGATATTGAGTAAAACAAACAACAACTGAGCAAAGAAAACTAGAGATGTAAACCAAAATTAGAAAGTGTTTAGTCGTGTCATCATATCACCCATGCAAAGCAAATAATATAAAAAGGTACCAACTAACCTCTTAGATTCTGCTTTAGAGGGTTAATAACAAGAAATGCCAAAATCAGTTATGTAACTATTAACTGTAACCTCTTATCTGTCTCACTGTCTGCACTGCATGCCATGCATTTCATCTTCAGGGCCTCTATGGCAGGCTGTTTCATTGACTGGGGATGTACTTGATTTCAAACTTGTAACCAGATTACCACCAATAGAGGACTTCACAGAGGCACCCCCTTGTGCCCTTAAGGGACTGCAGTTAGACAAAGAATAACCAATACATCCTCCAGACTCAAAAATAACAGTTAGACAGACTGGCCTTAAGCTTTCACTCATAATCTGTAGTTATTTCCTTACATACCAATAACACCAAATCATGTAATCTTCATGGGTTAAATTTTTATGCAGTCTGATCAGCTATAGCAAGATGCTGGTAAACATTCTAGGTGTATCAGTTCCTTTTTGTTGTGTAATAAAATATATTTAGATATTTTGCTCTTGTTTTTGTGTTATTATTTTTCATATTTTTATTTCTGTTAAATTAGTTTATTATTGGTTAATTTTGTACTATGTCCTTAAATTTTACCTCTGTTCCATGTTCTTTCTGGTTGCACCCCCAAGAGGTGGAACCAACCTGACGCCATAATTTTTGAACCCTCCATCAGGCTATTTAAACTGGCTGAGAAGGCTCATAAGTGGGAATCATTAGTTTATTATTGGATTTCAGAAGTGTCAGTGATTGTTCGTGGAATTCCTGGGTATTATTGATCTGTGGTTTTTGTTTCTGAATCCTGGGGCCTCATGAACTGTATATACGGTGTGTATGCACAAAAATGTTGCGTAAGCCCATTTCCATGCTCAAATCACAATGTATAAAACCTAAACTTGGCGTAAAGCCATGCACATTTTCAAGGTAGCTCAAACCCTGGTGTACACGAGTTCTCCGCTCGGTTTTGCAAACTGGCGGCACCCAGCGTCAAAGCAGTGCTTTTGTTCCAGTGTGGTTTCCCTTTCTTTTTTAGACCACATCCCTGATGTGGCTTTATCATATACTCTGAAATTAACCGCATATTGTTTATTAGTTTAATGCATCTGATTGTAATTACCCTGTAACAAAATAATGGTCCACGGAATAGCCAAACTATTCCAAATACAATAGCTGCTTTAGTTTGTTACTCTCGCTGCACCTTCTTCTTCTTTCAGCTGCTCCTGTTAGGGGTTGCCACAGAGGATCATCTTTTTCTCTCACTTCACCACTCGGAGTATTTATATCATTGTATCTGAGTGTGGAATCACAGCTCTACAGCAACTGATCGTAAAGAGAATTATCGGTATACAGCATCTAGCACACGCTGCCTCAGCCATGCTGCCTATTTGAACTCCTCTCATGCGACAAATGCTTCGGAGCCTTTCCTGTACAGACTTTGCGGTTCAGAGACAGTTTCATCCCAAGAACTATAAACGCATTTAATCAGTCCATCAAGTGTTCCTTGTAGAACTGTTTGTACTTAGAAGTACAATTACCTCACTGTAAACTTGCGATACAATTATAATATTGCACAACCTGAGCCTCTTTATAAAGCACGTATTTACATATGATGACGATATTATTTTTAAGATGAAACACAGCAAAATATGTTTATGTTATACAGATAAAATGTTAATTTAAATAATCTATATTGTTAATAATTAAACATGTGAGGACACAGTGTCGCAGCGCTAGCAAGGAGCTGGAGCTCCGTTCACAGATTGTTCCTGCTTCGCGCTGTATTAATGTTGGGGCTGGCGTGACACTGGAAGGATAGGTGGATAGAATAATTAAACATGTACTATGAAGATATTTCAATGTTCCTTAAAAATTTTAAAGAATTGGCGTTCTCAGCTTACAGATGGCTTAGCGTCTATTACAGAGCTGAGTTGTGTGGCGATTGGGTATTTGGAGAAAGAAAAGGAAGGACAGGAATTGGGGATTAGTACGTTTGAAAGAGACAGTACTGCTGCAATAAATTATTTCATCAAAGGAAGGAACAATCTCTGGACAGGGCGCTGGCTCGTCACTATCACTGCGCCACTGTGTTCCCATGTTTAATACATGCTTTAATTCCTATCATCATGAAAATGATATCAAGTATACATCTCAGTATTTAAATTATTCAGAGAGCTGTAATATCACAAATGTAATTGATTCTCTGTCCAGTCGGAGGAAGAGAAAGCCCGTTTAAGAAGCACTTAGTTATTCACAAACATAGAGCACATAGAAGAACAAATACAAAACAATGTATTTAACATGCTACTTTAGTTACAATGGGATTTGAGAAACTAGTAAATTAAATGATATTAAGATGAAGTTTATGATGTTCTACTTTAATGACAAAATAACTACGTGATTAAAGTGGAAATTTCAAGATTAAAGTTGAAATTTTGAGCTTTTTTCCCACTGTGTCCCTATTTTTTTTTATTTTCTCTGTACCCTAATAAGCTTTCATATGACACTCAAATGGTGGGCTACAACTCGCCTTTTCATGGTGACTTTGATATCTGACAACTTTTTCATTTCGGCACTGTGCGACTTTGTGAACTTCGAGGTTCTCCAACATGCTATGTCACTCAATCAACTTACTTTTGTTGATTATACCACTGTTTAAACCAACAAATAGTACGTTTTTCCTTGCCTCCACTTGGTATTCGCTGAAATTCTTCTATTCCCCCCGTGCTTTTGCCATTGCCTTTTAACAGAACGCTGAGCTCTAAGGCTATTTATATTGATTTGCATATTAAAGAGGCGTAATTCTGGGAGGAGTTTGGGGAGTGACAGCAGGCGCATGCACGTGCGTTACTTTTCACGCTGACCAGAATTTATGAAGCGGAAGAACATGGAACTTGGCGAATGCACAGATTTATGCATCTGGATTTTCTTGTGCGTACAAACATTTCTGCTTTTGTCCATACGCCATGTTTTAGTGTGAATTCTACGCACAGTGTTATGCATGAGGCCCCTGAAGTGTGTTTTGGTACTTTGTTTTTTCAGGACAGTGATTCCCAAACTCGGTCCTGGGGACCCCCTGTGGCTGAAAGTTTTTGTTCCAACCGGATTCCTAATCAGTGACAACACAAAAGCGGAAATGTTTGTACGCACAAAAAAAACAGTGTCTCTTTTTGAATTTGGAGGCTTTCCTTGTATTTTTGATATTTTAGTGCTAAATGTTCTTTTTATAAAGATTATTTTTCTGTACTCTTAATACAAGCTAAAGGTTAATGGTCGTCCTTCCTCCTATGAGGCTACTAATAGATATTTTGAGACATCCCCTGTAAAGGCTGTGGCAGACCACTCTAGTTGGGATTACGACTGCGGTGGCCAGTGAAGCCTTTTATGAAGTATCTGTAGGCCTCACATCCATTTTCATTAATGGAAACCCCAATCATAACACTTTTTTCTTGCAGAGTATGTGTTCTCAAGGAAAGGAAGATGTGAAGATGTATAAGTGTGAGAGAGAGCTCTTGGAAATAAACAGTTTTAGTTAAAAATAAAAAAGGCAGCCATTGTCCCCTTTGCTTCTCACCCAATTAGCATGTAAACCAAAGACACCCTAGCTAATTTAGCGGCAGATTCTCAGCACTACTAGAAGGGCACACTAACATTGAAAATGTTTACAAAAAATAGCAGAAAATGTTACATGCACCATTATCACTAATAAGCAATAAATAAAAACTCTTTTACATTCAGCTCAAAGTTATTTCACTGAGCTAACCAAGTAAAATGCTCTGGCATCCTGCTTTGTGTTTCAACTTTCCCAGCATGCACTGCATTCTTCTTTAGCTTGACTAGATTTCAGGCTCTGCTAACAGAAATGAAAATAAGTGAGCCAGCTACTTTGTGTGTAGGAGAAGGGAAAGCAGGAAAAGTAGACATCTTTCAAAAACAGTTCTCTCAGGTCACTTGCTGTTTTTCTGATATTTTTTGCAAAGAGTTCAGCTCATTTAAAAAAATGGACACTTTAAAACTTTAAATTTTAAAACTGAAATGGACTGTTTTGTGGAACTATCTATCCTTTGCTCCTAGAGACATTTTCATGGAGCTATTTTTCTGTAAGCAAGACATCTTTTTCTTTTAATTTGCTGATTAACCCTGAGGCTCCCTCAGGCTCTGAATTCTATCTAAATATAGTTAACACCAAATGTCTCTTGGGATTTAGCTGTTATAATTCATTGTACATCATAACACTAGAATTACCAGAGCCTACGAAAAAACTTGTAGATCCGTCCCACCTTAAATCGCTTCTTAAATCCGTTCGCACCTCTCCGCCAGCGTCCTTTGTCCTCTAAATGTGCAGATAAAGACAATCCGCAAACAGCCGACTATTCCATCCCCCTACCGACTTAGAATGTGCATGAACTTCTCCCAGCTCATGCCTTGATTGATTATCTGGGAGTGACTGAACTGGAGTTTTAGAGTGGAAATAATAGATCGTTATTTGGAAAACACGCATTTCATGTGTGTTCCGTTTTCTACAGTAATCTGTGTAAACAAATTTTTAAAACAGAAACGTTTTTCATATTCTAGTAGTAAATGACAAAATGTAGGCATAAACTATATTATGTATGAAGCCTGAAGTCCAAATACCAAAGAAACACTTTCACGAAAGGTACAAATATAACAGAACAAGTGCACTTTTATTCAAAAATATAACTGCAGAAAAAAAAGCAACCTTAGTGTGCGACATTGACATTCATTTACTACGATGGCCCCGTGGTGCAACAGTATCAATTGCTGACTGGGAATCAAAAGGTCACAAGTTTGATCCTGCTTGATTCCCTTTTGAGAAGTGAACTGTTCTTATTTTTACTATTTTAGAATAAAAAAATACATTTGTTTTCAGTCTGTAACAGCCGGTGTAATTTATGATATTTGTAATGGTTAGCTTTGTTTTTGTTTATTTTTATTCACTTTTCTCTCAGTCGAGTTCAGGATCCTTCCCTACCTCATCTAACACTGCTGTTTTCACATAAAGACGCACTATAGCTCTGCAATGTATCACAATACATACGACCGCGTGTTTTTTTTCCCCAATCTTGCCAGTCCCCACATGTTGCTGTATGCTGTTTCTTTTGTACTCCAGGACATGCAGAGGAAAGTATAGTAAAGAGCAGTAACTTCAGCGCTATATGCAATCATCAGACACTCCCCATCTGACACTGCTGTTTTCACATAAAGATGCTCTATAGCTCACCCAAGGAGCGCCCTTCCTACATTTACGACATGTGTACTTGTGTTGCAGTGTACACACCTCTCGGTGCTATGGTTCCTATTACACTGAACAAGCACTTGTAATTTGCAGCTTTATTCATTATCTCAAAACAAATATATCTGACGTTTTGAAGAAATCATTTTATGACGCGAATAGTACCAATCAGAAAACATCGTCGAAGTAATGCAGTATTATTTGAAAACGAACAGCGTCAGATTGGGTGTGATTTATACTGCCGCTGTTACTTAGAGTCAGATCAGAAGCTGAATAAGCTCCAGTTCTGACTCTAAGCAAAAAAGCATGAATTAATCAACAGAAATAACCGCGATCGACATTTTAAACTTAACGATTTACAGTGCATACCAATTTATAAATTTTATGTCCGTTTGAGGCTACAAAGAAAAAAAAACACTTCCTCCCCAGCGGGGGATCAAACTTGGGTCTCTACGACGCAGCAGGGCTGCCGTGTTCTGAGTCAGCAAATCTCAGCGTTACGCCACGGAAAGTGTTGCTACAGCCTTGGAACCTTTTGTGAAAGTGTTTATTTAATGTTTGGCCGTCAGGCGTCACATATTCTATAGTTTATGCCTACATTTTGTAACATTTATTACTAAAATATGAAAAACTTTCTGTTTTAACAATGTGTTTACACAGATTACTGTAGAAACGGAACACACATGAAATGCGTGTGTTCCAAATAACGATCTATTATTTCCACTCTAAAACTCCAGTTCAGTCACTCCCAGATAATCAAACAAGGCATGAGCTGGGAAAACTTAGTGAAAGTTTTGCGATGGTGGGGGATGGAATAGCCGGATTTTTGCTGCTCGTCTTAATCGGCACATTTAGAAGACAAAAGAGAGATGAGAACGGTTTTAAGGTGGGCCGGATCTACGAGTTTTTTCGTAGACTCTGGTAATTCTAATGTTAAGCCCTAATATCCACCAGGACAGTATTCTGCCACCATCTAGTGGATACAATAATGTTATGCTGCAAAAAATCATGCATATTTGCTTTGCCTTTTGCTGTGCTAAGGTATGTTGTCAGTATTCCTGAGTGGGGAAGAGCCATCAACCAAAACACAATGGTGTGTAAAAGAGAAGCTGTAAAGCCAGTTTTACAACAACCTGAAACTGAACCATTAGTTGAATAAAGTGATAGTGTAGACAACGTGAAATTGTTCTCAGACATTGAAACAGATAGTGAGGTATCTAGTGAGGTATACAATCTTTTATGACCGAACCATTGTGATATGTATGCTGAATTTGGTCATCTGAAGGTTCAGTGTGGTGCAAGTAAGTGCGCTGAAAAAAGGTAAAATGATTGTGATCAAGTTAACACTAGAATTACCAGAGCCTATGAAAAAACTCGTAGATCAGGCCCACCTTAAATCCGTTCGCACCTCTCCCTCATTGTCTTTTGTCCTGTAAATGTGCTGATTAAGACAAGCAGCAAGCAGCCTGCTTTTCCATCCCCCAGCACCGCAGACCATGCACAAACTTTTGCCAGCTCATGCCTTGATTGATTATCTAGGAGTCAAGTGTTGGAGTTTTAGAGTGGACATAATAGATCGTTATTTGGAACACTTGCATTTCATGTGTGTTCCGTTTCTATAATAATCTGTGTAAACACATTGTTGAAACAGAAGCCTGAAGTCCAAAGATCAAGCTGTGTCCCTCTTCCTCCTGACTCCGGCTCTCTGAATAGAGAGTTTTATGTTACACCTGGGAGTGCTCCTGGTGGCTTATCATGGTTAACTGGAATCACTCCCCGGTGTTATCGAAACAGAAAGTATGGTTCCACAGCTCCCCCTGGCGGCCCCTACAGAACCCAACTGGGCTGTGGCAAACTCCAGCTCCTAGCGAATCTGTGGTGCCCCAGTTGCCCTCTATCATCCAGGGAAGGTAGTACCTTGTGGATGCTCACTCCCCCAGTCAATCAATCCAACTGGTGTCCTAGCTAGGTAATGTCCATGGCCGTCCGCCACAATGTATATGTACTGTATATACTGTGTATATAGTCACATGTCCAAGGAGCATTTTGGGGGCACTATGAAAGCACAAATGACATGGAAGGAGTGTGGAGTGACCCCAGTCTTAATCACCTTTCTTTTAACCCCAATAGACAAGAAGAAGAAAATCTTGAGGAACTGTGATGTCACTTCTGCTGCTTCATTGGAAGTCCTGCCTCTTCTGCCCCAGCTGATATTTAAGACCACCAGAGACTGAAAGTCAGTGTTCAGTAGTGAACCAGCATTCAAGCACAACACATCTACATCCTTGGAAGCTGTTGTACCAGGGTGAGGAAGCCACTATTACAACCTTACAGTCTTTTGCTTTTGTTTTTCCTTTTTTAAAATCTTGAAATCACATGTCACACCCCACATACCTCAAACATTTTATATACACATTGTTTAATTTAAAATTTTAAGATTGTACATTGCAGAATTTGGGCATTGACCTCAGGATACAGAAATTCTAGCTTGCTTTTTACTAAGAAAAAAGGCTTTGTAAATGTTCAGTCTTGGATTCATTTCCTCCAGTAATGTTGTTATACATCAGAATTATCCATCTAATTAACTTTCAAACTCACTAGGGGCAGTGAAGAGACTGAACCAACTCTGGCAGCAGAGGATATAAGGGGGGAATCATCTGTGGATGGCCACAGGTATAACCTCTAACACTGAGCAAAATAAGAATTGTCAATAACCTCATTTGCACATCTTTGGAAAAGTTGAAAGAATATGAATTAAACTAGAGAAAATTCAAATTAACAGATGTAGTGAGAGTTTATTGGGATGTGGGTTATGTACTCAGAGAAAAACCCACAGAGACGTCAGGAGAACATGCAAACTCCACACCTATGCTTACTTAACCAACCCTTAATTTACATTTTATTAAAGTGTAAACCTTACCTTATTTTTTTTATAATATAGTGCTATTTATTTGCTTTGCCAAATTAGAAGCATTACAGATTTAAACAATTTTAAGAAGATACAAATGGTAATATCTATATCTATTGTCACAAAAACGACCATAAGACGTTGCAAAGGTTTGGGGCAGCCACCCGTATAATTGTTCCTGGCTGCAAAACTGATTAATAAACAAAGACATGTTCATTCAAATGAGTCCAAAACAGAACTGATTCTCTTCAGGAAATATGGCGGCTTTAAAGGCCAGAGAAGGAAGTGATGTCATCAACACCGGAACCGGAAGTGACGTCATTGGCTGCCCCAGAGCCGGTGGGATTTCCCTAGAATGGTCTGCAAAAGATCGAGAGGGAAAATTAGTGCACTTCGCCACCCCCTGGTCTGGCATGGAATCACATGTATGCAAGCCCTTTAGTTGTCTCCTAAACACACGTGTGTGACAGGGCCCCCCCCCCTTAGCCCAGACCCGTCGGGTCGGGTGTTCTGCACTGAGAGGTCGTGAACGCGGGAGAGATCATCTGCGTTGGTGTGGAGAGAACCCTTCCGATGAATGACCGAGAACTTATAAGGTTGTAAGTCAAGAAATCACCTCGTGACTCGAGGGTTAGACTCCTTATGCAGGGCCATCCACTGTAAAGGTGCATGGTCCGTGACAAGTGTAAACTCCCGACTCAAGAGGTAGTACCTCAACTGTGTAATCGCTCACTTAATCGCAAGAGCCTGTCTCTCCACCGCCGCATACCTGGTCTCCCGATCCAGCAGTTTCCGGCTCAGGAACATGACGGGGTGTTCAGCACCATCAACGCTTTGGCTCAGCACTGCCCCTAGGCCTGTGTCCGAAGCATCCGTCTGGAGGATAAAGGGAAGTGAAAAGTCAGGTGCCTTTAAAACAGGTGCCGACGTAAGAGCCTTTTTTAAGTCACCAAAGGCTGCCTCAGTCGTCTCAGTCAATACCACAGTGTTAGGGGCCCTCTTCTTTTTTAAATTAGTCAAGGGCACGGCTCTCTCCGAAAAGCGTGGTACAAACCGGCGGTAGTACCCTGCTAAGCCGAGAAATGCCTGGACCTGCCGCTTGGTTCGCAGGCGGGGCCATGTCAAAATGGCTTCTATTTTAGAGCACTGCGGCTTCACAGTACCACGACCCACCAGGTAGCCCAAATATTTGGCTTCTTCCAATCCAAAGGAAAATTTTCTTGGATTGATTCGAAGACCAGCTTCACCTAGCGTCCGTAATATTGATCGGACATGCTGTAGGTGTTCCTTCCAGGTGCTGGAATAGATGACAACGTCATCCAGGTAGGCAGCACTATACCTGTTATGGGGGCGGAGCACTTTGTCCACCAGACGTTGAAAAGTTGCAGGAGCCCCATGTAACCCGAATGAAAGGACACGATATTGCCAGTGCCCACTAGGGTTGCTAAACGCGGTTTTACCCTTTGCAGAATCCGTTAAAGGAACCTGCCAGTACCCTTTAGTCATGTCAAGTGTGGTCAGATATTTAGCCTGTCCAAGCCTCTCAAGGAGGTCTTCCACTCGAGACATTGGATAAGCATCAAATAGAGAGACCTGATTAAGCCGACGGAAGTCATTGCAAAATCTCCAACTCCCATCGGTCTTAGAAACCAAGACAATTGGGCTGGACCAGGGACTATGACTCTCCTCTATGACTCCTAGGTCCACCATGACTCCAGTTCCACTTCAGCTTTCTTTGCCTCAGGAAGATGATATGGGCGTTCTCGGACGATGACCCCAGGCTCAGTCACAATATCGTGGGCAAAGAGAGGTCCTTTCGGGGTTTTCGTCTACCACCTCCGTGACGGACGAGATAACTGCTTCGAGCTCTCGCCTCTGTCAGGTATTCAAATTAGACCCGAGGTTAAGTGTGTTAGTTTGAGCAAAGAAGGAGTGGGGCTGGCCAGAGGGAGGATCAGGGTCCCTTTCCTTCCACGGCTTCAGCAGATTCACATGATATATCTGCTCACTCGGTCGACGATTGGGTTGTTTCACCAAATAGTCGACAGTCCTTTTCTTTCCTTAACTTCGTATGGTCCTGGCCAATGGACAAGTAATTTAGAGTGAGAGGTGGGAACCAATACTATGACTCGATCCCCCGGTTGAAAGTCCCGAAGTGTCGTGCCACGGTCATAATAATGGGCCTGTGCTGATTGCACCTCCTCCATGTGACTTTTTAATATGGGCCGAATTTTCTCAAATCTATCGCGTAATTGCGCGATATATTCTAAAATATTAGTGGAGGGAAGAGCCTCTCCTTCCCAACCTTTTTTTAAAATGTCCAATATGCCCCGGGGTTGTCGTCCATATAATAATTCAAAGGGTGAGAACCCCGTGGAGGCTTGAGGGACTTCCCTGTAGGCAAAGAGTACGAGGGGGAGAAGTTGATCCCAATTCCTCCCATCCCCGCTGACCACCTTGTGAAGCATCTGTTTGAGAGTTTGATTAAATCTCTCTACTAAACCGTCGGTTTGAGGATGATACACTGCGTTTTTCAAGTGCTTTATTTTAAGTAACTTGGCCATTTCCCTAAACGTTTCCAAGGTAAATGGAGTCCCTTGATCCGTAAGGATTTCTTTAGGAACCCCAACTCGCGCAAAGACACCCATTAGCTCCCGTGCGATTGCTTTAGAATTGGCTGAGTACAACGAAACAGCTTCTGGATATCGGGTTGCATAATCCACGAGGACTAATATATATTTATGTCCTCGGGCTGAGGGTTCCAGGGGTCCCACTATGTCGACCCCTATCCTTTCAAATGGGACATCTATCAAGGGAAGGGGAACAAGAGGAGCACGGTCCCTTCTAGGAATTTGCCGCAGCTGACATTCGGGCCATGAAATACATAAGTGGCGAACCTCCTTGTTAATTCCTGGCAAATAGAAACGTAGCTTAATGTGCTCTAGTGTTTTCTCGGTGCCCAGGTGGCCTCCTAGGAGGTGGGCGTGCGCTAACTCACAAACTTGCCGCCGGAAAGTTTGCGGGATTAGCAAGAACTTCCGCACCCCCCCCCTCATGCTCACTGACCCGATATAATAAATCATTATCTAAAATAAAGTGGGGCCCTTGTGGCATGGTCTGATTAGTGTGTTGGCTGTTGACTAGGACAACTGCATTCTTAGCAAACTTAAGGGAATCATCATTTCATTGTTCCCTTTTAAATGAGGCCGGTGTTTGTCTAAATTGAAAGCTCAAATCTGAGAGAGGGTCTGGTCTGACCTCAAGGGGTAGAGAATCATCCCGTTCTGGCGAGACGCAAACAGATGACGTAGTGGTCCGCGACGGTCCAGGAAGTTCCTCATCCTCCTCTTGGTCTCCCATACCTCTCTCCACCGGCTGCGTACACGGTGTGGAGACAACCTGAGACGGTGGATTCCCATCTGTTACTAGGCCCAATTTCAGATTAGGAGAGATCAGTACTTCACTGCTTTTAATATCAGACCAGTCTCGTCCGAGAATCACAGCGCACGGTGGATTTGGGAGGACTGCTACGATAAGTCTTTTAAGTGATCCTCCGTGGCTGATGAAACATCGAGCGGATTTATAGGAGCAGACATCTCTGTGTACACTGGTAATTCTGGTCTTTATTTTTAACCATTGTCGCGGTAGTACGTATCGGCGGTCAACAATAGAAATGTTGCTGCCGGAATCAAACAGAGCTTCTACTTTGTACCTATTTATAATGACCTCTCCCTTATGAGCCATTAACAAGGGGTTTGAAAGCGCACACAATCCACCCCTCTCTCTCCATTTACATTCCACCTCGCTCTCGAGCAAGGGCCACGCCCATGGAATCGGGGACTCCGGTGCAAACTCCGGTTTATGCCGAGAGGGCAGATTAAGAGGGATGTAATCTCTACGGCGTCTGTTTAAGGACCGTTCTGCTCTCCCAAATTGTGAGGCTGTCCTCGCGGTTTCAATGAGCTCAATGAGAAAATTCTCCCCAGACTGGCTGGGTGAAATGCTCGGGCAGGCTATTTATAAATATAAAGCAGGCCACTTTCTTGACCAGTTGGAAGGGGGTGTATTCGGCTGGCCTTAAGCAACCTGCTACCTCTTCTCAAAGAGCATCAAGCTGCTCTTGGGTAGACAGCTCAGGGTCAAATTTCCATTTTTTTATTTTTCTTGCCTGCTGGTCTGGGGAATCCCCACTTTGCTCTGGGGCCTTAGTCCCGGTGGGAAGGACAGCTCTCTACTCCGAGAGAGAATAAAAAGTCCCCTTTGCTTCCCACATAGAAACCAGCCCATGTCTGTGTGTCCCATCGACACTCTCCTTATTTGATTTAGGTGACTTGGAGCTAGACAATGGGAGCGGAGTCTCCACCAGTTCTTTCCGAAATCCGAGACGCAATCCCCACCCGAAAGCTCGACCCAGGTACTCTCCCACCTGGATATGATTCAGGATGGGTCCCGTTCTCTTCTGGGTTTCTTCCATCCTGCCGACTACGCCAGTGTCACAAAAACGACCATAAGACATTGTGAAGGTTTGGGGCAGCCACCCGTATAATTGTTCCCAGCTGCAAAACTGATTAATAAACAAAGACATGTTCATTCAACTGAGTCCAAAACAGAACTGATTCTTTTCAGGAAATATGGCGGCTTTAAAGGCCAGCAAAGGAAGTGATGTCATCAACACCGGAACCGGAAGTGACATCATTGGCTGCACCAGAGTCGGGCGGGATTTCCCTAGAATGGTCTGCAAAAGATCGAGAGGGAAAATTAGTGCACTTCGCCAACTCCTGGTCTGGCATGGAATCACATGTATTCAAGCCCTTTAGTTGTCACCTAAACACATGTGTGTGACACTATCTATCAATTTTCTTTAATTGCTTATTCCAAATTTTAGAGTCATAGGAACAAGGCAAGAGTCAGCCCTGGATACAGCACCTCATACACTTACAATTGGCTAAGACACTTTAACTGCTCACATTTGAGATGTAGGGGGAAAAAAAGACATAACAACTGCACATATCTTTGCTCCGGACATTTACATATTTGTTGAATGCTGGGGATATTATATTTATTGATATTTAAAAGAAAGGGGACTGTATCAGAATAAACTGAACTGAAATTACATAATCAGAAGAAAGAATGCTAATTTCTAAGAATTTGTGCACACCTAGTCTAAACATGTTAGCCATATGCAGCATGAGTACTGCAATGGGACTAAATGTCAAGGACAGTTTTGTCATCACAGCTCCCAAGACCTTGTTGAGATAATCCTGTGTCGAGTGAAGACTGAAATTCATATGCTCATTTTGCAACCTTGTGTCTAGAAAAACACATCCCAGAACTCTATAAGATAATAATAGATAGAAATGAAAGGCACAATATAACATAATGATAGATAGATAGATAGATAGACAGATAGATAGATGTTGCTTTGTTAAATTGCCCTACTTTCAAATCCACTATGTAAAGTGTTGTTTATGAAATGAAATATCTGCCTTATCATGCATGCCGCACTGTTTGTTTGATACTATTGAGGCACTTACTCCAAAGTGTGTGCTCTCCACTTGTTCTCCCCCTTAAGTAATCTTTTGCTAAGCAACAACTTTGATCTGACTTGTTACCCTGGTGATTATTTTGCTACATACAATGACAGCTACATTTTGCTGCCCATTTCAAAAACTAAGCTGTTTCTTTCCTCTGTTGTTTTTAGGAAGAAACTTTTAAGGAAGCTTCAAAGGAATGCCAAATACAGTTTCTTATAGGCAGGTGTGCATTGATGTGCAGTGCGAGTGGATCATTCAAACTTTGGAGCAAGTGATTGTAGCCCTTGAGGTTTAAAAGGGACACTGCATGCCAAAAATCGAAACAGGAAGATGACAAAGAAAGGGAAATTAAATTGTGAGGAAGAATCAAGGTGAAGCTCGGAATGGAGCTGACGATTTTGTAGAGCTCCTGGTGCTGGTTTGAGAGTAACTGCTCCACTAAGTGATTGCCGGAATGGAGCAGTTCAACATGAGGTGAAAGGGGCAGAGTGAGAAAAAGATCGTCAGAACAGTGAAGGAGGCAAGCGTGGGTGGCCAGGAGTTCACTGGAATTGGAGCGCTAAAGGAAGCAAGAGTAGAGGTTCTGGATCCCTAAACAAAGTGAGCGCCCACGCCAACGAGAATAGCTGAGCCTAGGTGGCTTGCCCAATCTTTGACCTTGAGTTTTACGAACCAGCATTTTCTTTTAACCTTGGTTTTATCATTTTATTGGCTTATCTGTTGACTTTTAACCTCCACATGGATCACTTTGATTTTATGGAATAGTAATTATCTATTGAAGCACTGGACTTTTGGGCACTGTTTGTTTTAAATAAAAACACTTAAGCAGTTGCACCTTCCCTTGCTGACTGTGGGTGTCCTCATTTGCCTGGCACATCATCAGGTATGTTATCGATGGTTCAAGTGGCTCCCAGAAGCTGCCAAGGAGTGTGTAGCAAAACCAGACCATCACATGTCTCTTAATTGTCTGTTTATATAATATATATATATATATATATATATATATATATATATATATATATATATATATATATATATATACATATATGTCAATGTTAAGTATAAATTGTATACAGTAAATGCACTTGTGATTACTTGTGCACCTTTTGCATTATTTATCTGTTTGATGGGCATTGCGGGAAGGGGGACAGAAGTCTCATGGTATTTACAGCATTATTCTGAGTAACCAAATGCCACATTTACTCCTATTCCTCCAGTTTTTTGGCCCTTTTTTCTAGACATTTTCTTCATCTTGTATACTTTTGTAAGACATTATTATTTTTTGTGATTGATTATGAGGTGGTTTTGGGCCTCCATGCCTGATTTCCTTTTGTGTTAGTTACACATTGTAGAGTGAAAACTTGCTGGGGTTGTTTTGTAGTTTGGTTGGTGTTAGATGTATGGGTCAAGAGGTTTGGGATGCAAACCTGAGCTAGGGGGACGTTTTTATATTTGTAAGGTTTGCGATCATCGCATCTCAGTATGCCGATTTTTCCTTTTCTTGTTGGTTAACTTGGTCTTCTGTTAGTCTTATTTCTCAAACTAATTATGCCAAAGCTTAATATTATGTCATGGAACGTCAGGGCAAGTTCAACTCAGGATAGTGGCACTCTTACCTGTTATTTCTGCTTCATGGTCACTGTGTAGAAATTGACTTCATTTAGGGGTGACATCTGCTGGTCAGTGATGTCTCTCATTGTAATAACAAGCATTACAGAGTCACTACAGCTTCTTCTGGTCACTGTAAGAGGTGTGATATTCTTATTCTCCTTTGACAAAGCTCACAAATTAAAGACATGCAATGGGTAAAGGCGACTTAGGTCAATTTTGTTACTTGCAAGTTGAGATTGGAAGTCGTAAATTACTCTTCATGACTGCATATGACTTCATCCCGTATCATCCCTCTTTTTATCACAACTGCATCAGCTGCTTTACTGCTTAAATTCTCTGACTGTGAGCTCCTGTTTGGCATTGATGCAAATGCTGCACTAATTCCATTATTAGACAGATCCCCATCGTCTGTTGGATGGTATTCTTTTCACACTCTATGTTTTCTTTATGTCATTTTGCTACTTAATTTAATTTATTTGCTGTGTTCTCTCCACCCTTCAGCCAGGGAATTCTCTATTTTCTCTTCTCATCACAATTCACAGCCCCATATTGATTACATATTCCTTTCACATATTCTTGCTCCATTAGTTTCAGATGACTCATTAGTCTCATTTGCTGTTCTGCTAAAAATAGCAGAAATGGTTTGAAGAGAGGTCCAGGATGAAACATAAGTCAGGAAATATGTTAATTTCTTAAACCAGGAAATCTAATCTATCTTTTATCACACCAAAACAAAAACCCTACATTGTCGTCAAAATAACCTTACCAAAAATTTGAATACACGGGGGGTATTTTTCGTACGTGGATTACTCGTTTAGCTGGATGTAATTCTTGCTGATTTGGCGTGATCCTGGATCTGTCGGTTTTTCAAAACTCTTGCTGGATGCGTTGTCATAGCAACACATCCTAATCCTCAAACCTGCTCGGAGCAGGTTTGTTCTATGTAAACAAGGATTAGCTCACACACTTAATCAGTGTCCGTACATGGAATTCATTTAGTCATGGCTTCGCCGTTCATGAATGAGCGACCAATTGATATTGGTACGCAAATTATAAGATGAGAATTTCATATAGAGAGGGTTTTGCACGATCGGCAAGATCCTTTATTGCTCCCGGAGGAAATTCTTTTCGAAAGATACCGCTTTAGCCGAGGGGGAATATTGTACCTCAAAAATTTATTAGGACCTTATATTCGAAGTCAAACTTGGTGAAGTCGGGCTCTCACAACCACACAGACAGTATGCATTGCTTTGAGGTTTTTTGCAAGCGTCACTTTTTTTATATACTGTAGGCAATGTGGAAAATCTATCTAAAAGTGCAGTTTGCCAGGCAATTTATAAAGTCTGTCTGGCTCTGAAATATTTCCTTCGGGTTTTCATAGTGTTTCCTGGACACCTGCGTGTGCAGACAATAAAAGAGATGTTTCATGCCATTGCAGGTGGGTAATACACAGGCTAAAACACCCACAGTTCCATAAAGAATTTCACAATCAGCCTAACATTCTCATTACCCAGGAATTCCAAATGTGATTGGGGCACATGGGACTGATCAGAGTGGAGTTTGATTTGGAAAATGTACCTCTCTGCTTTATGAATAATCAGAGACAGTGTCTTCATCAAATATTTGATCTTTGTCAATATCTCGTTGGTTAGACACAGGTTCTAGGGATATGACATTCCCTGCAACTGACCCAACAGAAAAAGAGGGCTATATGGAACATACCTATGGCACACATTGAGGACAAATATATGTAATGACCATCCTTTACCTGAAATGAAGTGACCACTGCATCCTGCCACTGGTTCTGAGGAGGAGCTTTGCCCTGGAATGCCCTCAGAAACAGGGCGATGGGCATTTTGCTAGAGAGTCAACTCTTCTGCAGGGGTTAGGTCTGGACCGCATGGACCTCCACCAGTTTTTTGCTTGTCTGCCTTCTTATTAGCTTTAGAATTCATGTTTTTTATATTATATATGAATCTTTATGTCAACAATTCTTTAAATAGTTATATACCAATATTTACCAGTTTGAAGTACTGTATATTCTTGTACTTCACTTTAACGTGTTCCCATGTTCTCGTTGTGCTCACGTTTGATCTGGAATTATGACATATTAAATAATAATTAATCTGACACATAGGAAATGAAACGTTGCATTCAGTAAGTACAATGCACACTACTTAGCTTTTAATTTGTCGGCCACTTTTTGCCAGCGGTCTTTTCTGGTTTGGGCTGCTATTGCAGTGTTACCCCTTGTGCATATTAAATCTTGAAATTCTTCATGTCCTTTGAATAAAAGGTCCTGCTCCGCTTGTGTGGAAAAAAAAATGCGCCCATTCTTTCGTCATTTTGTTACAGCCTATCAAAGACTTGCTGATCAAGTTTTCGAGACTCAATATATATGGGCTTTTCAATCAGTGCGGGTGCACACATTCATCTCGGATGATTAGATCCAGCTATACTAATCTACTACACGGATGCGTTTGAAAAACCGACTTATCCCGGATGAGTTTCATCGGCATTAACTCATTCAAGATGAGGCATCTGATCTCAGATGATTTAAGCGACGTACGGAAAATACCCCCCAGGAGAATTGGATAGAACAAACAAGAGTGCAAACCTCAAACTCAAAACATGGCTGCTCAAACTGACCTTTAAAACCTTAATCTAACAAGGTCAGGGTCACAATCTCAGCGAACACACCGCCAGCAACCTGAAGACACACCATTGCCATGGGATCCACATAATGGTGGTGCCCATGAGAAATGAAATAATGGTGTTGGAAAAAGATGTGATTGTAACAATATCAAACGAAATGAAACAAAAAACTAATATGAGAATTGGACTCTGTATCTCAAAAAAAATCATAATACATTAATAATCATTCAGAAATATGTGTCCAAAAAGGAGCAGAAAATTATAAACATAGCTTAATTATAACGTCTGCATTATGGAGCACATATGTAACCATTTGCAAATGGTTAATTTTGCGTGGGACTTCCATTTATTGCATCCCAGTCTCCAAGGTGAAACTTTAAACCATTGAAAAACAACCTTTTTTTCCAAACAACTTGCTCTTAGTTTAGAGTTTCTGATGTTTAATATTGGCTCTGTGGTGATGCTGTTTAAGAAGCGATTTAAGGCTGTATTTGTGGGTTTACAGTCTCCTTGTCATCAAATTTGGCACGCACTAAACTTCAAAGAATAAAGGGTCTTGACTCTCATCCCTGGAAAGAGCATATCCTCTTGTGGTCAACAAAGATGATGAACCTTTAACTGCAAATAGTAGAACTGAGCTCAATAGCCTTTTAGTTCAAAGAGTCAGATTCTTAATTCATCATACTAGAATTCGCTATTATATCTCAGGGCCAAGCCAAGCCAGTTGTTTGCATCCAGAATAAAAAAAGCTTCTTTTTCCTCCCTACCTTCTATCCACACCAAATCTGGCTTAATTTCAAATGATCCCCAAGAAATCAATAAAGAATTTCTACATTACTACTTTAAATTGTTTACTGACACTACTTGTGCCACTTCTCTGATATTAAATCATTCTGGGTAACCTTCCCCTTTTCTGTCTTATAGTGGAAGAGGCTTCACTTCTAGGTGCCTGCATTTCATTGGCTAAACTGAATGAGGTGTTAGATTTTTTATGAGTACCGGAAAGGCCTCATGGATGGATGGGTTCCAGCCTGAGGGAATGTCCACATTCCCGAAACAATTATCCACCTCTGCTTTTTTATGATTAATGAAGCTACCTGTTCTGGACATCTAAACCCTGGACTTAACATTGAAGTTATTACTTTATGTTTAAAGCAAGGTAAAGACCTTATATTATGCCAGAGTTAAAGGCTTCACTCTTTTAACTCTGAAGCAAACCTATTTGTGTAAGTTTGACTCAGCCACTTAGGAATAATGCACACTTTGTAAGTTGGCCCTCCATTACAAACCCCCTCCCAAATGAAATTTTGAAACATCATATAGTCTGTGTTGTAATTTGGACCATTGGCAATCTAAACATTTTGTGAAAATCAGTTCAGATGTTTTTGCTTGATTGCAAAAAAAATTAGACAAACAAATAGACATATGATTTGAGGGTTGAAATGGGATCCTTAATGTACAAAATGGGTAAATAACGTCGAATGTGAAAATTTCACAAAATTGAGTGTAAAACGATTTTATTTATATTGATTACTAGCTGTCCCTCCATGGCTCCGCCCACATAGTAGTGAAACAGGACAAACTTTAAAAATCAATTTAAAAAAAAAAGTAATTCTGGCCAAATGGAAGGTAGGTACTGTGGAAGTTCAATCAATTAGATTTTTATTCAGTCACAGATGAGTACGTGGATTCTACGTTGCAAGGCAGAAGAGCAGTTACATTTTTTTCTATTGGCTTTTTATAATTTCTTCTTCCTCCCCCTTTCCCTTATTTCTTAAAAATAAACATAATATCGTTTACCTAAGCATTTTGTTTAAGACGCTAATGGGCCATCTGTTCTTATTTTTTGCACTGATCAGATAGAGCCTAAAGAAGAAAAGGTCATCTTACCTGTGTCAAATAGATGCGTTCCTAAGAAACTGGAAATTGTCTTTGGTCAGCTTGCTAGACCCTGTCTTATGACAGACGCCTTTGTGAATAACCTGTCGTTATAGCAAAACGGCTTTGTCAGCTATTAACCCTTAGTAACTTGCAAGCAGTTAATTTTTTTTTTCACAGTACGTGCCAACATTAAACATTGGCACTGTATCTGATTGTGTTCAGCTCTGACTGGAGAGTGTCCCCTGCGTGGGGAGAAAAGCATGTGGCCGTGATATCTCTGCCAATGAGCAGCTACCCTCTAAAACACATGAATCTCTGATCTCTCTCTCAAAAACGTCAAATGTTACCCCTTAACAATCTGTAGATGATAATGTCTGTTGAACAAACAGGTATCGCTAGCTAAGCTGAGACAAGGTGCACTCCAATATGTGGCCATAGGTAGATCGACTCGAACAGAGGCTGGCACATGAGTGAGGAGGGCCCCGCCCCGTCTCTCTCGGATTCGCACAAATAAATCGACACCGCATGCACACTATGATACTTTGCGCAATGACAGAAGTCACAAATTCAACTGGAATGTTCAAACATATTATAGAAAAAAAACCTGATTTAAACATGTTAAGTAAACAGACATAAAGACGTTGGATTTTATATGTACATATATAGATGTCAGTCTTTTTGATATTCCAATATTACTTTCCATTCACTTTATCTTTTGTTCTCCTTCAATGGTTTTTCACCTTTTCCCAAGTTTTCCATTTTGGTCTTGGAACGGGTCTTCAGAATGGACAGTGAGGAGTGTTGGTATGAAACACTTATTATATTCCACCTAAAACAAGGTGTAAAGAAACCTGGTTCGTTGCTGGTACCTTACTGGCTCAGCAAACCAGGAAGAACAGTGGTAGTCACATGGGACATATGTTCATCCAAACTCTTGGTGACAATGTTTTTCTGGATGGTGTTCCTGTCCGGACATCTGCATTGCTGCATGGTAATGGTAGTTTAAATGGGCAACCCTTCTGTGGTCCTGAGGTGTTGCTGAAGGGAACTTCCTTGTGATATGGAGGTTCAGCCTGACTTGAATGTTCTTCCTGGCCAAGAAGCTCCTCTGTCCATGCAATTAGTGGAGTAGAAGAAGACTCAGAGAGACTAAGACAGAATGTTTACTGTGACTCTTACATCGAATTTTAAGAAATCCTGTGTTTGAAAACGTTTTTTGGAACCAGAGTCTTGTCTACTGTAATTGTGGTCTTCTTCCAGACCAGAGTAACTTCTAGTGACCAAAAGAATACATTGCATCTCTGACCTCTGCTTGACCTTAAGGGTAACAAAACTTTATAATATCTCTTCTATCCTGCTAATGCCAGTGGCATGGAGGATCATCTTCTGCCATTTCCCCACAACCTCTATATTTCAGTGTTAGCATTTTGTATTACTTTCTTAACACCAACAATATTTTTATCTACATTAATATTTTATCACATCTCATAACTCCCATTCAGATTTGCTTATCTTTCTATTTCTTGTTAAAATTTTCAAGACTTTTCTGAAATATGTCAAACTTTCCAGTTATTTATATTATGCACTATACACAATTAAAATGTTATTACAAGATACTCAGTAATAGTTCTTTCTACTGCAGGTATCACCAAAGGCACTTTCTAGCCTCAGCATTATTGAGCTATGCCATTCAGACTTGCCAGTTATTTAAACCCATTTGACATGGAATACGGATAAAAGAAAATGACCAAGTGATCCGCTATGCCCAATGCTAATTTCCCAATCTAATGCAATGCATTTATGAACAATAAACTTTACCTCCTCTTTAGCTTATAATATTGCAAACTTAAAAGTTTGTATATGTACAGTATAGAAAACAGTTTCTGCAGAAATGACCATCGCCAGGCTCCAATGTCAGACTGCTCAAATCTTTATTTTTTTCTATTTCACACTCATTCCAAAATGCCATGGCAACAATCACAGGAGGATCTCGAAAATACAAATGTATCATTCCCTTGTTAGGACTCTGCATTGGTGTTTAAATAATTTAGAACTACTTTCAGAATTCTGATTACGCTTTATTAGTAATATTATTATTAATTATATAAGTACCAGTTTAGCACTATTTTGCTTTGCTGTAGTTGATAATTGCTTACACTTCACAAAGAATAAAGCGATCACAAGAAAAAGTCCTTTTATAATTCACATGGTAAATAAAACTATTCAAGGAGTACAGCCTTTAAACCACGAAATAATATATCCACCAAATTGAAGGATGCCTTATTAGTTTCAGCATTCATAACAAGACTAACTGGGGAATCACTTTTTTTGGTACTTTTTAACTCTCATTTATCTACTGTAATTTTCTAGTAAAATGTAATTTTACCTTCTTACTGGGTCTTGATGTCATCCTTGATAAGTAGGGCACATAAAGAAATGGCTGGTTTATTACAGAATGTTCTGCATACTAACTCTGCGTTGGGAGATAACAATGCTATGGCAGCCATCTTTGACGTCATGAAGAAATATACAATGTGAGCAGTTTGCAACCATGAGGGATGCCATGATGCTGGTCTTACAAGAAAGCAGAGCATTGCTCTGGTATAATATTAATGGAGTCAGGGCAGCCAGACCACTGAACTTATGTTATAATTAACATTTTTACAGGACAGAAACTGAAGAATTAATATCCAGAGAAAATACAAAATGTGGCAGATCACTAGGTTTTCTGAAGAAGCTGTGGTCTCTTGTATTCCTGCAGTGTCCTTCGAAACTTTGTGAGCAAGAGATGACAAAGTGTATACCCAGGGCCATCTTCACAGCATTATAGGCCCCCGGGCAAAGCAGTGCACTGAGGCCCCTACCTACACAACCACTCCGCAAGTCACAACATACATAGATTAGCATGGGGCCCCTACGCTTGTGGGGCCCCCGAGCAACTGCCCAGCATGCCCATGCATTAAGATGGCCCTGTGTATTCCAACAGTAATCCCAGTGGGCTAAAAGCTTTTATTATGAAATTTCTCAACTGACCATCCCGCAGGGATAAGAAGATTCTCGGCTTGTCTTGTTATGACCAGAATTCTGTATCTACTTTTTTGCTGGTTACTCCCCTCAAACAATGGTCACCCGTAAAGTGATGTCACTGGTGATTAAAAGAGTGTGAGAGGAGTTGGTTACAACCCTTCTTTCTATATCCTGCATCCCCCAAGCTCACAAATGCCAAAGTTGGCTCTTGAAGCTATTGGTAATTTTCATGTTTTGGATGCATTACCATTGTAATGCCAACTGTTGTCTTCATTCTCTCGTTCTTAACTGTTGTTCCATTTCTACTGGTGAGAGATCAGTTCACCAGCTAACTCCAGTTTTTAATGGTCTATTCTGTTTTGACTTTTGCACATTTAACTTTACATTGCATAGCTGTCTGTGGTACCTTTATATTACTACAGTATGTTCTTCCAGCAAGCTCCTTTTTGTATCCTCGAGTGCTTAAGGGAGTTAGTTAGTTCATATATAAACCCTTGACACATTTTTAGAAAGTCACCATGCACTGGAGAAATTCTTAAGGACTGAATAATAGGAAATATCCCTCTATATAAAAAGGTTGATAAGGCAGATCCAGATAACTGAAGGCCAGTAAGCTTGATGTGCATCTCCGGTAAATTAATGCAAGGAAACATTAAGAATACGATTGAGCAACACATGGAAAGAACAGGAGTTTTGCAGGATTGTCAGAATGGGAAGATGAAGGTTGTGTTTTACTAACATGCTGGGATTCAATGAGGAAGCAACAAAAGGATACGATTAGAGTGGTGCATATGATATTATTTATCTTGATTTTCAGAAAGCATCTGATAAGATGCCACATGAGAGGTTGGGTATCAGACTAAAAGAATTTTGAGTTCAAGGTGTAAGGTGTAGATGGGTGCAGAATTGGCTGAAACATAGGGGACAGGGTTATAGTGCAAGAAATCTCAGAACTGGGTGATGTTAAGAGTGGTGTCCCTCAGGGGTCACTGCCGGGGCTCATGCTATTTTTAAATGATTTGGATAGGAATGTGCATAACAAGCTGGTTAGGTTTGTAGATAAACCCAAGAAAGGGCAGAATAGCAGATAATCTAGAATGCACTGAATCATTAGAGAGGGACCTGGACAGGATAAAGACTTGGCTTAGTTTAGTTTAGTTTAATAATAAAGTAAAGCTGTGACAGGAATTAGTGCAGTGGATTAAGGGTGTTACTTTAAAATGTGTTTAACAAGAACACCGGGACACAGTTGGAAACTTGTTAAGGGTACACTTAGCACAAACATTAGTACGTTTTTATTCACATAGAGAACCATAGACACATGTAATACATTACCAAGTAGGACTTTAGGACCCTTAAATATTTGACTTAATGTTACTTTTGAGTAATTAAGTGGACAGGATTGGCCGGCTTTGTTGGGCTGTATGGCCTGCTCTCGTTTCCTAATGTTCTAATTACAGCAAGTTCTACAATTGTTCTGAGTAGTAAGATTTCTTCTTTTTCTTTCTTTTTTATTGACTGTTATAGGATCAGAAATTTGACCTAGCCTCTGTTATACAAGTAGGTAAATGGAGTATTCTTGAATATATTGTAGTTTTAATACTATACTACTGAAAGACCCTAACATCCTAAAATACATTTTTTCCAGATTAGAAGACTTCACCTTTTCGAACACTGGCTCAGTTATCGGTACGCAAATTATAAGAAGAGAATTTCATATAGAGAGGGGTTTGCGCGATCAGCAAGATCCTTTATTGCTCCCGGAGGAAATTCTTTTTGAAAGATACCGCTTTAGCCGAGGGGGAATATTGTACCTCAAAAATTTATTAGGACCTTATATTTGAAGTCAAACTCGGCGAAGTCGGGCTCTCACAACCACACAGACAGTATGCATTGTTTTGAGGTTTTTTGCAAGCGGCACTTTTTTTATATACTGTAGGCGATGTGGAAAATCTACCTAAAAGTGCAGCTTGCCAGGCAATTCGTAAAGTCTGTTTGGCTCTGAAATATTTCCTTCGGGTTTTCATAGTGTTTCCTGGACACATGCGTGTGCAGACAATAAAAGAGGCGTTTCATGCCATTGCAGGTAGGTAATACACAGGTAAAAACACCCACAGTTCCATAAAGAATCTCACAATCAGCCTAACATTCTCATTACCCAGGGTTTCCAAATGTGATTGGGGCACATGGGACTGATCAGAGTGGAGTTTGATCAAACATTATTTGGAAAATGTACCTCTCCTCCTGATGAATAATCAGACACAGTGTCTATATCAAATATTTGACCTTTGTCAATATCTTGTTGGTCAGACACAGGTTCTAGGGTTATGACATTCCCTGCAACTGACCCCCAAAAAAAAGAGGGCTATATGGAACCTACCTATGGCACAAATTGAGGACAAATATATGCAATGACCATCCTTTACCTGAAATGAAGTGACCACTGCATTCTGCCACTGGTTCTGAGGAGGAGCTTCCCCCTGGAATGCCCTCAGAAACAGGGCGATGGGCATTTTGCTGGAGAGCCAACTCTTCTGCAGGGGTTAGGTCTGGACCGCATGGACCTCCACCTGTTTTTTGCTTGACTGCCTTCTTATTAGCTTTAAAATTAATATTCTTTACATTATATATGACTCTTTATGTCAACAATTCTTTAAATAGTTATATACCAATATTTACCACTTTGAAGTATATTCTTGTACTTCACTTTAACCTGTTCCTGTGTTCTCTTTGTGCTTATGTTTGATCTGGAATTATGACATATTAAATAATAATGAATCTGACACATAGGAAATGAAATGCTACTTTCAGTAAGTACAATTCACACATGTTTAATTTGTCGGCAACTTTTTGCCAGCCGTCTTTTCTGGTTTGGGCTGTTTTTGCAGTGTTACCCCTTGTGCATATTAAATCTTGAAATTCTTCATGTCCTTCGAATAAAAGTTCTTACTCTGCTTGTGTGAAAAAAAAAATGCGCCCGTTCTTTCATCATTTTGTTACAGCCTATCAAAGACTTGCTGATCATGTTTTCTAGACTCAATATATATGGGCTTTTCAGTCAGCGCGGGCACACGCATTCATCTCGTATGATTAGATCCAGCTAAACTAATCTACTACACAGCTGCGTTTGAAAAACCGACTTATCACGGATGAGTTTCACTGACATTAACTCATCCAAGATGAGGCATCTGATCTCGGATGATTTAAGCGACGTACGGAAAATACCCCCTTGGTGTTGCTAAGTGGTCCCTAGTGTGTGTGTTTGTCTTGTGGCAAGTTGACGCCATGACCAGGTGTTGTTCCTGCCTTGTGCCCAGTGATTTCTGGGATAGGATTCAGTTGACCTGGATAAGCAGATTAAGAAGATGGATGGATGGATAATTATTAGCCCAAAGACATGTGGGTTAGGTGTATTGTCAATGCTAAACTGAACCCAGAGTTTGTGTATGCGTATGTGAGTTTACCCTGTGATGGATTGGCATCCTGTTCAAGAATTGTTCCTGCTTTGTGCTTGGGTTTAGAAAATGAATGGATGGAGGGATAATTTTTTGATTGCATAAAACTATAAGAACACAGATTATTTAATTAAAATAAAAGCCTTCTTTTGATTTATGGATATTTGCAATCAGTTGGACTCTGTATATATACTTTTTAGAATGTTGTTCTCTGTAAAAGTTGTAATTCAATTAAATTTAATTAGATACAACATAAAATTATTTTGCCGCACCTATATAATGTTATTTAAAACACATGATTGTCTGTTTATCCTGATTTTTAGAAAAGGAGCTCTAAGACTTCTCCTTCAGTTGGCCTGTGACTGTGAGTTTGCCTTCCCATCAATTTCTTAATCAAACTACAGTCATAATTATCAGTGTGACCAGCTTAATTAAATTTATACTTTTATAGTAATTAATTACATCAAGTAAAAATGACAATAGGGTTTATTTGGTGTTAGTGTGGAATTTATGTTTGTGGTTTATACAGTAGAATAGACTCTTTTATGATGTTTTTGCCTCCTGCTTTATTTTGGAATATAACTGAAGAAGCACTATGAAGAGCACAGATGCACAAATTATGATTCATTATGTTTTCTTTCGAATCAACTGTTTTATGCTTGTGGCTGATACAGATTAAACTTGCTAATTAATAAGGACAACAATAAAGAAGATCATGTAACAAAAAGGTAACAATGATGTTATTCCAGGTACACATTTTGACCCATGTATAAGAAGAGGAGAAAGAGTAAGTAAAATATACAAAAAAGCTCATCAAACTGTTTTTTTAACATGTTATATAAGCATTAATTATATTTTTCTGCTCTGTGGTGTTGCACAGTGCTGCAGAAATCTTTATAACAGTAGGAAATGTGTTGAAATGTATCAGTTATATAGAAACTTTAATTATTCTGTGAATTACTTTTACACTCGTAATCGTATATGGAAACCATGCTGGGGGATTTTTTTCCCCTTTAGGTGGTGTTATTGGCTAAACAGGAGATCCGTAATAACAGTAACTAACCAGTCTTTTTCTCCAATTGGGATTAAGCGGTGGGGGGGTGCAGAGACTTACTCTATCAGGAATACAGGTATTTAAGAGAATATAACAAGAAAGGAAATATGCCGGTACATCATTAATGAAATGCTCACTTAATACTTACATGTTTAAATCCCACTTGTCTCACTGTCGCCCGGAGCGCCAATTTACTAGACAGGGCTTTAAGTGTATGAATATCTTATTAACTTTGTTCATTTGGGTGTTTAAGTGTTCTTTTTGATTACTGGAAATGCTAAATTGCTATTGGGAGCTTCTAAGCACACCTAACACTTAAGGTTCAATATGCTTATTGCTGCCTGGAGATTTCACCAATGCGCCAAAATAAGAACTGTTGTCGGCAGAAGTAACTGGCTACCCATTGGTCTGTCAACAGTGACATTTTAAAATATACATCCATAACTGAGTGAAATTTGTATATTTCACCTGTTTTTTCACTCTTTTAAAGTGATACGTTAATCAATATTAATTTAAATTGTTCACATTATTTTAGTAGTTGTCACTATTGTTCACTGTTTGGTTAATTTCAGTAAATTTAAATGAATTTAATTCATTACTTGTCTGTGGTTTGTTGCTATTTAATAGATTTGAAACTTGCCATTTAATAGTGTATGGTCTATGAGTTGTTTAATTTTTACTAAACAAAGGTAAGACTGGGAGTTTATATATTAGGGGATATGGGAAGAGGCTTAGGAAAGCCAAAGAGTTGCATAAGTACTGACACTCTGAAGGAAATGTGGCTGTGCAGGTTTATTTTAAGACTTTTGCATTTTTTTAATAGATAGATAGATAGAACTTTATTTATCCCCTGGGGAAAATTTGTTTTTTTACAGAAGCTGGTTAAAAAAATAAATACATACACACACACACTAAAAAAAACTGAAAAGAAAGAAAATGTCTGACTTGGCAGTCACAGTCACAGTGAGGCATTATGCTAGCATATTGCTGTTGGTATATTAAAGGAGCCCCAGTAGCATTTCTTGACACACTTCTGCTGAATAATTTATTAACTGAAAGTCCTCAGTGTTCGTGTGTCAGAGAGAGGATATGAAGCATTGTTCATGATGGCGCTCAGTTTTGTTTTCATTCTGCCCTTTGCTACGACCTCAGGATGTCCAGAGTATGTCCCATAGCTGAGCCTGCCATTTTAATTAGTTTGTTAATTTAGTGGGCCTGTACTGAAGTGAAATTAATGGCTAAGCATACAAAAATCGCAGTGGCAATCACAAAATTGTAGCATATGTGAAGGATGTCACTTCCCACATTAAAGGATTGCAGTCTCCTAGGAAAAAAGAGTCTGCTCTGCCCTGTCCTATTTAGCTCTTCTGTGTTGCAAGACCTGTCCAGCCTGTCAATGATGTCAACTGCAAGTACTTATAATAGTGCAAAACCTACACATCCGCTTCCTGATTAGTGACTGGGTGTAGATGCAATTGATGCAGCAAAAGTCAACGCTTGCTTTTGCTGATGTTTAGTTGCACACAATTCTTTCTGCATGAAGAAAGTTTTCCACCCTTATCCACACTCCCATAAGTTCAGAGCGTCTGAGAATTTCTGCAAATGACATGACCTAGTGTTATATTTATACTCTGAATTGTTCAGAGTGAGAGAAGGGAAAATGAGATAGGACTGTTCCTAGTGGTGCTCCAGTGTTCTCATGTCTGTATCAGACATACAGTCCTTGAGCCTCACCATCTGCAGTCTGACGGATAGACAGTCCATTATCCAGGACATCATAGGCTCATCCACCTGCATATCTCTGAACTTACCCCTTAATAGGGATGACAGGATGGTATTGAAGGCATTTGAGAAATGGTGCCAGCTTTCTGCAGGTGAGAATAAGCTTTGTGGAGCAGATAAATAATTGCAACTTCCACTCCAATCTTCATCTGATGGGCAAATTGCAGTGGGTCCAGGTGATCTACTACAAGAGCACTCAAATAATCCTGAACCAGACCTCTCAACAGTCTTCAGAATATAAGACATAAGTTTCAATGGTCTTTAATCATTAGGCGAAGAGGGGCCTGACTTCTTTAGAACAAGAACAATGCAAAATGTTTTCCACAGCAGCTGCATTTTTTGCAGCCATAATGACAAACTGAAGAGGTGACGAGGGCACCACAATGTCAACCCAGGCCTTAAAACACAAGGACTGACTCTGGTCCCACAACTTTACCTGTGTGTAGCTTCCTTAGTTATATCCTTACTTGGTCTTCAGTTATGGACAGTGCACACTGATGCTCAGAGATGGACTCGTCACTGGCCATTCCTGTTAACGTGGTAGAAGGTGTTGATGTAGTAGGGATGGTGTGGAAGATCTTTGGAAGATAGTGGCATTGGGAGGGAAAATCACCTGAGTCCTGGATAGCTTGAGTCCAATAATTATGCCCTGTTCTTTCCAGACATCTTCATATAATTCTGAAAGTGTTGTCTATTTTTGTTTTCTATCCTTCCTTTCAGTCAGTCAGCTTTTTTCAGAATTATCTATGTATACTTCAGAATCTCTTTGAAGATTTTTGAATCAGTTTTGAATCCTCCCTTTTAATCATTCAGGTGATTTTTAGCTCCTTAGGAATCCAGGGCTTGATGTTTGGAGAGCATCGCAATGTCTTCAAGAGTACCACAGTGTCGACACAGAAGTTATTGTAGTCTGTGATGCAGTGATTGAGTTTCTCAATATCAACCTAATGTGACTTGAACATCATTTCCCAGTCTGTCATTTGGAAGCAGAACTATTTTAGCATTCAAGCTGAACTTCATTATTATTTATTATTAAGCTGAACCAGGCTGTGGTCAGATCTGCTGAAAGGTGCAAGAAGTTTGCACGTAAAGGCATCTTTAACATTTAAATAGAGCAGGTCCAGCTTGTTATTTTCTTGAGTGGAACATGACTTAAACTGATGAAAGTCTGTCATTGTTCCTTCCAAAGTCACATGGTTGAAGTCACCACATATTATAACTGCAGAATCAGAGTGATTCATCATTACAGTCTGGGTTGCATATTTTTATATTTATGATTTTAGTTATTTCTGTATAGTTTTACATCTTTTCTACCCCATTTGCACTTCTAGTTTTTTAGAAAAATTGCCTGCCATTCTAAGATTCTGTACATTTATTTTGACTAGTAATCTGTTTATGTGTATTCTCACATAATGTGAGAAGCACTCACTGTGATAGCCATGTTTGTCTGTCTACATGAAATAACTTGGCCACCCTATAAAGTGATTTCTGTTGAAATTCTGCACACTTATTCTTTAAGTCGATTTGTCAAGGCAATTCAATTTATGCTGAGATATCTTGAACCGATTATATTGTACAATTGAAATTTCAAAATCTCCCCTTGGAAAGCATCGGTGAATCTGAGAACTCATCTGCCTTCAAAAAGAGAAACATATAATGCAACATTAAGTAAGAATTAGTTTACTGTTTGAATTTGACCTTGACAGGGGTTACACTAACTTTCGTATTTTGTACATTTTCCTCTATTCACCTCTAATAGCTGCTTCTTCTTCTTTCGGCTGCTCCCGTTAGGGGTTGCCAGAGTGGATCATCTCCACATATTGATTTGGCAAAATTTTACACCAGATGCCCTTCCCATTTATCTGGGCTTGGGACCAGCACAAAGAAACACACTGGTTTGTGCATCCCCTGTGTCTGGGTTCACCTCTAGTTAATGAAACATCACCAAACTGTATGCATTGGTAGGAAGTCACTGTCAGGAGCTGCTTGTGTGTTCACGCCAGTGGGCAATCCTCTAATGGCATGTCCGGCAAGGCTTATAGGGAAACCTCTGCATCACCAAATAGTTTCTGCTTTATGAAGTCTTCCTAGCTGTTTGAGTGTAAATGGAAGGAAACCAGTGCATCAGCATTTCACTCATCCTGATGTTTCAGTTGTACCAGCCAAGTTAGATACATAAAAGTATGAAATGCAAGCAATGAAAACAAAATGTTATCTAGTTGAAATACCCTATGGCGGGTAAGCCGTTATGTACAAAGTAAACAAACATTTACTCAATGTTAACCTTACACTGAACCAACTTCACAGCTCCATTATCTGTTGATTTTGTTGATTTTAACAATTTACTATTCACTGTTTTACTGACACTATAATTTAACATCAGAGTGACGCATTCACCTGATGTCCATAATGGTCAATTGCTGTAATGAAGTTCACTTCCCTAACATTTGTCAAAACACAACAGTTTTGAAAGTCCAAGTTCATGAAAAGGTTCATGAAAATTACTATGTTAAGTTATGTTTATTTTTATTGCAACTGTCACTGTGAATATGGTGTGTGCGTTAAGTGAGAGTGGTCATTGTAAGTCCAGACATGTATTCAGCCTTTAGTCCAATCCTAGAGAGAGAGAGAGAGAGAGAGAGAAAGGGAGCCTTTGGACCCCAATACTGAAGTGGACTGCCATGGTTTCAGAGTCTACCTACTGAACTCAGCCCATTGAGGGCTACAGGGCCTGCACAGTCCTTGAAGGCACCTAAATGTCACGCCAAGTGTACATTTTCAAACATGCTATATATTATGTCAACATTCTTCTTTGAACCTGACTTACTCAAAAGGTGCACTTGAAAAGTGCAGCACATATTATAGACTTTCAGAGAAATAACACAGTTTAGTGTATGACAAGCAGTCACACAGGTATGAATTAGTGGCACAGGACAATGCCAGAACATGGCATGGCCTTAAAAAAACAATAAAGTAGTAATGCAAATCTATTTATGAATTCAGGAAGAACAGAATCTCCAAAGATACTATAGTGGGCACTCTAGAAGTAATTTAATTGCAGGCTGTCGTGGATCAGCCAGGGTTTTATCCTTCTTTAATACTATCATCATAAAATATTATTTTGTAAATATTATTGATGATGTTTTTGTTTTCTTTTTTATGTTGTACTGTATGGTTCAATGAACATTTTGTTTTTTGATAGTTTTGAATTTATGAACATTATGATTCTGGTTCATTCTTCAGTTATTTTTAATTAATTCTGCACTTTTATATATGTGTGTTTTTTACCATTCTTAATATTGTTATGATGGACATTATTTATTACGTTTTTATGTGTTTTCTCAATCTTGTGTAAATGAACTTTGTCTTTTTAGGTGTCTTTTTTACCTCACAGAATCAGTTTTTTGGTTTTCTGTTTAAAGCCTCCTAAGAAAAGTTATGATTTTTTTATAGTTATGATGTCTTATTGGGTGCCACCATTTTCTGTTATTCTTCATTGCAGTTTTTGTGGTGATTTTAACCAGAATGCACTGGGAGATGTGTCATGTTTGATTTTGCCATAGCGACCAATTAAATGTCCCTTAATAATGCGAGATCTGGGTTTTGAGAAGATTCCAGGGAGTTATTTCTTTTGTTGTGATGCTGGTTTTAAAAGACTTTTTTTTCAGTATTTTTTGCTTGACTTTAACATAAGTTTGAAAGATCATTTTTTTAAGGATTGGTGTTTTTATTTATGTATGTATGTATGTATGTATGTATGTATGTATGTACTGTATGTATGTATTTATTTATTTATGTGGTTTCCCTTGAATATATATGGATAAAGTATATATTTATCTAGGATTTTGTAGGGTCAAGAATAAAAAAAATTAACAGTATTTTCCAATTGGAGGATGAAATAAAAAAGCAAAAAATTATTACCATTATGCCACAACACAATCTTTAATTTGTTTTTGGGCTTCATCTTTCCGAATCTTTAGCGTCAGTTGTACCTGTGGCACAATTCTCCAAGAAGAGTGATGAATGTGACGTCTGCAGTGCAACCTTATTTAGAGCGGCACAGACGTTTATTCCTTATCTGAGACTGGCAGATATGAATCTTAAAACACATATCTGAAAAAAACTTTCTCTGTCCTTCTAATAATTAGGATCCTTTTTTTCTGTTAATTGGTCCTTGGTTTTTGGTTTGCACTTTCAATTTAGTCCTCCTGATCACTTTGATTTCTGGTGTTGACTTCGACTTGTTTTTTACAATGTTTATGTCATGGTTATATTCATTAAATACATAATGTCTCAATCTGAGTCAATAAAATGTCAATTTCCAGTTTCGAATTTGCCATGTTTTCTTACTACAGTACATCTTTTTTTCCTGGTTCTTACTATTAAAAAGTCCCGCAGACAAAAAGACAAAATAAACAATTTTTCATGAAGAATCTGATTTTGATATTTACTGTATTTGGATCTCCAGATTAATTTCAAATTTGTTCATATTTTTTCATGTCATATTATTTTGTGTTTATGCTCCACCATTTAGTCAACACTTAACACCCCAGCTGCAGTATTTGTCCCCCGGAGTTATACATCAGTGGCTAAGCAAAGCATGTCTTTGCTATTCTTGGTAGTTCACATTTTCAAGCAAAGTAGTGAGGTGTGTTTTGCAATTTTTTTGACTACTTTTTTTGGTTCTTCTCTTTAACTTGATGGTCAATTTAATCTCCTTCCCAGTTTTGCTTCTTGCCTGTCTGACTTCACTGTTGGCTTTTTGTTCGTTTCACAGTTCCTTTTAAAATCTCAATAACATAATTTGTGTTCTTGAGCATGTGCATAACAATGAATGCTTATTTTTTGGTGTCTTGTCCATCACATTATGTTTCTTATGTCTTGCATATGAAACCAAACCAGGTGGGGGCACATAATGCTGCAGCCTGGGAGCCACCCCAGTCTGCATATGTGTGACTTATGATGGACAGCGTCCTGCCTTATACTTGGTGTTGAAGGTATAAACTCCAACCCTGTCCAGATTTAGAGTTATGGGTCAAGCTAACATGCAAATGTCTAGAATGGAAAGAAAATGAAGTACCCAGGAAACAATATCACTCTACCAGCACTACGGAGCTATGAAACTTTTTAATTATTTATATTTTCAAATGAGTTTTACATTGCACATAAATACATTGTATTGAAAGTAATGTGTTGTCTATACAGTTCCAGTTGTAAGAAGAAAGATTTGAAAGACTGCTTCTTATATAACGGATCATTGTCCAACAATTTAGCCCTAAATATAAAATTTTTCCATTTGTATTTCAGGTAAGAGATGTAGATAAGGGATTTTTTTAGCCTCCAGTTACACATTCATTTATTTTCAACAAGACCTTTTTGTTTGGATTAAGGAGAGTTCTGTAAAATAAAGACTTGCTCTCTTTGAATACCCATAAAGAAGAATTAGATTTTTTTTAATGAAATTTGTAAATTCTCAACGAGTAGTGTAATGTTAGGTAATGAAAATGGTGACATTATAAGTCATCTTTAATTCCAATGGCTTTATGCAAACAGCAAGAGAATTCCTATTGAGTGCGAGTGAAATGGAAATCAATTCATGCAATAGTTGACATTCAGATGGACGAGACAGCTGTGCTGCTGGTGCAAACTAATGTTAGGGGTAGGATTTAATATGAAAAGGTTAGGCATTCATTATTATGGCACTGAAATGCCAAAGGTTTCTTCAGGTGTAAACCATTTGAATGGCTTATATATAAACTAACAACAGTACTCCAGCAGCTGTTACATACAATTAAATTGTAGCTATCTTGTCAAAATGGACTGAGTGCTCACATCTGCAGTTGGGTAATTTACCATTTTTATTTTGGTAGAGCTATCACATCCTTAAAATTTAAGTCATAAATTGAATGCGTTGGTTTGCCAATAAAACTTAATAGATAAGGTTGAAGGAATATTATTTATATTCCTCCACCTTTCTCATTCATGTAAACAACTGCCAGATAGTGGAAGGTACCTTAAGAGTACTTTTTATTTTACAAATTGTGATACTACTTAAATAAAATAGAATTGCTCCTTTTTAAATGATTTCTTCTTCTCATTAGTCATTTTTCAGGCTTCCAAGAGTTACTTCAAAGTCTCCTCCATTGAGATATACTAGTGCTGCAATCTGGCAACTCTGACCCATCCATGCGCAACATTTTGGAGAAACTGGGAAACTGGACGACACCCTCGATAAACTAGGAAAATGCAGACAATCCAGCTAACTGACAACTTACGTGAATAAGCATTTATATCACTGAGTTGTTATTAGAATGTGTCTTGCTGTCATCTGCTCGGAGTCAATGGAGACTCTGACTGGGGCTCTCGAGAAACTGAGCGAGGGGCGTAGTATAGCGGGTCCGCAGTTCAGAAAGAATGAATAGCCGTTTTAATAAATTATTAATTGGCCAGCTCATTGTCCATGGGTGCACTCACACAGCTGCAGGGAGTTGGTGGAGTAATTGGGGTGAGACGCTCTTTCTCGTTCTTTCGCAATTGCTTCATCAACTTCCTGTGGTGCCGCTGCGCCCACGGAGACTTATAAGAATAAGCACAAGAGAGGAGAGAGGAAAAAAGACAAGAAAAGAAAGCGGAGGTTAAAGTATGGAAGAAGAGGCAGACAGGAGAGAGAAAGCAAGTTGGTGTAGTGAACGGAAGCAGGTGGACTGGAGGGAAACCCCAAAGGGGAACGAATGGCCATCACTCAGGAGGGAGCTGTGGGTCACTCCTGTTGAGCAGCCTGGGAGCAGCAGCAACCATCATGCTCTCGAGGTGCTTTCACTGGGTGGAGCCAATGACAGTGGTGGAAATGAGGAGTGCCCACGTCAGTTGGAGCCCAGATTGGCAGTATTTCGGGTAGAGCGGGGCTGGGGTTGCCCATGGAAGCCATGGGATTGGCGGTGGGGACATGGGCCAGATGAAATGGGTGTATACACCTGTTGATAGACGCCTCTCCGGGCTCGAGGTCCAAATAGGATAAGCAGGAGAGGCGTCAGTTTTAAAGGAAGGCACTAGGGCTTGTGGAATTTTAAATGAGTTTCCTGTACTGCGTTGTTTAGCCTCGTTTTATTGGATTTATTTATTGGATTTTAACCTTCACCAGACACATTCATTTTATGGATTATTTATTGACATTTAGAGCACAGCACATTTTTAATAAAGTAAACTTTTCCCCTTGCTTCATGTATGTTTTGTCCTTATCTGCCATGCTCACCCGGTTATGATATTGACAGTTTTGGGTTCAACAGGTTCCCAAAAATGAAGAGGAAGCATGGAGCTGACCCGCACCATCACAAGGGGTCTGAATATAAACCAAGATCCAGGCCTTTAGTGATCTATTGGGAACAGCGATCAACAGTGTGTCTGTCTGCGAAGAGAATGTTGACCACATTGAGAGGTTTAATTAACTTGGCTGCCACATTTATGTCTCTGGTGACTCTTTTTACGAAGTCAGTAGACGGATTGGGATAGCTAGGGGGCTCAAAAATGTCACTGGAAAGGGGTGTGTGGTGCTCCCGATATCTTTGTAAAAGGATGACAGTCCAAGTCTTTAAAGTCCTGGTGCTTCCTGTCTTGCTATATGTTTGTGAGACATGGACCTGATTCCAGTGACCTGAGGCAAAGACTTAACTCCTTCAGTACTGTGTCTCTTCAGAGAATCCTTGGATACAACTGGTTTGACTTTGTGTTGAACAAGTGGTTGCTCATGGAATCCCAAATGAGGCACATTACCTACATTGTAAGGGATGGTCAATTATGGCACTAAGGCCATGTGGCGTTGTAACAGCCGACCCCTTACCCAGCCGGCATCTACACCTCCAAGACCTGTGGCCTGGATGAATTACTGAGATTAATCTAAATATCAAGCCGTACCTCTAACAAATGAAATTTTCCCCACAATCGACGGTTTAAACAAGCACGCAAAAACAGATGATATGTAGAAATAGGTGAATATATTAAAACAGAACACAACAAAGCACTATTGCACATACCCCATGTAGAATATATATGTATATCCCTCCACCAGAGCAATACCCTAACAACACTATATATATACACACAACAACAAACCCTCCCTTGCCCCTGTAACATATAACAAACAACAACGAATAACAACAATGAATGAAATACGGAATGAATGATCGTGAACTTGAGTCCGAGTGTACAACTGTCCTGAATGCGGATGACTGGTCAACAGATAAGAAATGCGTTTGTATTTCCCGGAATAAATGGAGCAACCTCACCATGAATCCTCGGCTTGTGGTGGATGATGTAATCCGACCCTGGGGTCTCTGGTGATGAGGGAATTGGAGTCAGTCCGGTGGAATGAAAACAAACTGGATACAAAGGAACGATGTGGTGAATAGCAGGTAAGTTGATGCGTCGTGGTGAAAATGAAAATCTCCATTTCTCTTCCCCTTGTTCTCTCCCGATTGTTTATATAGTACTGCCGGATGTAATTGATTGATCGTTAACAGGTGTTTTCCATTTTGGGGCTGTGGTCTCTTTCCATCATCCGTCCCTCTTGAATTTACGGGGACGACATTTACTGATGCACACAAACAGCAAACGGGATGATGGAAACAAAACGCACTCAGTACAAACATTGAACAACACTACTATGTAGCCCTGCTACAGCGTGATTCCCTGAGGGCGACCTGGCTCACAGGATTCTCATTGTTGTGGACCTATGTAGCTGGACCAGGCCAAGGGGATGCCCAAGTAACACCTGGCTGTGGCAGATAGATGGTCATTTACTGGAAGGTGGAACTGGACTGAGAGTCTGCCTGGGGGGTTGCCAACCGGGATCCCAAGCTGTTTCATGGGTGCGGCAACACGCTGTACCAGTGCATGCTCCCCAACCTGACCAGATCTAATGTACACTGTTTAAAACAGATTCTTCCTAATTAAAAAAAGACAACTGAAAACATCCATCTATCAATCATTTTTTAACCTGCTTATTCCAGATCAGGGGTATGGAGGACAAGAGAGTATCTCAGCAGCTTGTTTACCTTTTCCATTGTATTAATTCCTCTTTCCCTGACTGGACACAGCGATTTGCATGTACAGGCTTCTTCCAGTTCTAGTTCCAAGGACCCACAAAATTACTGTTGGAGGCACACTTAACTACAAGGCCAGCATATAACAGATGTTCCACTATTTTCCCAATTTAAATTAAGGTTTATAGTACATTATTTTACAAGAGTGTACTGTTTGAGCTGTGTGTATGGCCTTTCACAATATTTTAATGTCCTTTTTGCTTGATTGTAATTTTGGCAGATGCTATCACCAAATGTTTCTAACTCTGTTTAGAAACTGTGCCCCCTAAAGTTAATCCATCCATTATCCAGCCCGCTATATCCTAACTACAGGGTCACAGGGGTCTACGCCACCGTGCCACCCCCTAAAGTTAATTTTATCTGTAATTATGATAGGAAGGACTTTTTCCTTGCCAGACAAGCCTTATTTAATCCTTTTATAATTGTTCATTCTTTTTAATCCCTTGAACCAGAAAATATTTGTATCTTTCACTATATATGTACGTTAGTTAGTTAGGTTATGTTAAATTGATAGATGTATTTTCTTAGTTATGTTTGACTATGTATTACTGCATAGTCAATGGAAGGTTCTGTTATACTTTTCACAAGCTAAATTGAAAATGGAGTATTCTAATTATTTCTTGTCACTCTGACCACAGATTAGTTCAGTTTATGATATGCCTTTCAGTTGGTAAGGCATGGAGGGCAAATAGTTTCAAATCAAACTGAATGTATTGAATGTACTGATGTACTAAAGTGAAGCCTATAAGTTTGCCATAGAAAATTAACGATTTTTAAGTATAGAAGTTTAACAAGAGAAAGCTAATATTGTAAAGAAAGCTTTTTTTCCCTTTTTGCTTTTAATTCTGCATGTGTAATAACTTTTTTCTGATTTCTCATAATTTGTTCCTTTTTTAAATTTTCACTAAACTTTTTAAAGCACACTTTTCGGACTGAGAGATTTCTTTCTTTTGTGTTTGATTCTGCTGGATCTGCCTTGCCAACTCAATAACTGGTTGACTTTGGGAACCTAGAGAAGACACAGCTACAATATCCATCCATCCATCCATTTTCTAACCCGCTGAATCCGAACACAGGGTCACGGGGGTCTGCTGGAGCCAATCCCAGCCAACACAGGACACAAGGCAGGAAACAATCCTGGGCAGGGTGCCAACCCACCGCAGGACACACACAAACACACCCACACACCAAGCACACACTAGGGCCAATTTAGAATCGCCAATCCACCTAACCTGCATGTCTTTGGACTGTGGGAGGAAACCGGAGCGCCCGGAGGAAACCCACGCAGACATGGGGAGAACATGCAAACTCCACGCAGGGAGGACCCGGGAAGCGAACCCGGATCTCCTAACTGTGAGGCAGCAGCGCTACCACTGCGCCACCGTGCCTTACCCCACCTACAATATATATATATATATATATATATATATACAGTATATTGTTGCCCCTTAAACCCAACAGACAGACACACAGGACCCAAGGTAAAAGCACTAAGAAGATATTTATTAAGGTTTCTTCTTTCACAGTGCCCTTCAAGCACCACAGCCACCAACAGATAACTAAATAAACACAATATTATTCACACTAATTCCAATTCTCTCCTCCACACCTCCCAGAAAGCTCTGTCCTACACCTCCCGACTCCCGACTCACTTGCTGGGTTCACAGCAGTCTTTTATACAGTATAGTATTTGACCCTGAAGTGCTTCCATTTTTCCTCCCACGTGACTTGCCAGTACTTCCGGGTCAGATGGAGGACTTGAGTTTTCTTCAGCCCGGAAGTACTTCGGAGCTTCCGTCCTCGTGACTTGGGAGTTCTTCCGGGCTATGGATGAAACACAACTCCTCCAGTCCTCTTGCAGCATCCCCTGGCAGTACTCACGGCAGCCAACAGGGCTGTGGTATTACACTACATGTCCCATAGTGCCCTGCGGGAATCCGGGGCACTGCTGCAGTCCAGGGGAGTTGCCATCTAGCGCCTTGGGGGAGGCAGTGTCCTACAAAAGCTGCCTTCCCCTGTCCTGCATATGTTTTACTGTATATTCTAAGAGTATTGAGTTAAATAAGATGCAAAGAGTTGTGAGAAACTGCGGTGGGCTGGCGCCCTGCCCGGGGTTTGTTTCCTGCCTTGTGCCCTGTGTTGGCTGGGATTGGCTCCAGCAGACCCCTGTGACCCTGTAGTTAGGATATAGCGGATTGGATAATGGATGTATGGATGGAATTGTGAGAAATGCAACTAGAATGATCACTGCGCAAGCAAATCACATGTGTGAGTCTGAGTGCCAAGGCAAAGATGTGTGGCATCCCCCAGACAAATTGCATGTTTAGGAGTTCTTTAGTGAACTGTAACTTTTTACAAAATTTTACTAATTATAATAAATTTGTGTGTATTTTTATGTTAGTAAATGAGAAAAGTGATTAATATTAAAGATTAAAAAAATCCAACAAAACACAAAGTACAAAACGATAAACACAGTCTAGTTTCACAGATGCAAATGATGATGGTGTAGTTATGAAACAGACTCCCCTGTGAGCAGCCTCCTGAAAGTTATGTAAATTACATGAAGTTGTCCTACTGTGATGCTAATGTATAGTATGTGAAGAATTGTAGAAGCTGAAAGAGCTCCTAGATGAAGAGGTTTTCCAGCCCAGATGAAATCACATGAACAAGCGAGTACAGAACAAGAACATAAATCCAGACACAACTGTAATCCGTTTTGTGAAATTGTAATCCAGTTTTGCAGTGGAGCTTTGAAACAAAAAGACACCACTGATTGTGATCCTGCCAGCTTCTTATGGCTCACTTTTAAAAGTATGGCCCTCATCTCTCACCAAGCTGCCCAATGACGCAGTGCTCCTGTGACTGCTGGGATTTGCAGTCCATTTAAGTAGTGGGGCTATAGTGCTGCATGCAGTTTTCCACAGTAAGCCATAAAACTCACAAAATAATTTCCAAGTAATTATTGATGACAAACAAGCAAATCGTAAACCTGTGAATCACAAGGGCTGATCTGTAGTTTTTATTACACAAATTTCATTGAAAAATTTCTGTACCAAATTCTGACAAAGTCTGTTTACTTGGAGCTGTGTTGTGTCATGCAGATATACAGACGTAGCTATCAAAATAGCTACTATTTACATTATATGCAAGTGCACCGAAAAAAATTACATCTATGATGCTACCTGATTCAGGCATAGAAATTCTTTTTTGTTAATAACACAATTTTTACAAAAAAATTACCATCAAATTTTATTTGGAGGAGTAGAAATAAGCTTTTGTGAAAATAAACTGTTAGCCATGCAATCGATGTGTCGATTGCAAAAGTAATGTTGTTCAGGGGCCTTTCCCAGATTGGCTTCTGGTTGAAGTAATTTGTGGACATCTTACTAGCTGTAAGTGCCTGCTGTTTCACTTGCAAGATGTATTTTTAAAATTTTGTTTTCACATTCTAAGTACCATTTTAGCAAAATAGTTATTTACATCAAATAGCTACAGAAAGCATGTATTTTATTTCTCAATAATGCAAGAACTTCTTAGCGTCTTTCACATGCACTTTTGATTACATGAAAATTTCATCCATGTTTGTGGCTGTGCAATAACAAAGCAAAGTACCTTTCAGTTAGAAAAGATAGTGTTATTAAACTGTGATAAACTTATTTCCAATTTTCCAAACTTCATCTGAAATGCAGAAATAGTTTATAAAACCAGGAACTTTGCTGTTATTAATGAACATATTTAGTATTTTATAAGATTTTTCATTCACTTTGGACAGTTGCTTCATTAGCTATAATAGCAAATTTCAAAAGGAATCCTTTGTGGATAGAACTGAAATTTTAAAAATATGAAATTTACTCATTAATATGGGTGATCATCTATGTTGACTGTGTAAAGTCAGAATAGCTGGCTCTTACAAGCTTGACGTGAGGCAGCTGTTTTAACTTTCCATTTTTAATTTCAGAGATAACGCTTAAGAAGACTTTATACGGCAACATGCTGCTTTGGCATTTTAAGTCCTTTTCACTGATAAAAACATAGTGACTCTGCAGCAAATTTAATAATTTATAACAATTTTTTTGGCTTAGCTGATAATTATTATGGAAACACATAATGAAAAGAGATGAATGCTATTAATTCATTGAATGTCATTCTGACTCATTTCATTTTATATTTTGTTGCTTCATTTGTGCTACTGTTTTCCATGGGTGACATCACAATGTTTATTTCCATTGGGGGTCTCAGGCTTTGGATGCTTCTCAGCATGCGATGTTACGAGGATGCTGATATAAAAGAAGGCTGTGTGCTTGTGATAGCCTCCAAGCTTAACAACCTCTTTCAGGGACTACAAGATACTTTTGGGTTTTGAATTACCAGCTAAATTTTTACTTTAAATTCTGGTTAGCATTTTGGTTTTGATGAAAGATATTATGACACTAAATATTTTAGAATGAAGCAAAGTAAAACTGTCAGTATTAAAATCAATTAACAATTATTAAGATGTGGACATAAGGAAAAAGTGTTTCCTGTATGTAAGGAGTTATTTAACAGTGACATTTTCAATATGTATTCTTCACAATAAAATGCTGTGACCTTCAGCCCGATAAGAACATAACAGTGAGAATGATTTTGTAGAGGTCTTTTTCCCCTACTCATAAACTTAAATATATTTAAATCAGCACAGTGCTTTCAGCATCTATGCTGAGAAAGTGGATGTAATAAGTGAATATGTTTAAATGAAAAGAAAGTTTTAGGCAAAAGTGAAGTGAAAAGCATTAAACAAAACAGCACAACTACAGAATATGTTCTGAAACCTTGGTTGTGGTTAGGTACAGAACAATAGCACAAAGCAAGAGGCTATGTACATGTATTTTATACATGTACAATGTACTTTTCTGCTGAAAACTTAATAATTCTGAAATAATCTGTAAATGTGTGCTTTCAGGATGACATTGAAATATTTATCAACACTTTAAAGCAGTTTGATTCAAGTATTATTATCTTTTTATCTCTTGCTCTTGACTCAACTTATAGCTTTGTAGCTTGTCAAAAATTTAAAATTGCCTCATATAAAATATGTGCATATGTTTATAACTTTACTTTTAAAACCTATTTCTTCACATAGTAATCAATGCAGTATACCAACCTGGGTGTAGTGTGCTTTCCAGGACAAAATGAATAGGATGTAACCAGAAAGGTGTATTCTATTGTATTAATTGTGTGAAATGTAATTGAAATGTAATTGTGTTTACTCTTTAATTTAGTATGGGAATTAGTATTGTTGTAATTCCCATGCTGTAATCATTCACTATGAGAATACCTGGAAAGTCTTACTCTTCAATTGGTAGATCTAGGCAATCATAATCCTTGAGGTAGTGAAGAACAATGAGATAATGATTAACCATCTTTTCACTTTGAAATACAATGTTTTCCAAAGGCAACAAAAGGACTCTTCCAAACACCAAACACTTGCTCTAATAGGTGAATATGAGCCCAATTGTGTGGCTATTACTCAGATGTTATTGATTGTAAGTATAGCGGTAACAAAATATTCTTCAGATCATACCTGCTGCCACCAAGTAATCTTTAACCAGGGTCAATATTTTTAAATTGATCAAACAAGGATAACGAGGGAAATCCTAAAATCATTAGCAGCACATTTCCAGTTTGAAAACTGTAAATGTGGCATCATGAATTAGTCCAATAGGGAAGGCCAAAAACTTCAAAAAATTGCTTGCCCCCACTAATCTTTATTTAATTTATTGAAATTTATTGAATTAAGTAAAGAATTTCAAAATATACCAAGACCTCAAAAGATCCAACTATAAATTTTAAAAGATAAAATCTAAAAATATTTTAAAACAATAACTAAAAAATATAATATTGATCATTGATGACTCAGGCGCCGCCGAGAGTGGCAGCCTTTTCAGCAGCTCCGTATACGACTTTATTTTTCTACCTTTTATTTTTATCTTTATTATTTTTTTATTAATCACTCCTATCACTTTCTTTTATGTGGATTTGTTCCCTGGACACACTTACTTTTACAACGTGGACATGGATTTTTACACGCTGAGACTCGTCTATTCATGTAGTCAACTTCAAGCGCTGAGAACAAATGCCAGTGTCAGTGTGGCTCCCTATTTACCCGACGAGGTAAGAAGGCGGTATGGTGGTAGCAGAGCCGGCACTAAGCTAAAAATGAAGCGGCTTGTGAGAAAGTGGCGTTTTAAGCCTTCGATGCCTTCTGTGATCCTGGGAAATGTGAACTCACTACCAAATAACATCAACGAAATGGCTGCACTGGTGAAAAATGTCAGAACCTACAGAGAATGCAGTTTGTTGTGCTTTTGCGAAACGTGGCTAACTACCACCATCCCAGATGCTACCCAGGTTTAGTACAGTTAGAGCGGACAGAGACGCAAGTACCTGTGGGAAGCACAAAGGAGGAGGACTCACTCTCTATGTCAATACAAAGTGGTGTAACACTGGACATGTAAACGTCAAAATCTCCACTTGCTGTAGGGACATCGAACTGTTGGCCGTAAGTTTGCATCCCTATTACTTGCCCAGAGAGTTTGGACACGTCATTGTTGTTATTGTTTACATCCCTCCTCGGGCTGATGTGGAAATAGCGAGTGACATCATCCATTCTGCTGTTGCTAAGTTACAAACGCAGCACCCTGAGGCGCTTGTGCTAATCGCTGGAGATTTTAACCATGTGACGCTGGACAAAACATTACCTGCCTTCTCCCAGTATGTGGACTGTAACACCCGGGGAAATAAGACTATTGACTTACTGTATGCAAACGTTAAAGATGCATACAGCGCCACCCCGCTGCCTGCGCTTGGGAAAGCAGATCATAACCTGGTTCTGCTTCAGCCTCATTACAAACCAAGAGTGAGGGTCCTACCTACAACCACACGCTCATTCAGGAAGTGGTCCCCTGAGGCAGAGCAGGCACTGAGAGACTGCTTTGGAACTACGGACTGGGATATCCTGCAGGGATCACATAGTGAGAACATTGAGGAGGTTGTTGACTTCACTACTGACTACATCAACTTCTGTATGGACATTGTAGTTCCAGTAAGAACTGTACGCTGCTATGCTAACAACAAGCCATGGATTACAAGTGACATCAAGGACCCTTTGAACCAGAAGAAAAGGGCTTTTAAAGGCGGTGATCAGCATTAGCTCAAGTGCGTGCAGAAGGAACTCAGTGCCCAACTCAGGGCGGCGAAGGAGCAGTACAGGAGAAAGCTGGAGCAAAAGTTGCAGAATAACAGCATGAAGGAAGTGTGGGATGGGATGAAGATCATCACTGGCTGCAGCTTGAAGCGGGGTGCCACCATCGAGAGAGAGATGTGAAGAGAGCAAACCAAATGAACAACTTCTTTAATAGGTTTGACCACCCTAACCCACTCTCACATCGGAGTACTACACCCTCCACCCATCCTTCTGCTGATACCAGCATAGGAGAGACATCCCCACCCACAATTACAGCAGCCCAGTTAAGCAGAGAGCTGAGGAGACTTCGTGCCAGCAAAGCAGCGGGTCCAGATGAAGTATCGCCATGACTGCTGAAGATCTGTGCACTGAAGCTAGGGAGTCCTCTACAGCACATCTTCAACCTGAGCCTGGAACAGGGGAGAGTCCCGAGGCTTTGGAAAACATCTTGTATCACCCCAGTCCCAAAGGTATCACGTCCTAGTGAGCTGAATGACTTCCGGCCTGTCACTCTGACGTCACATGTGATGAAGACCATGGAGCGGCTGCTGCTTCACCACCTGAGGCCACAGGTACACCACGTCAGTCTGTCATGGAGCAGGACATTGACAGCAGTCTGTCGCTGAAGCTGCTTCTCTGTCTGGAGATGATACTGTTTAGTGAATGCAGTGGATTCTCCATGATTGACAGGAGCCTGCTGAGTGCCCGTCACTCTGCAACAGATGTCAAGCTGTCCAGCTCCGTGCCTACAATAGAGCCGGCCTTCCTCACCAGTTTGTCCAGGCGTGAGGCGTCCTTCTTCTTTAAGCTGCCTCCCCAGCACACCACCGCATAGAAGAGGGCACTCGCCACAACCATCTGATAGAACTTCTGCAGCATCTTATTGCAGATGTTGAAGAACACCCAGCCTTCTAAGGAAGTATAGTCAGCTCTGTCCTGTCTTGCACAGAGCATCAGTATTGGCAGTCCAGTCCAATTTATCATCCAGCTGCACTCCCAGGTATTTATAGGTCTGTACCCTCTGCACACAGTCACCTCTGATGATCACGGGGTCCATGAGGGGCCTGGTTCTCCTAAAATCCACCACCAGCTCCTTGGTTTTGCTGGTGTTCAGGTGTAGGTGGTTTGAGTCGCACCATTTAACAAAGTCCTTGATTAGGTTCCTATACTCCTCCTCCTGCCCACTAATGATGCAGCCCATGATAGCAGTGTTGTCAGCGAACTTTTGCATGTGGCAGGACTCAGAGTTGTATTGGAAGTCCGATGTATATAGGCTGAACAGGACCGGAGAAAGTACAGTCCCCTGCAGCGCTCCTGTGTTGCTGACCACAATGTCAGACCTGCAGTTCCTGAGACGCACATACTGAGGTCTGTCTGTAAGATAGTCCACGATCCATGCCACCAGGTATGAATCTACTCCCATCTACTGCTCATTCGCCGCCCTGAGCTGGACTCGGAGTTCCTTCTGCATGCGCTTGAACTCATGCTGATCGCCGCCTTTAAAAGCCCTTTTCTTCTGGTTCAAAAGGCCCTTGATGTCACTTGTAATACATGGCTTGTTGTTAGCATAGCAGCGTACTGTTCTTACTGGAACTACAATGGCCATACAGAAGCTGATGTAGTCAGTAGTGCAGTCAACAACCTCCTCAATGTTCTCTCTAAATGATCCCTGCAGGATATCCCAGTCCGTAGTTCCAATGCAGTCTCTCAGAACCTGCTCTGCCTCAGGGGACCACTTCCTAAATGAGCGTGTGGTTGTAGGTAGGACCCTCACTCTTGGTTTGTAGTGAGGCTGAAGCAGAATCAGGTTATGATCCACTTTCCCAAGCGCAGGCAGTGGGGTGGAGCTGTATGCGTCTTTAACATTTGCATACAGTAGGTCAATAGTCCTATTTCCCCGGGTGTTACAATCCACATACTGGGAGAAGGCAGGTAATGTTTTGTCCAGCGTCACATGGTTAAAGTCTCCAGTGTAGCAGTTTAGCAACAGCAGAATGGATGATGTCACCCACTATCTCCATGTCTGCCCGAGAAGGGATGTATACAATAACAACAATGACGTGTCCAAACTCTCTGGGCAAGTAATAGGGACACAAACTTACGGCCAACAGTTCGATGTCCCTGCAGCAAGTGGAGATTTTGACGTTTACATGTCGAGAGTTGCACCACCTTGTATTGACATAGAGAGCAAGTCCTCCTTCTTTCCGCTTCCCGCAGGTATTTGCGTCTCTGTCTGCTCTAACTGTGCTAAACCCAGGTAGCTCCACGTTAGCATCTGGGATGGTAGTTGTTAGCCACGTTTCACAAAAACACAACAAACTGCATTCTCTGTAGGTCCTGACATTTTTCACCAGCGCGGCCAGTTCATCAATCTTATTTGGTAGTGAGTTCACATTTCCCAGGATCATAGAAGGCACCGAAGGCTTGTAACGCCACTTTCTCGCAAGCCGCTTCGTCTTTACCTTAGCTCCGGCTCTGCTGTCACGATACCGCATTCTTACTTCATCAGGTAAATAGGGAACCACACCGGTGCAGGCATTTGTTCTCAGCGCTTGAACTTGACTACCTGAATAGATGAGTCTCAGCGTGTAAAAATCCATGTCCAAGTAGTAAAAAGTAGTAAAAAGTGTCCAGGGAATGAGTCCACATAAAAGAAAGTGGTAGGGGTGATCAGTGAAAGATAAAATAGATAAAAAGGTAGAAAGATAAAGTCATACACGGAGCTGCTGGAAAGGCTGCCACTTGCAGCGGTGCCTGAGTCATGATCTATTCCTAAGTTCTTTAAAATGTTTGTTAGTTGTATCAGCTGAGGGATAGTGAATGTCATATCGTCATATCCAGAGATATCAATAGCATGAACTTTTCACAAGACATTTCTTGGAGCATTGTATAAACAATGTAAACAAGATGTTAATAATAATGCCTTGTCAATTCTAGTCAAAATTAAACCACCAAAAACTGAATCTTTAAAATAAAACATGGACTGAATAAAATTGCATGTATAATGTACTCCAAAACATTACATCCTCTTTGGGTCCATCCATCTATCCATCCATCCATTATCCAACCCGCTGAATCCGAACACAGGGTCACAGGGATCTGCTGGAGCCAATCCCAGCCAACACAGGGCACAAGGCAGGAACCAATCCCGGGCAGGGTACCAACCCACCGCAGTCCTCTTTGGGTCAAATCTAAAATCTTTGACTTTAAAAGTAAAATCATCTCCACTGTATTAACTTCACGCAAGCTCAAAAATGTATACCATTAAAACCAAAAAATGGGTCCATGCGTGCTTGTCTGGAGGTTGTTACTCGTTGGTGTTCTCTGAAGTAGTCCATATAATCCATGTCTCTCCTTTGCCATGTAACAGTGGACCGAAATTCAACCTACCCCTTTGGACGTTTCATTTAAAGCCTAATTTGCTCATGCAGTAACACTAACCGTTGACCTGGACATCAGATCATTTCAACCTAGACTAAGCTAAATCTAGGAATAATTAATTCCATTGTTGTAATTTGACTGAATTTTATTCTGTGACTACATTTAACCACAGCTATCCAGGGCTAATATTGATATCTTTGCTGTAGATGACATGCCTGCACAAAACCTGTTATGCATAAGAAGAACCAGTAAGAAACGAGTGGTGTGATGTGAGATTTTACATATAACTTGATGAATATTTTGTACTGTATATCTTTATTTGTAATTTAGACAAAGCAGTGTAATTTAGTGTTTACCCCAACTCCCTTTAGGAATGGGTCTGTTTGAATTTTACGACAGGATTTGGGGGATGTGTGTTTTAAACCAGTTTGGAAAGTGTTTCTTTGCTAAAGTCATTTCTACCCCCGCAAATGGGCTAAGGTGTACTTTAACATATGGTTTGGGGGCAGGTGTTAAGATGTTCTATTTCCCCCATTGGTCTGAAGTATGGCTGTTTGGAATTGGCTTGGTTCAGAAGCCTTTAAGTACCATGATGTCCTATTGGCTCTCAGGGTTGGACAGAACATCTATAAATGTATGTGTTTAACCTCAGTATCTCTCTCTTACTAACCAACATCTGAAAGAAGCATCTCTCTTGCTATCCTGTGATGAAGAGCACAGCTCAGCAGCCATTTTGAACAGACATGTGGCTGAAAGCTGAGCACCAATGATGCCTTAACTAGAGACATTTAAGTAACTACAAGTCTGTGCTGCCTGAACTACATATCACCATTTAATCAGGTTGTATGGTTGCCAATATTCAAATGTACTTTGCATTTTGTTATTATTTATGAATATTATCAATAATACTACTACATTGTTTAAACTCTAACTTAACTTCTGCTTGTCTTTTTACTACATCTAATTGCCTGAGGTTATAGATATAGAAGGGAAGGTGGGGATAAGTTATATACAATAATACCTTATAAACAGTGGTAAGTCTGTGAGATTAGGCATTCTAAGGCTACATATTAATAATACAATTGGGGAAAGTAGAGCAATATATATTACTCTACCAAGACAAAACAACAAGTTTAATATTAAACAAGCAAAAGAAAATGATGGCTAGGAATTCATATAATGGAGATGCCCACTAAGAATTCAGTGGAGTTTCCTCGGCCCACAGACTCAGAAATTCAAGCCAATAAATCTATCAGAGACAGCCAACTGACAACACATAAAAACTGGAATACCGTATCTTATGTTGTTTTTGTTTGGTACTCTCATGGTATATTAGATCTATGACAAACTATACAATTAAAGTAAAAAAAAGTTTAATTAAACTTATTATTCATGTATTCCTAAAAGACTTCTGGCTGTCAGTTTAAATCTATATGTTTTGTATCATGATCTCTGCTCAATTATTACCTACATTGCCAGAAATGAGAGTGCAATTACACTCTTACTTTGAAAGCAATATTGATTTTACTTTGGAAAGATATTTTAATCTTAGTCAAGTAAAAAAAAATTGATCTGATGCCAAGATACATGTCACATGGTGATCCGTAGGCATATGCAATTTATACACATTTCTAAAATCTGCTAAAAATGTGCTAATTAGATTTACAAAAAAATCATTCTCAATAAATTTTATCTAAATTAGGTTTTGCTTCATTACCAAATATGAATTTCAAGGAAAGTCAATGAGACAGTGAATAAATAGCACTAAACAGTTATTTAGTTCAACAAGCAAATTGCTTGTGTTTAATTAGCAATACCAGAACGGGGAGCGTCACAGAACCACTTCACTTTACTAAGCTGTAAAACTGCATGAATGTTTTTGAATATCCTTTGAGATAGAGCAGTTAAAACTACATGGGTTGACATTTGTTTCGGCCTCAAATTGACCAATATGATTTTGCAAAATTATAGCATATGTGGAAAATGTTAATGTTATGGCTTAATCACTTCTAAATAGTTAGATAGAGAATAAATAATTCTTTACATTTATATAGCGCTTTTCTGACTACTCAAAGTGCTCTCCACACAGGGAGGACCCGGGAAGCGAACCCAAAATCTCCTTACTGCAGAGCAGCAGCACTACCACTGCACCACCTCTGAGGGTTAATAGATAGATAGAGAGGACTTTATTTGTTCCCAGAGGGTAATTTGGCTTTTTACAGAAACTCCTTAAATAAATAAATTAATTAATTGATAGAAAAGTAGATAAATAAATATAAACACATGTTTGTTATCTGAACACACATCAGAATGACTATAAAGCAAGAAAAATAAAAAGAAAGAAAATGTCTGACTTGGCAGTCACAGTCACATTGAGACATCATGGAGGCATATTGCTGTTGGTATAAAGGAGTCCCTGTAGCCTTTCTGCTGAATAATTTGTTGGCTAAAACTCCTCAGTGTTACTGTGTCAGAGAGAGCATGTGTAGCATTGTTCACAATGCCACTCAGTTTTGTTTCAACACTTTTGCTATTTGTTGTTACCCCCACTGAGTCCAGAGTGTGTCCTATAACTGAGCTTGCCCTTTTAGTTAGATTTTTGATTGCAGCACAACATAGTGTACAAAATCGCACTAGCCATCAGAGTTATAGAAGATGTAAAGGATGTCACAGATGACACCATAGGCCTTAAGAACTTGAGGACTGACTCCATTTGGTCCCACGGCTTTTCCTGAGTGTAGCTTCCTCAGTTGTCTCCTTGCTTTGGTCTTCAGTTATGGACAGTGCACCCTGATGCTCAGTGGTGGACTTGTCACTGGCTATTCCAGTTGACATGGAACAACATCCAGTTGTTGATGTAGCAGAGATGGTTTGGAGAGAGTGGTCTTTGGAAGGAGGTGGAAGTGGAAGGGAAAATTTATTAAAAAATGAAAAATTCTTCATTCATCTTTTTCTTTAGAACACGCTGTATATCCTTCAGAGCCTCTTTGTCACCTTTTAAGTCTTTAGTAATCCAGGACTTGTTGTTTGGAAAGTCTTTGTGAGTTGCACATCATTTCCCAGGCTGTCATTTGGAACCAGTCATTCAGAGTCATTTCAGCCTTTGTGCTCCACTTCATCATTACTTTGATGGTAACAGGTTGCCATCTAATAACATGCTTGTAGGTGAGAATAAGGTGAATCAGGTTGTGGTTAGAGCAAGTAGATCACACTTAAAGGCATCTTTAACATTTGAATACAGCAGGTCCAGCTTGTTATTTCCTCAAGTGGAACCGATCAGAAAAAGATAGAAATTTGTCATTGTTCATTCCAAAGTCACATGGTTGAAGTCACAACATATTATAACTGCAGGGTTGAAGTGAGTTATCATGAAAGTGTTGGTGACAGAATGTATCATTTCCGTTGCTAGGTCCCTATTTGTGGAGGGACAAATATAAACTTTAATAACGTGGGCAAATAATGTGGATGAATTCCAACAGTCAGAATTTCAATGTCTGAATTACAAACTGTAGTTTTAACTGTAATATGCTCCCTTTTACACCATTCCTCATTCACATAGATGACCAGTCTCCTTCTTACCACAATGCATTGGGTCTCTGTCTGGTTGAATAACATGAAAGCCGTCCAGCAATAAAGCAGTATCAGGTATATCAGGTTTAAGCCAGCTCTCCATAAAGCACAAAATGCCACTGTACTTGTATGTTCCATGAGCGTCTGTAAGCGCAAACAGTTCATCTATCATATTTGACAGCAACCGAACATTTCTCATTACAACAGATGGTAGACTAGTTCTAAAACCTTTTCACCTTGATTGTACAGTCACTCCAGCATGTCTTCCTCTTTGTCTGTGGACTAACATCTCCTGTGGTAAAGTGTAACGAAACTGGTTATAATGTTTGTTTTTGTCATCTTATTCACAACAAGACAGCGTGATTGCTTTTGTTACACAACGTGGTGTAGTGACCATGTCTGAAGCCTAGCAGCAGAGGACTGGCTACATATGCGAAGTCGTTATCTACACTTGGATGTCTTAGGGCTGAAAAAGACATTATGACCTCCAATGGAAACCCATCCAAAAGAAAGCCAGGGCATCAAATATTGGCCACAACTTGCAGAAACTTGGCATGGATTTGACTAACTGACAAATGTCATGTTGTGAGATGTGCCTACTTCTCAATGTAAAAAGCATCCTTGTGATAGCTTTAAAAAAGAGGTAGAGGAGTTTGTTTAATTTTTAGTTTAGGGTTTGGCTAGGTTTTGAAGACTTCTGCATTTGGATTCTCCTTTAGTTTTTTTTTTGGTCATTTTAGTTGTGACTTTTACATCTCTGAATTCATTTAGTCTCTCGAGTATTTATCATCTTTCGCTGTTTTCTAGTCTCAAAAAACTTTTGGGTACCTTTGTGTGCTCAGAACACAAACCGACTCAAGCAGAAAACTATGACTATGGTTGAAAAATAATTTGCTCATAGATTTTTTACAGTCATCAAATGTAAAACTCTTGATTTTAAATTATCATTGAGTGTATCTAATTAAATATGTTCTTTAAAAAGAAAATTAGGTAATTCTGGGAGAAAAGAGATACTAGGAAATTCACGAATTCATTCTTTTAAGTTTTATTGTCTTTACCTGGAAATCCTTTTATTGAATACTAGATGTGCTATGTAATTGAAAATCAGGGAATCAATGTAGATCTTAGAGTATTTTAGCATTACCTTTTGCAGTACTACTGTAATGTATTTTGTAATGCATGTGGCAATAAAATGCATTGCATTTTTTATTCCAACAGATGGTGCATCACAAACATTAGCACTTCTTTTTTGAATGTAACACCAAATGGCATATATTAGACACATAGCAAAAGGTCAAACACTCAGACACAGAGACACACACAGACAATTGTCCTTTAATTAAGGTGGGCCTAGCAAAGAGGATATTACAGGAAACAGATCCAGTATTGATAACTGTGTGATACATATTTTAAATATATATTTAAAAATATTCATGTTAATTGAATGGATACTGTAAGGATTGTGGAGTTCTAGTGTCTGTTTCATAGCCATTGAACAGTTTACCAGTCATAACCATTGTTATTGTTAGTTACACCTTCTTGTTGCTACCACAAATTGCTGAAATGCCTGTCCTAGTGGTATGTAAGATGGCCACATGCTAAACTCTCTGTTCAAGTTTATACATATTGCTACAGTAGGTTCAGAATCAGTTTAGGGAAAAAAAGGCACTTGCATGTAAATCTTTGAATTCCAGTTTGGTTAAAGTTTTGGAATTTGATGCTTTATCTACCTTTACTTAGCAACCACCTTATCCTAGATGAGAATATGCACACTTCCAGTATATTTTTTGCCCACTTGAATTTTTTATTTAAAATACTAAATAACAAGCTGATGCATTTAGAATGAATACATGAAAGCATGTGCAGACAGAAACTAAGCTTCCTTCTTGTTTGAATGATTAAGAATGGCCAAAAATCACTTTGATTACTGTAAAGAGACTGATATATGAAAGATGGCATTACTCTAATTGACAGAAAACCTAGTGAATTATTTCTGGTACGAGTGAGTTAAGCAGTAACACTCTCCATTATCCATCCATCCATTTTCCAACCCGCTGAATCCGAACACAGGGTCACGGGGGTCCCAGCCAACACAGGAACCAATCCCGGGCAGGGTGCCAACCTACCGCAGGACACACACAAACACACCAAGCACACACTAGAGCCAATTTAGAATCGCCAATCCACCTAACCTGCATGTCTGTGGACTGTGGGAGGAAACCGGAGCGCCCGGAGAAAACCCACGCAGACACGGGGAGAACATGCAAACTCCACGCAGGGAATACCCCTAACTGCGAGGCAGCAGCGCTACCACTGCACCACCGTGCCGCCCACTCTCCATTATTACTACCCCAAATAACATATAACATATTTTATAACTTATAACAAGTAACATATTTGTAAAAATATACTGTACCTTTTCTCTACCTTTTGTCCTTCAGTTCGCTAGTTTATATTAAATGTACATTTGATTCTGATTTTGGTGCTAGGATATTTGCATGTGATTTTCTGTGTCAGATGTTTTCCCTGATAGATAGATAGATAGATAGATAGATAGATAGATAGATAGATAGATAGATAGATAGATAGATAGATAGATAGATAGATAGATAGATAGATAGATAGATAGATAGATAGATAGAATTAAACTTTATTTGTCCCCAGGGGAATTTTTGGCTTTTTAGAGAAGCTGTTGAAATAAATAAATGCAGAAATAGGTATATAAGTATGTAAATACATCTATCTATGATATAAACAAATTTTGGGTCAAGATGTGATCATCTCGGGGAGACACTTTGATGTCCCGCGATATAAGGAAGTGAGACAAAAGGACAGCTACTGTACAGGCTTTTAAATGATCATCGCGCATTGCGACATGTAGCTCACGCAGTGCGGAAGCAACAGCTGCTGTACAGGCAGAGACACGAAGTGGCTAGTGTGTAGCACACCCCCAAGGGTGGGAGTTGTGGGGTGGGCGAGCGAAGTGAGTAGGGGCACAACCCCCTAATAAATAAATAAATACATACATACGCACACTTTGGTCTGAACAAAAAAGAAAATTAAAAAGAGAGAAAACCTCTGACTTGGCAGTCTCAGTCAGACTGTGAGGCATTAAGCAGGCATATTGCTGTTGGTATTAAGGACCCGTAGTAGCATTTCTTCACATACTTCATCCATCCATCCATCCATCCTCTTCCGCTTATCCGAGGTCAGGTCGCGGGGGCAGCAGCTTCAGCAGAGATGCCCAGACTTCTCTCTCTGTGGCCACTTCTTCTAGCTCTTCCGGGAGAATCCCAAGGCATTCCCAGGCCAGCCGTGAGACATAGTCCCTCCAGCGTGTCCTGGGTCTTCCCTGGGGCCTCCTCCCGGTTGGGCGTGCCCGGAACACCTCACCAGAGAGGCGTCCAGGAGGCATCCTGATCAGATGCCCGAGCCACCTCATCTGACTCCTCTCAATGCGGAGGAGCAGCGGCTCTACTCTGAGCCCCTCCCGGATGACTGAGCTTCTCACCTATCTTTAAGGGAAAGCCGAGACACCCTGCAGAGGAAACTCATTTCAGCCGCTTGTATTCGCGATCTCGTTCTTTCGGTCACTACCCATAGCTCATGACCATAGGTGAGGGTAGGAACATAGATCGACTTGTAAATTGAGAGCTTCGCCTTGCGGCTCTCCTTTTACACCACGACAGACCGATGCAGAGCCCTCATCACTGCGGATGCCGCACCGATCCGCCTGTCGATCTCACACTCCATTCTTCCCTCACTCGTGAACAAGACCCCGAGATACTTGAACTCCTCCACTTGAGGCAGGATCTCGCTCCCAACCCTGAGAGGGCACTCCACCCTTTTCCGGCTGAGGACCATGGTCTCGGATTTGAAGGTGCTGATTCCCATCCCAGCCACTACACACTCAGCTGCGAACCGATCCAGAGAGAGCTGAAGATCACGGCCTGATGAAGCAAACAGGACAACATCATCTGCAAACAGCAGTGACTCAATCCTGAGTCCACCAAACCGGACCCCCTCAACACCCTGGCTGCGGCTAGAACTTCTGTCCATAAAAGTTATGAACAGAATTGGTGACAAAGGGCAGCCCTGGCAGAGTCCAACTCTCACTGGAAACGGGTTCGACTTACTGCCAGCAAAGCGGACCAAGCTTTGACACTGGTTGTACAGGGACCGAACAGCCCTTATCAGGGGGTCCGGTACTCCATACTCCCGGAGCAGCCCCCACAGGATTCCCCGAGGGACACGGTCGAACGCCTTTTCCAAGTCCACAAAACACATGTAGACTGGTTGGGCGAACTCCCATGCACCCTCCAGAACTCTGCTAAGGTTGTAGAGCTGGTCCACTGTTCTGTGACCAGGACGAAAACCACACTATTCCTCCTGAATCCGAGGTTCGACTATCCGACGGACCCTCCTCTCCAGAACCCCCGAATAGACTTTTCCAGGGAGGCTGAGGAGTGTGATTCTTCACATACTTCTGCTGAATAATTCATTGGCTGAGAGTTCTCCATGTTGGTGTGTCAGAACAACATTGCAACATTGTTCATAATGGCACTCGGTTTTGTTTTAAATCTCTCCTTTGTTGTTATCTCCAGAAAGGTATCCTATAGCTGATGATTTGGACTTAACTTGTAATTTAAATTATTGCGTTAAGACATCTTGTTTGTTTTGACAAACATCTGGTAATGACATTTAATTTGTATAATAAAGACTAAATACCTGGTAATTCTAAGTACATGTCAAAAACGACTTAAAAATTTGGAAATTCAGCTAAAAGTGTGCTTAAGATTCATATATTACAATCTCAAACATGTTACAGTATATCTGAAGTCAGAATAATATAACCGACTGCTCTTTATAAGGTCAGTAGCCACTGGTTACGAATTTAAATATTATCACAAAAGTGCTTTTTTATATTTTTTTAAATTTTCACCCCTAGATTTTCTAATTTGCCGTTTAAATTTATTGCTATGTGTACTTCCTACAATTTGCATATCTCCCAGAGCAGATTAATGACAGTACTTCAGTACCAAAAACAGACCATGAATACTACGCCACACATTAAATACAAACTCAGACGATGTAATCAACAAACACTCGTGGAGTTATCAGTTTGAATGGTCATTGATTAGTCTAATGAGATGTAAGCACTGCTCTCCCACATCTTCATCCAAATGAGTTCCACCTCGGTATTTTCATTTTTTTCTTTTAGTTTAAGAGGAAGGCCTCCATTGTTTTTATTAAGAGATTAAACATATTTATCAAATCGTTTTTGATAAACTGCATTCAAAGTGACGTATGTGAATACTTATAGTACACAGTCCTATTCTTTGGAAAGTGCTGTTTTGTTGTTAAATGTATATTTTAGGAATATATGTTGCAGCACATTTGGTGTGAATTTGTTTTTAGCTGTTGATTAAATGTTTCTCTTTAGGGTTTAAAGGCATGCATGTGATGACCTGTACAGAAATAATTGTACCTTGTATTTCTCCACTGTGGGATCTACCTTGGAGAATCTGGAGTTCTATTTTGTATGCTGTGATACCATCCTATTAAGTCTCAGTGCATTGAATTGTCTGATTTGTTCTCAGTGAACAGCATTCTCTACAGAAAACTGTCAAGAGGGAGATGATAATATATTGATTAGCCGGCTTTATGTCAAAGTGGTGGGTACCAATTTTGGCACCTTAGGAGTTGTATAGGTCTCACTATGGAAAAAAGTTGTTCACATACTGATTGATTTTAGCCAAGCAGTGTCCCTTAGATTGAGAGTATGCTTGGCATAACAAGTCCGATTTTGATCAATTTCACAGGCACATAAACCACACTGTTAATTGAGTCAACCTAAACAGAGAGATACTGTGACAATTATAATTTAAAGGATTCAAAATAATGGTACTAAACTTGAAAAATTAGAAAATAAAGTTAAATTCATATTTAGCAATTCATATAATTTATAATGTAACATAACATTCTGAAACTGCTTAATCCACTTTGGGAGCCTATACTAGAAGCAGGCAGCAAATTAAAATTACTAATAAACTTAACACACACACACAAATCTTCACGGATGTGGAAGGCACACTCATGTAGTCACAGGTTCACTCCATGCATATGGTTGTGAATAACTGACACAAACATGGTGAAAAAGGTATAATGTGTCCAAAAAAGACCCATAAAACAGGTCAGGACATTAGCTAGCCAACCTAGAAATGGCCTGACTCCAGGCAGCCAGCCTGCAAACACCACAGGCAGACTTTGGCATCAACAGGCCTAAGATGGGACCTTGGCTTTTTAAACTTCACAATATACTTTAAAATGTTTAAAGTCTATGAAAAGGCCCAACAAGGGAGAGAATAATAATTAAGTTCTGGCCTGATAACACTAAGTCTTATACCAAGTGTTATGATATATCTCATAAGTGGCTAAGGTAGTGTGAGGCCTTCAAAAACACCCAGAGAAACCAGCCAAAATCCTACCAGCCTGCCAACAGCAGATGTACCAAACATCCGCTTAGGTTTTTCTTAAGTCAGCCACCACCAGAAAAAATGCACTTCACTCTAAAAAATAAAAATATATTCTGTAAAGTCCTAAACTGCACTCAAAATGCCCCACAAGGGAGAGGAACACCATTAATCCTTGGGTTGTACAGAGCTGATTTGTTTGGATAGTTTTAGTACTAGGGTGTTGTACCGTGTTAGCCATTATGAATGTAGAGAAAAGCCAAGCAAAATGACACCTTTTATTGGCTAACTAAAAAGATTACAATTTGCAAGCTTTCGAGGCAACTCAGGCCCCTTCTTCAGGCAAGATGTAATACAGAAATTGGAGTTCCCTATGATTATATAGACACCAGGACAGATACAACATTGGAAAACCTTTAAGCGGGACATCTTAAATGAAAAAAAATTAATAGAGCTCTTCAGGCTAAGATTCATTTAACAAGCGAGAAGAGCAGTGTAAACGGGATAAACAACTGCAGGAGCTCAGACAAGATTTCATCATACAAGATTACACCCCCAAAACAACAGACACTCAAATAAGAAGAGCTACTGCCATACCCAGAGACAACCTTCTGGAATATAAAAACAAAGACAACAAGAACCGCATCCCCCTTGTTATTACCTACAACCCACATCTTGAAACACTTCGAAAAATTATAAAAGAACTTCAGCCAATACTAAACAATGACCAAACACTGAAAAATGTATTTCCTGAACCTCCCCTCCTGGCATACAGACAACCACCAAACCTTCAGCAACTAATTGTCCGAAGCTCCCTAAGTGAACCAACAGAAAATGGCACATCTCCATGTCTACAGAAAAGATGCAAAACATATGCCCACATCTATGATACAGACCGTATAGTTATACCACACTGCCGACTTGAACATCACATAAAGGGATCATTTTCCTGCAGATCATCTAATGTAGTCTACCTAATTCTCTGCATGAAATGTCCTGACACTGCACTCTATGTGGGAGAAACTGGAAAAACACCCCGCCAGAGAATGAATTTACACAGATTCCACATTAAACATGGCAACACAGATGTTCCTGTAGCGGCCCACTTCAGCCATGGACACTGTGAGAGGGACTTTAAAGTCACAGTGCTTATGGGCAACTTCAGAACACAGCAAGAGAGAAAAGAATGGGAAGTTAAACACATGCTAAAATTTAATACTTTACAACATGGCTTGAATAAAGACAAGAGTTTTATGGCCAGATATGAGGATTGTTTACATCTCTCAGAATGACAGACAACCTGTCTACAGATCCACATTGTTTTGAAAAACTCATTACAAACTTCAAAAGACTTTGTTGGACAATTATCTTATCCAAAGATCTTGACCATACATTGTTCTTCTCTCTCTTGTTAAATTGACCCTAGCCTGAATGAATCTATTAATTTTTTACATTTAAAATTTCTCATTTAAAGATTTACCAATGTTGTTTCTTGTCCTAGTGTGTATATAAACACAGAGAACTCCAGTTTCTGTATTACATCTTGCCTGAAGAAGGGGCCTGAGTTGCCTTGAAAGCTTGCATATTGTAATCTTTTTAGTTAGCCAATAAAAGGTGTCATTTTGCTTGGCTTTTCTTTGGATAGTTTTGAAAGACACACACCTGTGTATATAAGGACCCACAATTCACACCACATGTCAATACAAAAACCAAGCCGTGGAACTTTATATAGACCTCCAAGATTAAAATTTGGTGAGGCGCAGATCAGGGCAACAGTATAAACACATTTCTAAAGCTTTGAGTGTTCGCCAGAGCACAGAAAGAAGTTTGGAACCACCAGGACTATTCCAAGAGCTGACCATCCAGCCAAACTGAGTGACCAAACAAAAAGAGACTTGGTTAGGGAGGTGACCAAGAACCCAATTGTCATTCTTTCAGAGATGGCAGAACCTGTTGGAATGACAACCATCTCAGCAGTGCTTCTATCAGTTAGGCATGCATGGCAGAGTGGCTACATAGAAATCACTCTTAAGTAAAAAGCATATGGCAGTTCTAAAGACTGACAGCATGAGGAAAAAGATTCTCTGGTCTGATGAGACAAAAAGTAAACTCTATGGGCAGCGTAATACTATCTCTGTGGTGAAGCACAGTGGAATCAGCAACATGCTATGGGGCGGTTGTCAGGAGCAGGGACAGGGAGACTGGTTGGAATTGAGAGAAGGATGATTGTAGCAAAATACAGTGAGGTCCTTAAAGAAAACCTGCTCCAGCGTGCATGCAACTTCAGACTGGTGCAATAGTTCACTTTTTAGCACGACAACGGCCCAAAGCATACAGCCAAGACAATGTTGGAGCAGCCTCTGGACAAGTCTCTGAGTGTCCTTGAGTGTCCCAGTCAAAGCCCAGACTCAAATCCCATAGAAACCTTAACATTAAGGGTCTGAATACTTACATGAATGAAAGATTTCAGTTTTTGATTTTGTAATATATTTGCAGACCTTTCTGAAAACATATTCACTTTGTTATTATGGTTTGTTTTGTGTAGATTAATGGGCACAAATGGCAAACTTATGCATTTAAAGTTACATCTGCAACACATTAAAGTGTATGGAAAGTGAAGGCATCTGAATGCTTTCTGAATCCACTTTATTTAATTTAGTAGTGGGTGACTAACTAGAGCTACACCATTTTCTTTCACAGCTGTGGCAATCTGTGCTTATGTTCACACAAACCATACTCCAGACCCCCATCTTCCAAGCCAAGTACAATTCCGTAGTTTATGCACAACTTCAGAAAACAGCTTTTATATCAATCAACTGAACCAAACTTTAATATCAAATGGGCCAGGGTCCAGACCCAAAAGCTAGTGTGTAAGCACCATAAATGGCTAAAGAGCAAATGAAAGTATGCACTGTAATTTATTATATTCATGGTCATCTGCATACTGTAATAGCAGGCAGGTAATGTAGTTTGTGGGTCTGATTTATATGTGTGTTTTTACCTTTTTGAGCTTTTGACACATGAGGAATCAATTTATTTTGTTATTTTGATGATTGGTCTTGAAATTAAGTTCATTTTCATTACAGTCTTGCTTTTCTTTGTTTTTGGTAATGTCTGATTAGTTGATCATGACCCCACAATTATTGAACTGATGACATCACAGACAGAGCTGGAAGAAGATGTTGGAGATGAGAAACCAAAACGTTCTGTTGCTTGAAGTGGGTAAGTGCTTTAATTTCAACATTTAATTTAACAGACCATTTGGGTTAGTAAACACCAGAGACATCACTAGGCTTTTTGCACCTCTTTATTTTGGAACTTTGAGTTCTTCCTTGAATTATTTCTTGAGATAGTACTGTAGTAGCAGTGAATCAAGACCAGACTACATAGTACAACACTAAAAGGAGATGATCCTCAGGTCTAAGTGCTGTCTTAGTGAAAAGCTGAAAAAGATCAATGCCAAGTTTAACTAATCTGCACCTAGTCTTTTTTTGGCCTTGTTTTTCTCCTCAGTTTGCTTAGCTAGCCACCTGATTGCCATTTAACAGTGGCCTGCAATGAACACCTTGTCCTCTCTCAATTAACAATATGTCACTACACATTTAACTCAATTGTTATTGTAAATGTTATTCACTTAGAGTGCATGAAAAGGCCCAGAAATCCCTGTACGTAAAGTAAAGGCAATGAGATGTACTTGTTAGTAGAATTATATCGGAAGCATAACTGTCTGTCTGTAACTCATGAGTGAATCTACAATCAGGGTAACTTTGGTGGTGTGTGCCTTGGGGTTCTGATCATCAAGGGACCTTGGCATATATGAGCAAAAAGTAATGCTGCCATTTTACTGTTTCTATTTTTACCTCATGCTCTTCCACACAGCACACATACATGGTTACTCATACATTATGAGGGGAACACTCAATATAATTTATGAATAATATTGAGCTGAATTCTCAGAGAAGGAAAGATGCAATGTATGACTGACAATGCTCTCAAAAATTTTAGGGGGAACCACTTCCTCATATCATTTTATTTTTATATGTGATGTTCTTAGAGTGTAAGCATACACGTGTGACGCCCTTCACTTGTGGAGGTCTTCACCTGGTTTTGCTGTAATTCATTTCCCAATTACATAGATAATACAGAAGAATTGGTACTTGTCTTTCATCATGCGCAAAGCTTTTACTAATAACCGAAAAAAATCCAACAGTTACCTAAAGACAGGCTGGACAATATTCGTAAAGAATGTCACATCGCAGTGCAAACTTCACAGTAGAACACAAATGCTATATAATACATATTGCGAATGATCTATCAGATCTGGAGGACACCTACAAAAATATCTCCATGACACTGTGAAAGAGCACAGCATGGTAGAAACAGGCAGCATCTTTCATTGCACACTTTCCGAACCAGTATCTGAGTGATTTCTTAATTAGGGACAATGACTCTGCATTTTTTTAATGAAGGTTAATGATAAATTTTTCCATAATTTTCTATTTATTATAGATTTTTTCTAAGTATCACTTATCTTTGTCTGTGTACACTGAGTCAAATATAGTATATCTGATTCAGTATCATGCTATATTTCAGTCTAAATATAAAATATGGTTTCCAAGTGCATTTTTATGTCTGTAACAATCTGTCTGATGCATGCAGAATTAATTTTGTAACAGTAAAGACCATATTAAGTTAATCCTGCTCACAAGGTGGTCTAAATTAGTATGCAACTTTATACCCCTTCTCCAACTCCAAGAAGTGCATAGCAGTTGCACTTAGTCTTAATATTGGTCTGCTGCTAGTCCAACAACAACAACAACAACAACATTTATTTATATAGCACATTTTCATACAAAAAGTAGCTCAAAGTGCTTTACATAATGAAGAAAAGAAGAATAAAAGACAAATAAGAAATTAAAATAAGACAACCTTAGTTAACATAAAAAGGAGTAAGGTCCGATGGCCAGGGTGGACAGAAAAAACAAAAAAAACAAAAAACAAAGTCCGTAGTTAGTCTTGTTAAAGTAAATACATACTAAGATCATATCAGCTTGGGTTCATCTCTAGCTGATAGCACACTGCAACTGACCCACAATGTTTATTATTTATACAATAAACAACTTTTTAAAAGCCAGTTTGGGTCTACGCTCGGAATTACTCTGAATTCAAGGACTGCTTGATATCGGCCCTTTGCAGTCTACATAGGCTTTAAATAGAGAATGTGTTTTGAGAATTAGGATACCCTACATTATAATTCTTGTCAATTTAAAAGAGATTTTAGAATACAATATTCCTACCAAATGGAAACACAGAATATAGGATAAAATTGTTAGGAAAAAAAAAACCTTAATTTTTTTTTTTGCATGCAACTTTGCCTAGAAGCAGACGGTGTGTGTCCAACACTGACAAAGCTAGTGAGATACCAATCTCTTACTAGAAAGAAGACAGTACAGTATATGAGTTAAAGTTTTATATAGAAACAAAAGTCTCCATATATTACAATTGTAACATGAAATACTAATATAATAAATCAGATTTTTTTTCAGAAGACATATTAATTATAACTTTGTGATTGCTTAAGAAGATAAGAACAAATGAATTTAGTATTTTTAATTATACCAAATATTCAGTCTCATAGGCAGTGATTTTATCATATGTAGGATTGCTCAGTCAGGTTTGTGGTTATCTCTTGCCCATTTCAAATTGTAATCACTTGTTTTATTATCTGTCTTTGAGGATCACATTGTAGCTTAGCTGACAGCTAAGCTATTTATATCTAATAAAGAATAAAAAAAACACATTCATCACACACAATCTCAGTATGTGTTTGTTTAAGCTCATGTTAAAAAAAAATACTTATTCCAAATGCTATTTTTAAATATTTCTACATTGACATAGTTTCTTCAGATTATTTTTAGATTCCAAAGAAAAAAATCAAAATAAGACTCCTTTTACACCTAAAGCATTGCTGGCATATTTAAACTTTTAGGACTGCAAGGTAGTGCAGTAATTGGCACTGTTGCATACTCCATTCAAACCCTACACCTGGTTTTGTCTGTGGAGTTTACCCATTTGCCCCAAGTCTGTGTATATTTTTCTCCTACATCCCCAAACTCATGCAGGTTACATTAAAAGGAAATTTGATCTGTGTGAGTGTAGGTGTGTGCATGAATGTCCCCTCGATAAAGTGGTGTCATCTCCCTGCTGCATTGTGCATTGTGCCTGCTGCATTGTGCCCAACACTACAGATACTGTGTAGGATACATCCTTACTGACCATGAATTGGATTAAGTATTTTTTGAGAATTGTGTTATTTGCACTTTTGAGATATTTTTTTAAACTTACCTTATTCCAGAATATGTTTTTGTATATTTGTATTTTTTGTATATTTTGTATATCCTAAAAAGAAAATTCTCTTCAGTGTTTTGATGACCATGGGTTTGTTTTTGGCCCATGTAAAATCTTATTTGAGTTGCTATTTTTGTATTGTGTGTAGCAGTAGAGGTCCTGATCCACCTCTTGAACCCTCAGGTACCACTCCAAATACCAGGTAAAAGTATAACAATTATTTATTTTGTTATAATACAGTGCACCAAGCACCCTCCACTCCACACTACTCATATAACTCAATAATAAAGCACAATAAACACTCCTCCTCTCCCAGACAATTCACCACCCTACCTCCCAGCTCAGCTCAGTGTCTGGGCTTTCCCAGAGTCCTTTTATACTCCCTGACCCGGAGGTGTTCCTGCCCAATAGTCCACAAGTCCTTATTACTTCCGGGTCAGGGTAGAAGTCCTTTTCTTCAACCTGGAAGTACGTCATCTCTCCTGTTCACGTGACCAGGACGTACTTCCAGGTTATAGGGCACATACGAGTCGATGAACCTTCCTACAGCGACTCCCGGTGGTCCCCAAGGTATCCAGCAGGGCTGTGCATAAAAACTACATAGTCCATGAGGCCCTGCTGGAATTTGGGGCACATCCATGCTGTCAGGAGAGCTCCTCCTGGCGGCCTGGGGGTGAGGGCTGGAATATGAAGTCGGCCATCCACCACATGTGTTAAATATTTTTGTATACTATGTTATTAATATATGTGTTTTTTGCATGGGTGTTTGGAATATTGTTTTGTCAGTTGCTAAATTTTAGAGGTGGGGCCACCATTTGCATGTCAGCAGGAGCCCCACCCTTTATTTTCTTGGCAGGGGAGTGAATACTTCAGAACAGCATTGAGGATTGTGGAGACAACATTGAAAGAGTGTTGTTCTGATTTTCTAATTTGTGAATTCTTTTGCTTTGTTATTGGACTTTAATTCTTTGTTTGCCTTGGATTTCCATTTCAGGAATACACGTTTTTGATTATTTTGTACCTTTTCCTGTTTTTCACATTTTTTGTATCCCTTTTCTTGATGCATATGAATTCTTCATAATTGTCATTGGCCTAGTCATTCAAACCTGAGATTTAAGGTTAATTCTCAATTATGAAGGGCACTTTGAATATTTAAAGTATTTTTTAAATTTTAAACTTAGTGCACCATTTTGAACTTGTGCAATTTTGAGTTTCAGGGTCTGGCTGCCTAGGATGAGGCTTATTTTGTGAAACAGACTTAGTGAGGTCCTGTCTGGCCCATTTGTGATTAAAGCCTACAGGTTTTTTTCAAAACTGATTGAAATCCCATACTTTTTGGTATAATAAAATAAAATAATCAACTACAACAAATATTACCAGTTTTATTGACTACACTGTCACACTGTATGGAGAGCTCTCACCACATTGTTGGTTGTGGAGTTAAAAATAATATTTTTTCTATTCTTTTGTATTCTTGTTAAGTATTGTTTAATAACAGTCAATTATGTGTTTTTGAGAAGAAGTGTTGCCTTGCTTGCAACTAACTATCTTTAGAAATACAAATTCTGGGTCAACCACCCAGGTTTTTAAACTGCTTTCATGCCATTTATTTATATTGTCAAGCTTGGGTGACAAAGTTGCACAGGAGACTGGAAAAGGGAACACATTTCCAAGAAACAAAATCTTTATTGCTGAACTGCCAGGTACAAACACAAGACCTTATCCAGAAGGGGGTTGTCAACAGCAGAAAATCACACAGGTTGTAGATGTTAAACATGGCAGTCCAGCTCCCCTCTCCAGGTCAAAAGAACACAACATCCTCCTCATCAAATGGGTTCAACGGCTCAGAAGCAGTGACTTTAGCAGACGCAGTCCAAGGGAGAGAGGACAAAATAATGAGCTGTTACGGTGACCGGAGCTCTGCCTTTTAAATGTTCTAAACGTCGTGCGAGAAGCATGTTGCTTGGTAAGCCCGTAAGCCTGCAGCTGATCCCGCAAAGGGGATGGGGAAGAGTGTGTTTGTTTCTCATTGAAATGCCATAGGTTTACTGTTTAACAGAGAGATAGCTCGCAGTTAAAAGTGTAAGAGTATGCTGCTGGCAGCACTATGTGGGAAGAGAAATGGAGTAGGGGAACTATTGAACTGCACATGAGCAATGGTTGCTGCCCTTATGGGCAGCTAACGAGTGGCGACACTGGTCACAATAAGCCTATTTGTGTATCTCACAAATAACACATTTTTTTGTGTAGTGTCTTTCCTTAGTGAACTCCACTGGAAAGGACTTTATATATTTATATGTATTTTTGTATTTTGTATATTTAAACATATTTATATATTACAGCTTTATCATCTGGTTGCTTTACATATGTTTTTTACAGTTGTAATGCAAGCTGGTTAGGTATAGTATCTCATCCTGAGTTACACTGTGAGCTAACAGCAGTCCAACACCCTAACAACTAGACCATACTACCTTTTGTACATGATATGCTTAGTTGTGCTTGCAGTTTTATTACAAATTGCCATTTTTCTGGAAGATGTTGACTCAATTAATTTTTATTTAGCAATATTTTCAGGTGACATCATCTGAGTGCTTCATAGGTTATTAAATTCACTACACATATTAGAAAAATAAAACAAATGATATTTAGCAGTGAAGCATATACTGAAATAATAGATTTCATGATGCAGATGACTCTTATGACTGGAATGTAACAGTGTAAAGAAAAAAAATCAAAGCTCCAGCTGGTGCATCATCTCCTAACTTTATCCTTTCCAAAGTTTGACTGTTCCAGGTCAAATGGCTGCCTGCCCCTCTTCTCCAGTACACCATCAGAAGCTTTCCAAACAAATGTCTGTGACTGTTGGGGTCTTGTGATTGTCCAATGATATGCTGTGATGCTGCTAACACTATTCTTCCATTGGGAGGTCCCATTCAGAGGCCAAAAAATGTGTCAAAGTTGACAGACATTGTTCCTAGGATAGTAAGAAATAAACAAAGAAAGAAAAAAAAATCTGACTTGCCCTAAGGCATTCGGTGACATCAGGGAGGCACATTATGCTCTGCATGGCCATCTGCTATATGTTATAATAGGCCGGCTTCTATAGGGCTACCCTCCTGTATAAATGTAAATATTGAGAAGAGTTGAAATGCTTGTGGTTATTAGGGAATTTTTACAGAACCTTCTTAATCCCAGAACTGATCCTTAAGAGCTCCTTCTGGTGTTAGTTCCTGTGAGCTAGTTGTTGGGGGACAGCAGCTCAGCTGAAAGGAGAAAGCAAGCCAGCAATGGCGATTAACTGAGCATGAGTGTTTTCTGTGTGCTATGTTGTGTGAAAGTATGCTTGACAACTCACAGGTGATTTAGGGGATAACCTTTGAAAGGCATCAGCATCAATAGAGTTCTCCTTGTTTACTTTGTATTACATTTCCTCTTAGTTTTTATTATTCCTTGCATACTTTGCATATATAGTAATTTCACATTTTTGTGTATGTTTTGTCTTTTTGGTCCTTTCTTAGTTTCAAGGATTGCTTACAGGTGCCTTCTACAGACCACAATTAATACCTAATAACTCTAACAGCTAAAATGTTAGTTTTCAAATAAACTGTTGAGCTACCAGCTCTAACAAAGGTATACTAAGCTAAAATAATATGTCTGCAGATTTATGACTTGGTTCTTCTTCTTCTTTCGGCTGTTCCCGTTAGGGGTTGCCACAGTGGATCTTCTTTTTCCATATCTTTCTGTCCTCTACATCTTGTTCTGTTAACACCCATCATCTGCATGTCCCCTCTCACCACATCCATAATCTCCCCTTAGGCCTTCCTCTTTTCCTGGCAGTTCTTTCGTTAGCATCCTTTTCCCAATATACCCAGCATCTCTCCTCTGTACATGTCCAAACCAATGCAATCTCGCCTCTCTGACTTTGTCTCCTATCCGTTCAACCTGAGCTGATCCTCTAATGTACTCGTTCCAAATCCTGTCCATCTTCGTCACACTCAATGTAAATCTTAGCATTTTTAACTCTGTCACCTCCAGCTCTCCTGCTTTCTGGTCAGTGCCACTGTCTCCAGCCCATATAACATAGCTGGTCTCACCACGTCTTGTAGATCTTCCCTTTCACTCTTGCTGATACCCGTCTGTCACAAATTACTCCTGACACTCTTCTCCATCCATTCCCCTCTCTTTTTCACCTCTCTTCCACAATCCCCATTACTCTGTACTGTTGATCCCAAGTGTTTAAACTCATCCACCTTTGCCAACTGTGCTCCCTACATCCTCACCATTCCACTGATGTCCCTCTCATTCACACACATATATTCTGTCTTTTTCCTACAGACCTTCATTCCTCTCCTGTCTAGGGCATATCTCCAAATCTCCAGGGTCTCCTCAAAATGCACCCTACTCTCGCTAAAGATTGCAATGTCATCAGCAAACATCATACTCCATGGGGACTCCTGTCTAATCTCGTCTGTCAACCTGTCCATTACCATTGCAAATAAGAAAGGGCTCAGAGTCGATCCCTGATGTAATCCCACCCACCTCCACGTTGAATGCATCTGTCACTCCTACTGCAGATGTCATCACTGTCACACTTCCCTTGTACATATCCTGTACAACACTTACATACTTCTTTGCCACACCCAAGTTCCTTATACAATACTACAACTCCTCTTGAGGCACCCTGTTATATGCTTCCTCAGATTTATGACTTGATACATTCTAAAAGTTGTGGACTCTATTGTTAAATACCTTAGTAACTGCAGAAGTTTTATTTTATTATTCTACTTTGGTATTGCTGTTTAGACATTATAAAACTTGGCAGAAGTAGGTGAGAAGTACTAAAATGGCAAAGTTGCAAGTGTTTCCACCTACCATTTCCAGTTACCCAGGGTCAGTTCATTGCCTGATTACTGTCAGTGTAGCATGTAATAAATCAGTCACATTGTAATGAGAGATATTGCTGCTTTCTTATACTATACAACTTAGATTAATTGACGGCTCTAAATGGGTTGACCTGGGTAATATTCAGGGTTGAGATGATGTTCAGGGACTTGTGCTACATTTTTCTGGAAAAAGTGGATTCCGTAAATGGATGGTAAATGTTTTTTTTTACTTATTTTTATACCACCAGCTAATCAATTGTCCATTTTCTATCCCATATTGTTTGTATGTTTGTCACAAGAAGCCAGTCCTTATCCTGGAAGCAATGGATATAAGTAGCCCAAGCTATAAATGAACTAAGCAGCTACACAGAGCCCCACCGCCACATGGGGACCTCATCCGCTCAACCTATCATGGAAAATAGGAAAGATGGGTAAGGAAAAGTTGAAAAATGACAACTAGGCTCTGGAGTCAATGAGAATGCCAGTGCCAGCTAATGGATTTAGACCCCCTCTCTCTTTGATAATGCTCAGTCATCTAAGAGGGAGCCTCCATTAAAAAAAACCCGGGTTATTCATTTGCAGTAATAACTCAAAGAAGGAAAATGCACTTTTCAATCACATTCAACATTTCAAAGAGGACGCCAATTGGTCTCTCATTTGACTGATTTGCTATGAAAATTTGTGGGAGTAAACAGTATAACAGCCAAACATTAATTATAAGGATTTCTTTAGAAGAGCACTGTTATCCACCCAAATCAAAATGCTAAGACAGAGAATTGAGTCAAGACAAAAAAGCTATGAATTATAAACCAGAATGAACATAATAACGTGAGAAATTTGACAGACAAGAGGAGACCATTCAGTTCATCAAGCCAGTTTGATTAGCTAATAGCTAAGCTGCCCCAAGATCTCATCCAGATACTTCATAAAGGTTGTCAAAGTTTCTGCCTCAACAGCATACAATACAATACAATACAATTTATTTTTGTATAGCCCAAAATCACACAAGAAGTGCCGCAATGGGCTTTAACAGGCCCTGCCTCTTGACAGCCCCCCAGCCTTGATTCTCTAAGAAGACAAGGAAAAACTCCCAAAAAAACCTAGTAGGCAAAAATGGAAGAAACCTTGGGAAAGGCAGTTCAAAGAGAGACTCCTTTCCAGGTAGGTTGGGCGTGCATATCTTGGTAGTTTGTTCCAGATTCCCAGAACTCTTTGCATAAAGAAGAGCTTCCTGGCTTCAGTCTTAAATGCACTTCTCCTAAATTGCCACTGATGTCCTTGAGTGTGTGGTTGACCCTTAAGGTGAATGAATTCTGCTGGATCTACTGTACCAATGTCTTTGAGGATTTTCAGTTTTTAGTTTAGGTGCCCATGCAGTCTTCTTTGATGGAGACTAAACAGGTTTAATTCTATGTATCCGTCAGAGTAGCACATGCCCTTAAGTCCTGGGATGCACTTGGTTGCTCTCCTCTGCACGGCTCCAGGTGCTGCCACATCTTTCTTGTACCATGGTGACCAGAATTGCACACAATATTCCAGATGCTGTCTTCCCAGTACATAATATAGTTTGAGCATAATGTTCTTTGATTTAATATTCAACAGTTTTTATGATATAACCTAAAATTCTATTTGTCTTTTTAAATGCTTCAGTACATTGCCTGGTTGCTGAAAATATTGTGTCAAATAAACCCCTAAATCCTTTTGAGAGGTTTCTTCCTGTATGTCAGTGTCTTCTCTAAACCTAAAATACTAAACTGTAGTTGTTCACAGGTCAAAGCATAATCTCAGAAAAAGAGCTGCTGGTGCTGCGCTGGAATTTATAAATGATCATGGTGCCTCCTGGGAGGTGGTTCCCAGCAACCAGCAAGATCTATTTCCAAATCAGTATCTGCCCATAGAGATTCAAAAATGACAGTTTGATGCACGTGGAATTTAAATTAAAAAAAAAAAAAACTTAACATCTTTCTCATGCAAGTAAATAAAATTAAAACAGGTCCATTAGAATTAAGCTTAAAAATTAATTTTTCAAAATATATTTACATTAAATTAGATTAACTTGAATAAACTTTATTAATCTCATAAGGAAATTCAGGCTCATTAAATGAAAAAAAAATGATTGAGCTAAAATGGATTATCCAATTCTTGTCCCAAGATAGTAGCCAGATGTGGATGTCTATAGACGTCCATTGTGCTCACACATATCCCAGTGCTCAATCAATCATTGACTAAGAGTCTTTAGTTAACCTTAGAGAATGTCTTTGTATTATAGATGACGTTGCACCCTTTTTCCTCTCTCTCTCTTTCTCTTACACTCAATTTTCAAACTCCATAAACCCCAAAGAAACTTCTCTGAGAACATATGGTTTAATGAGTGGCATATCATACAATCCATGTAGCAAAAAGTGTTTTCTAATGCTAATGTTTTGTTGCTCCCGTGATACGAGTGCATGGCTAAGGCATCCTAAAGGTTCTACAAGCCAGACCAGCTCTTCCCAGCCTGCCTAGAATTGGTTTAACACCAAGCAAGCTGACCTCCTAGGCCAGGAATGAGGAAAAGGCTAGTAGGGTTCCAAACAAAATCTTAGAAGTCCCCCAAAAATATAAAATACACACACCAATGCCATTCTCGGGAAATAATCCATCAAAAGCATTGCATAGAAAGGAAAGGAAATGCAGAATCTTTATAAATACAGTGATTTATTAGCATAAACTAAAAGGAACAAAAATTGCAAAAATCATCTTTGCTACAGAAATGCATTACAGAATGGTGAGTGTGGATATGATTTACACTGTACTTCCACTATTGGGATACCTAGCAGCAGTACATGAAGCACCCCTGTACCATAAATAAAAAACTAAAATGCAAAAATATGAATAAACAATGAAGTGAATAGCTCACAAACTTAGCACATGAATAGATGCACAGCATAAAAAACTGAGTGAAATCAACACAGATGAGTTTATTATACTTCACTAAAGTAAAGATGGATTTTAGAAGGACAATCTTTACTGTAAGAGCCATTTTCATAGTTATTTAAGATTCATAAATATTTTACTAGATGACAATGCATAATCTATGGGAGGTTCCTATAACCCCCATAAGTAGAATTGAATTGGTATATTCTTGCCATTTCTAACAGCTTGGAGTAAACATTATTCTTCAGTTAGTGACAGCCTTGCCATGTGTAAGGTATAGAGGGCATACGGTTTTAAACTGCTCGTGCCCGCGCCTATGGGCTCTTTGAGTGTGTGAAGTAACTCGTAAAGATAACGCGCTTATATAAGCACAAAGCTGTATGCTTAAAGCATACAGACGAAGAAATTAAGAGCTTTTAAGTACTGAAATAACTAAAGTTTCTCAAGAAAATCTAAGTTTAGAGAACATACATTTTTTCTTTTTTTTTGCCTTTTATTCTACGTGTGTAATTACTTTTTTCTTTATTCTTGTGTGGATTATTTCCTTTTAACTTTCACTAAATAATTTTAAAATGAACTTTTGGACTGAGAGATTTCTTTCGACACGCGTTTTACCCGTGCTTGATCTCACCTTACGCTTCGGCAGCTACATTTACATTAAATAGTAATACAACAATTTCATAATGTTTTCTTAGCTTTAACAAGAATTACCTGTGGTCTTCTTTGCTCAGGTTGGTGCTCAATTTTTTCTTTAAATTATCCGCTCCAGCACTCATGTAAATTTTAGAATTAACCACAATTAAACTCGAGGCATATTATTAACTCTCCAGCATAACCAGATGTATACCAGTTGGTTGTCTCATAATATATGTTCATATTTTTAATTCACTCTTATTGACATTTTAAATTACACAGTAACATTTTCCCACAGATCAGCATTAAACCACCTTGCATTAATATTGCCAATTATTACAAATCTGTGAGTCACTGCTCCATTGAAGAATGCTCTGGACATGGGTGAATTCTGTTAAATGTAAATGATTTCTACTGAATTATGTGAATCAATAATCATACAGACATTTCTTTGAAAATAAAAGTCACATACTTTGCAGTTCAGTGGAAGACAGAAAAACAGATGTGCAGTAACTATCAGGTAATTTACTAAGACATAATACAATACATAATGAGCCAAAAAGATGTATCAAATTTCAGACGTTTATTCTACAAAAACGCTACAAGATAAAATAAATTTCATTACGACACAAGAAAGGGTATACAAAATAGATTTTTTTCACTGTGTTTTCAAAATTATGTCTTCAAGGTGGTGGCCATCATTAGCGATACATTCTTTGAGAAGATTTTTGAAAGCTTGCATGACTCATTTGGCCATTTCAAGGGGAATAGCTGTGATTCTGTGGTGAATAAAGTCCTTGAGGGCTTCAAGGTTTTGAGGTTGGTGTGTGTATACCTTCGACATGAAGAAATCGCATAGAGCAAGATCCGGCAAATGTGAAGGCCACTCGACATCACTGCGCAGGGAGAGCAGAAACTTGAATGGATCTCCACGTCATATGAGCTGTTGCTCCATCCTGTTGATACCAGGCATCCACCACATCCATTTCTTCCAGATGGGGCCACAAAAAGTTCTCTAGCATATCAATATAACGTTCTGAAGTGATGGTGACCGTTGCTGCCCTCTCCTCAAAAAAGTAAGGGCCTACAATGCCAAATTCTGTAACACCACACCAAACTGTAACACACTCACTTTGCAGGAGTCTCTGGTGATGTTCATGAGGGTTGGTAAAGGTTGAGGGTTTACGAGGGTTGGCCCAATTGCGAAAGTTTTGCTTATTTACGCAATCATTCAAATGGAAATGTGCCTCATCGCTGCACATGATGATGGCATCTCCATGAATGATTTACAGAATATTCACGCACAACTCTCTACGACTCTCCCAGTCTCTCTCAGTGAGTTCCTGCTCTACCATCATTTTGTATGGGTAGAAATTAAGGTCCTCATGCAAAATCCTCCTCAAAGACGTGTTGAAATTTCCTAAGGAAGAAGCATGTTTGCACCCGGAACATCTAGGAGATTGCAAAATTGATGCCCTTATAGTTTGGATATTTTCAGGCATTAGTAAGGTCAGATACAGCCTGGAGATCTCCTGTTCAATGTTGTACCCATCTGTCTAAATTTAGCCACCTACTGAAAATTGTTTTCCGATTTGGGACGTCACCAGGAGGAAAGCTGAAGTGTATTCGGAAGGCGCGTTGCATAGTGATGATGGATTTGTTGTTTTTGAAGAACGCCTCGACAGCACGGTGTGCACCGAACCAAGGCATGTTGCCGACTGAAATTACAAGGCATTGCCTATCAAAGGACCCCCACCCCAACCCACTCGGCTGCCTCTACCTCGCACAATGACCTTGAGAAATGTGGTACTTCATTTTGTCTCTCCCGGTATATTGCTACTCACGGTTCACCCTTGCACACAAAACTAGAATATTCTCTTAATAAACCACCTACTATATATTTTCCTTAGTCATTTTGGCTCTAGTAGACTCTGGTCGACAGGGTAGTGGTCTTTTCAGTTTTGTCTGAGCTCCAATTCCATAAAGTAGCAACAAACATACTTATGTCTGCTTGAAGGAAAGATGACAGCCGTTGTATTAGCTCTCACAATGCAAGGAACATCAATACCTTGACATCACTTCCTTCACCTCTCACAGGACACGAGATCTCGCTTAAACCCCAAGTCTGCCTTCTCCAGTTAACCAGCAACTTTTACAGCCAAACACACTATAGCGTGGCTCATAAGAATCCACTGCAGTATCATGTGTGTACAATATGTAGATATTTTTCAAGACAATATATATAACTTGTGGTCTTAAGATATTGCTTGTGCACAATATTTAAAAGGCACCACTGTTTGGGACTTCAGGGGCTCCTTTTAAGAACGTTTAAGAGGAAAAAAACTGTTACTTCAACGTGCTTTTTTAAATTTGAAGGTGAATTCTTGGAAGCAGAGATTTATTTAGCTGATGTTTTGAAATACAGAACTCTTTTTTCATATATTAATGTGTTTTATTGCTGTTTTTGTTGCCTTTGTATTATATCACATTTTATGTCATCTCTGTGGATTTTTCTTATTATTGGTTAATTATGTATTGTCTCCTAAAAGTTTTCTTTTGTTGCTTGTTCTTTGCGGCTGTAGCCCTAGGACTTGGGGCCACCCTGACATCTCGAATCCTGAGCCCTCCCTCAGGCTATTTATGTCACCTGAAAAGGCAACGGAGTTGGACATCATTTTGTGTATTGTGGAGCTTCTTCTTTGATTTAGTGTTTGTTGTGACTTTCTTGCTTCTGGTTGATTCTAATACTCGGATTATGTTTTTAGACTTGTTTGCTGTAGGATTGCTTTTTAGGCAACTCTTTTTGTTTCGTTTAATCTGTTGAGCATTTACCTGTATTTTTCTATTTCTAATAAATAAGTCTTTCTCAAAGATTCCTTGCCAATCTTTGTTCACAAGCCTGGTGTTCGTGGTTATCTTCTCTCTTGAGGGCTTTTTCATATATTAGTGAATATTTAGCATTGTTTTCCCAGGTCCCCATATTTTAGAGCCTGCTCAAGCTGAAGCCAGCATCATCTTTTGAGCAGGTTAGTCAAGGACCTGACCTGCTTCTTAACTTAATGTATGTTTGGAGGCCTCACACCACTTTTTCCTTTTTCAGATTCAATTTCTAAACAAGAACTGTCATGTCACTTTTTTGGCACTATAGCTTCAGATGCTATGCCAAGTGGCATCTTTTATTCTCATTAATAGTACCATGCACTCAGCATCCTGATTACATAACCGTACTGCTCTACCCACACGCACTGGAGATGGCAGTGGCAAACTTCCAGCAAGAATGCTCCACCTGGTCTATGCTTTACATGAGTTATGTGTCAGCCAAGGTTTGTACCCTGGCTTAAGTACATCATAATTTTGCTTGTTGAATTATTATTTTTCACATGTTCTTCGTTATTTTGTCATTTTTGTTAATATTGCTTTGGTTAAAATGTTTTTAGTAGTTATGTAGTATATATACAGTATTTATCTCTTGGTCATGTTCCTTGTGTTTTATGGGTGGAACCTCAAGAAGGTTCAAACTGAGGAGTTAGGACCCTTAGATTGTCGTTGTGAGAATATGGAGTGTTCATCTTTGTACGTATTGTCTTGAATTTTCTGGTTCTGGTTATATTTGCTTCTACCTTTGGCTGTATTGCAGACTATACTTACAGTATTAACCCTCGTTTGCCTTCTTAGGAAAACCCCTTTTACCTTTTTTTCCTGTTTGCCTATTTTTATTTATTTTTTGATTATTTAAACTCATCTCATCTTATTTTCTGAAAATGTTGTTCAAGGGGAGGGTCACAGTGGCACCAGGCTATGCAGGTCAGCACAGACTTCCACATCCCAAGCTACAGACTCCAGAATGTCTTGGGGAATTCCCAGGCATTCCCAGGCCAGATGAGAGATATCACCTCTCCTGTGTGTCCAGAGTCTGCCACATATTCTCTGCCCAGTGGGACGTTCCCATAGCAGCTCAAGGAGAGTCGCCTGGGCAGGCATCCTTACACCATGCCCAAATCAGCTTAATTGGCTTCTGTCAATCCAGAGAAGCAATCTCTAATCTGAGGCCCTTTTGAATTGCTAAATTTCTCATTCCGTCATAGAGTAGCAGCCTAGTGGCCCTTTGAAGAAACCTCATTTCTGTCACTTGTACTGGTGATCTAATTCTTTTGGTCATTACCCACAGCTCATGACCATAGGTCAGAGCAGGGATGTAGACTAACCAGTAAACTGAGCATTTTGTCTTCTGCTTTATGACCACAGGCCGGTACACATCATACAGAAAAGCTATGCTGCTCCATTCCACTTGGCAATCTCACATTCCCTTTTTCCATCACTTGTGAATAAGATCCAAGACACCTGCACCTGCTCTTCTCTCTGGTGCAAATATTGGATGGTGCGTGGGAGTATGATAACCCTGTCCTCATGAGCACTGTGTCCCCCGGCTTCTGTTGTGAGAGTTGCAGCAGGAATATGGAGTAACAGGACAGCTCTTGTGTGCTATTCATTCTCTATATGAATGCAGTGAGAGCTGTATCTGAATACTTGGCATTAACCCAAATTCATTCACTGTGGGTGTTGGGCTTCATCAAGGCTTTTTCTTGTCAACCACTCTTGTTTGTTGTTTTCATGACCAGGATATCAAGGCACAGCTGAAGATGATTGCTAGAATGTTTTAGAACTTTTAAACCCTAAGACCAGTTTTGGACGTCCGCAGGATGGAAAGCCTGCATGTTGATTTTGGGTCCCAAGTTTCTGTTTCTAAGGCATGCCAGTGATATATTGGTCTGGTTTGTTGTTTATTTTAAGGCCTAGTCACCCTTTTTTCCATTTTCCTATTGCTCTACACAGCAACATAAGATGTCCCTTGCAGCTTCATATTTTGGCATCTACCCAATAGCAACAAATTAATCTGAAGTGTGTCTAGTGACTTAATCTAAACACAAACAAAGCAAGGCAAATGACAGGACAACTAATAAAGTAAACAGTAACATATGATAAAAAGGTGAAAACACACTCAAACATGCTTAGTTTATACAATTGTCCTCCTACTCACACCATTAGTCACATAATTCTGTTTTGTTCACAAGGTTTCTACCCAGTCTTGGTATATTAAATAACATTAAGAGTGGGTGTTTGTCAGCTTTGCAGAAACAAGCTGGCATTCAACTCACTGTTGGTTTTTACATGAATAAAGAAACACCCAGAGACATTGAGGGCAGCACAGCGATTAGTACGGCTGCTGCATAAATCCAATATACTTGTTACAAGTTCTGCACCTGGCCACTGTTGGGTGGATAATGCACATTCTCTCTGTGACTGCATGGATTTGTCTCCAGGTATTCTGCATTTTCTCCCACATACCAGTGATGTGCAGGTTAGGTAAACTGGCTCAGTTCAGCACTGGGAGTATGGGCGGCTGTGTGTGTCTGTTTGTGAGCCCTTGTGATGGACACAGCAGCCTTTACTGAATCTCTGTCTCTATCTCTGCTGTTTTTAACATTTACAATTTTTTTCAACAATGTTTGATACTTTTAATGTTTTTAATTAATAATGCTAAGATTTGAACTCTGGCTTAGTACTATTCATTTCTGAATGGCTTTTTAAATCAAATTGAGAGATATTGCTGTCATTGAAGACCTGAGCTTCAATTTGTCTCACCTGCCTTTTGGAAAAGCTGAAAACTTGAGAGATGTTACAGGGTGGACAAGGTGCATCTGATGGCTACCTACGTCGATATCATGTGAGAATGCACTCTGAGGAATGTAAAGAGGGATATATTAAGTATTCCTGCATTCACCTCATAGCACCGTGATCACCACCTAAGGAACTCTACTACACCTTATTAGAGAAGCCGCTCATCTGAAGATGGAAAGGTGTCGATCCGAATCGAGAATAAAGCAAAGGTGGATAGGATACAGACCTGGCTTGAATCCATATTATGAGAAATGTTCAATTGCTTTTATATACAGTAACTTATATGATTGGTTACATCTTATAATGAGTTATGGTGAGCTCAGTTACTGTGACATATTGGGTACTATGGAGAAGTGGCTTACACCTTTTGCTATTTTAATGCTTGGAAGGTTTCATCAAAGAGAATAGAACAAGCAGAAGAGGGACTGGAGGTTCATGTGAATGAGCAATGGTGAAAAAGGAAGCATAGTACAATTAAAATGAAATGTGTCATCCAGACATTAAAATGTGGATTGAATTCTTCCTCGTTACCAGAGTTGCATTACATCTTTGTGGACCTGGAGAAAGCAAATGACAGGATGCCTCGAGAGGAGTTGTGGTATTGTATGAGGAAGTCGTGAGTGGCAGAGAAGTACGTAAGAATGATATATGATATGTATGAGGGAAGTATAACAGTGGTGAGGTCTGCGGGAAGAGTGACAGATGCATTACACCAGGGATCGGCTCTGAGCCCTTTCTTATTTGCAATGGTGATGGACAGGTTAACAGACGAGATTAGACAGGAGTCCCCGTGGACTATGATGTTTGCTGATGACATTGTGATCTGTAGCGAGAGTAGGGAGCAGGTTGAGGAGACCCTGGAGAGGTGGAGATATGCTCTAGAGAGAAGAGGAATGAAGGTCAGTAGGAACAAGACAGAATACATGTGTGTAAATAAGAGAGAGGTCAGTGAAATGGTGAGGATGCAGGGAGTAGAGTTGGCGAAGGTGGATGAGTTTAAATATTTGGGATCAACAATACAGAGTAATGGGGATTGTGGAAGAGAGGTGAAAAAGAGAGTGCAGGCAGGGTGGAAAGGGTGGAGAAGAATGTCAGGAGTAATTTGTGACAGACAGGTATCAGCAAGAATGAAAGGGAAGGTCTACAGGATGGTAGTGAGACCAGCTCATGTTATATGTGCTGGAGACTGTGGCACTGACCAGAAAGAAGGAGACAGAGCTGGATATGGCAGAGTTAAAGATATTAAGATTTGCACTGGGTGTGACGAGGATGGACAGGATTAGGAACAAGTACATTAGTGGGTTAGCTCAGGTTGAATGGTTTGGAGACAATGTCAGAGAGGTGAGATTGCGTTGGTTTGGACATGTGCAGAGGAGAGATGCTGGGTATATTGGGAAAAAGGATGCTAAAGCTAAAGCTGCCAGGCAAGAGGAAGAGAGGAAGGCCTAAAAGATGGTTTACGGATGTGGTGAGAGAGGACATGCAGGTGGTGGGAGTAACAGGGCAAGATGTAGAGGACAGGAAGATATGGAACAAGATGGTCCACTATGGTGACCCCTAATAGGAGCAGCCGAAAGAAGAAGAAGAAGACTGCCCAGGGAAAATCATCCTGGCTGACTCAATAACGGAAATGATTCACTCTGATACCAATGATGAATCATTCCCAATGCTGGCGACTTCAAACAAAGAAACAAATATTATCTGCATGGTCCATTCATTGACAAAAGCTGGACCTGCTCTATTCAAATATTCAAGACCTTAAATATAAATCTGTGGTACATCTCGGCCGGTCTGACCTCATCTTACTGGCAACTACAACCCTGCTATTGACAATACAAGCCAGAATTTCTTATGTGTGTCTGTAAGTGGTTATTTGAGCTTTAATTTCCCCTTGGGGATATCATCTTATCTAATCTATCCAGGGTTGGATTCTGTATTGCATTTAGTACTGCTGGCATAGCGTCGAGCCTCTTAGAACCCTGAATTGGTTTATGCAGGTTTGAAAATATCATGTGATGATTTGACTTGTAAAAGTATATATGTTGCATTGGAAAACATAAAAAAACACATTGAACTGTTCATACATTTGGTCATTGCAGCCATACCACATGTACTTCAGAAGAGGTCACCCACCTGAACCTTAGCATGTTCGGACCGGCCCCTACTTGGATGGGGGATCATGTAGGAAAAGCTTGTGTTGCTGTTAGAAGAGGTGTTGGAGAGGCCAACAGGGGCGCTTACTCTGTGGTCTGAGTGTGGACTCCAACGCCCCAGTGAAGTGATGGGAGACACTGTGCTGTAAAAATGGCGCTGTCCTTCAGATGAGACATAAAACCAAGGTCTTCAATCTCTGTGGTCATAAAAGATCCCAGGGCAACCTTGGTAAAGAGCAGGATGTATCCAAATGTCCTGGCTAAATTGTCCACCTTGGCTTGGTCATTCTGGCCCCCAACCATCTCCTGTCTCTAACTTGCTAATTATCTCTCTCACCACTTCACCACCTAATAGCTCATGTGCAGTGAGTGTATTACAGCAAAATGGCTGCCTTCGCATCACCCAGGTGGATGCTACATATTAGTGACGGCTGAAGTGGCTCCTCACTCACAAATAGAGCATTTTGAGTAGTGAGAATGTAAATAAGTATTATTTATTATTATTTTTGACATATGATAAAAAATAAGTCATGTCAAACAGTATCCAGGTCTTTCTGAATGGCCCCCAATGTGTCATTAGCAAATTTATTTCAAGTTATATTTTAACATCTTTGTGCACCTTAAGAAAGCTTGACATGACTGTATTTGGTTTGCTATAATTCAATTGCGCACCTAAAGTCACATAAGAGATCAAGGTTGCAAAAATGTGTGTTTGTCATTATGTGAGGAAAATGAAGTCCACTTACTGAAAGCATGATTTTAATACAGTATATAATAAAAAACATGTCACACTGTCAAACCTTAAAGGTCTCTTCTTGTAATTTCTTTACCTAATTTGTGATGAAATCTCAGAATTTTCAGTTATTGAGTAATAGTTAAAGACCCTTCATGGCCTTAAAAGTGTTCTTTAACCATAAATTTCAGTTAAAGATTAATTTAGTAAAGAATGTAACATTTTAATAGGTGGTTTTCATTGGCAGACTTAAAATTTCTTTGTACTCTGCTCCAACAGACTGAAAGAACAGGTTCGTGTAATAATTTCTCTCCTTTTCCATTATCAATTTCTAACAGATTTCCAATGCATCTGCCATCATTTGCATAAGAACCTTTGGGGGGCAACCTATGTTTTGAATTCTGTTTTCCTTGTCCTTGTTTAAGTGAGCTACCTAGCAGAGCACCAGCCTTTCATGTCGGATTCAAAGCAGCCTTTGTGCAGTAACATGATTTTGTTAAAGCAGCGGCTTAGATGAAGTGAGTTTAAAAGCATCTGAGTAGTGCTGTGCTCATTTTTGTCCTGTCTTTTTGTGATGAGTCAAAAAAAATAAAAATGAGACGCAGATATAACACAGATGGAGCATCACTATTTGTATAACAACTGCACAAAGGTGGTGTGTTTGGTCAATAACTAACAACATGATTTCTTACTTTTTAACATCGTGCTTTCTTCAGTTCTTTTTTTTTTTTGAAGATGCTTTATGCAGTTATTGTTACGTGTGTTTGTATGGCACATAAAAAAACAAACATTTATTTATTTGCTAGCCTAGGCAACAGATGCGTGCTGTAAAATAAAAATATTGTTATTGTTTTCAGTTCTGTTTTTTTTAATAAAGTATCACATTGTGAGATTGTGTGCATTTAGGAATAAATTCTAATGTCTTTATCAAAAAACTGTCGGCTGTGAATAAAACCCAGTTCAATCCAATTCAAAAACCTGTTCAATTACTGAAGGTCAGCCTTGGCTTTGCTTGCATTCTTTCCTTACCTGCAGAACTCAAAAGGCGTCAAAGTTTACATAACATCTCCCAAAGTGGGCTAAACAAAACATTTTATAAAATTAAAAGTTGGAGACAGATCCTGGCAGCAGCTCCCTGTCAGTTACAGACGGGCTGAAAAACCTGCAGAAAATTAAAATGCCACAAATACAATGACTGATGTGCTAGCAAAGAGGAAAACAATAAGAAAAACTTTCAAATCAATCAAGAGTGTTTCTCTTATGTAATGCAGTGAGAAACCAAATGTCACTTTTTGCATTTATAAATGTGCCGTTTTTTTGTTTATCCATTGTGGTGTGATCTTGCTTGTTACATATGCACATATTTATACTGTATACATACATAAACAGTTTTAAATAACTCGACTGGCAGATGATGCTCTGAATTCTTAATTATTCTGCTACGGTTCCCCTCCACAATTCATGGTAATTCAAACAGTCTCTGACTGTACTACTTCTGTTGCAATAAAATGAATCCTCAATTATAAGAAAACATAAGATGTTTTAAATTATGGGCCCAATTCCTGTTTCTTCTCATAGATTGGATATGGGTTCAGCAGTTAAAAGATCTGAGGGGGTCAGCGGTGCGGAACGAGCATTCTGCATGTCCTTACCAATGTTCAATCAAAAAATCCTTTGAAAGAGAAGCTGCTATGCTAATCGACATGATTCCATTTTGAGCTTGGTGTGTTCTTCATTTACCTCTTTTCAGCCAATGAATAGATCTTTTACTGATTTTTTTTCAATTTATTCTTATCAGGCAAACATCCACTAAATAGACCAGCATGCTTTCACAATATGTAAAAATATTGCATGAGTGAAAGGCATGTACACAAAACATCTACATCAATATTTTCATTTATTTGCTTAGCAGACACTTTTATCCAAAGCAACTTACAAAATAGGCCAACATAATTGAATAAGCACCAGCCTTTGGGTCTGTTTTGAAACAAAGTTACAAAGGTGATCATCACAAGTAAGGAGCTCAGAACAAAATGCAAGTGACGTACAGCTCCTTGATTACAAATCCTAACCCCTAATATCAGTCAGAATGAAATTCACCAAACAAGAGAGTTTTCAAACGCTTCATAAAAACATTAAAGAAGTCAGACTTTCTAATGGAGGTGGACAGCTCATTGCACCAGCTAGGAGCAACAAATGAAAAGAGTCTGGATTGACGTTTGATGCCAGGCAAAGGTGACATCCCTAGATGCCATTCATCAGCAGATCTAAGTGTGTGAGAAGGAGCATAGGACCTCACAAGTATCTCCATATATATATTAGTGCTGACCCTACTCTACAGGATGTGAAAGTAATGCATGCCACTACAGGGAGCCCATGTAGAAATACAGTAAGAAAAGAGCAGTGACATGTGTTAAACACTAGATGTGCTGCTGCATTTTAAATCATCTGCAGCAATTTGGTGATACAAGTTGGAATTGCTGTCAGCGGGTAGTTGCAATAGTCCACATGTGACAAGACTGAAGCCTGGACAAGGAGCAGAGCTGCATACTCTGTCAGACACAGTCTGATCTTGCAAATGGTGTATAGAGTGAATCTGCAAGACCTAGAGACTGTTGTAACATGGTCAGTAAAGGACATCTGGTCTTTGATCACCACCAGAAGATTGTGCATAGACTTGGCGGGCATTAGCGATAATGAATTGAGCTGAACAGAGGTTGGCTGGTGAACAGATGAACGAGCTGGCATAACAAGAAAGTCCATCTTTCCCAGATTGAGCTAGAGATAGTGTTCCTTCATCTAGGCTTTAATATCAGTAATACATTCAGAGATTGTAGCTGATACCATGTGGTACTCTGAAGGTAACGACAGGTCCATCTGTGTATCATCAGCACAGCACTGATAGGAGAAACCATGGAACAGGATAATAGAGCTGAGTGAAGAGGTGTGTAGAGAGAAGTGGACAATATAATATTGACATTAAACATAATGTTGACATGTAAAGATAGATAGATAGATAGATAGATAGATAGATAGATAGATAGATAGATAGATAGATAGATAGATAGATAGATAGATAGATAGATAGATAGATAGATAGATAGATAGTTACTTGGAGAAATATGTGGGGGCTGCAAAGACAACATTCCAGTAAATTTCTGCCACATCTGCCCTTTCACTTCCTGCCATCACCTTTCTTTCTGGTCTCTAGACTTCACAGCCATAAAATGCCATCTGCAAGTCATCAGTTTTGACCAGTGCCTGAAGATGATAACCAGAACAGGAGCTTCTTTAGTCACATATTGACCAACTTTTTTGGTTTGTTTTACATTTTAGCCACATGGCAGCTAAACAGAGATTTTTCTTGCAGGAACCCCAAACTTTGTCACATAGGGTGTCCAATCTTTTCAAAGTTCCAAACAGAAAGAAATGAAGGCAAATATATAGTATGGTGAGTGGCTGGGGGTGGTACCCAGCCGGGATGCCCAGGAGGACCGGAGGAGGGCTTACGCCTCCTCCAGACCACGAGGGGGCGACTGCCCTGGTGGCTTTGGAGACCACGGGAACAGAGCTTAGAAGCTCAACCCTATAGGGGCCCGTGGTCACCGCCAGGGGGCGCCCCAATACCTATGGAGCCCTGGCCCTCAGCACTTCCTCCACACCCGGAAGTGCTGGGGGGTAGAAGACCAGGGACCCCCAGGAGTGCCTGGGGAGTGCTGGCGGATGCTAATCGGAAGGCACCTGTAGCACGTCCGGGTGATTATAAAAGGGGCCGCCTCCCTCCATTCGTTGGCTGGAGCTGGGAGCGGAGTAGACGAAGTCTTGGAGGAGAGGAGTGGCGGCGGCCTGAAGAGAAGAGAGAGGCATTGTGAGGCCTGAACTTTGGGGGAGTTTTGGGGTAAATAGCGGAATATGATTAAACGTGTGTTGGTTGATGAACCATCGGTGTCCGCCTGTCTGTGTCCTGGCCAGGTTCCACAATCGATAGATATGAAAGGTATTTACGTGGAGTTAGACATGGAGCAGTTACACATACTGTAGATAGTATTTTATCAGATTACCTATGGCATACACCTGACACGAAAGGTACCAACTAACCTCTTAGATTCTTTTCTAGATGGAGGATAGAAATAAATTGTTCCCTGTCACCTCTTACCTGTTTCACTGTCTGTGTTGTAGTCTGTATGTTTCCCCCTCTGGATCTCTATGGATGGCATGTTTGCTGTCTGAGGGTGTTTTTACTTCAACCCAGTTTACTACCAAATAAGTTTTCTCAAAGGTGTTTCCTTGTGCCATTAAGGGACTGCAGTTAGGCAAGGAATGAACAGTCTAACCTCTCAGCCCACTATTAGCAGTCAGACAGAGACAATAACTTTAAGTTTTTATTCAAAAACTGTATTTATTTGCATCTAGACCAATAACAGCAATTCCAGAGTTACACATAGGGTTGAGTCTTCCTGCAGTCCCATTAACAATAGCAAAATACCGATGATCATCCAAGGTTCTTTAGTTACAAAGCATGTGTTCTCAGTTCAAACAAAGATAGAAAGACAAGACTCGGCATTTGTCATTTTCTGTAAAAGCTTTCCCTTTCCCTTCTTGACTAATGAACATGTACACCAATGCACTGTGGTTCATATAGCAACAGACTCACTGCTAGAAGCACACACTGATACTTAACAGTGTCAGTTTGTAAAATGTTACAGAACCATTATCACTAACATGAAAAAAAAACCCTTACTCAAATCTAACTCAGCAGACTTTACCAGCATGCATTGAACTCCTGCTCAGCTTGGCGTGACTTCAGGCTATAGATAGATAGATAGATAGATAGATAGATAGATAGATAGATAGATAGATAGATAGATAGATAGATAGATAGATAGATAGATAGATAGATAGATAGATAGATGAGGAAACTACAATGTTAAGCTTCTATAAGCAAATTAATACCAGCAAGGTATACACAAAAACGGCATAGATTCAATTCAAGTCTAAACAGTAAAATGAATAAATATTTAAATAAACAATATAGGTTAACATATTAAAATTGCAAGCAAAGCATATTCTAGCCAGAGGATATGTTGTATCATCTAATTGCAGCTTGTAAAAGACCCCCAATAGCATTCCTTGGAGCACTCTCATAGAATCAGTCTTGTGCTAAATGTTTTTCACAGATTGTCCAGGGTGTTATGTAGATGACATAATTGTTTTTCATGACAGCCAAGATCTTTGTCTCTGCCACTGCCTGCAGAGAGTCAAGGATAGTCCCTAGAACAGAGTGAGTCTTATTGATTAATTACTTTGAAGAGCACACTACAAAAATAAACTAAATTGTATTGATTTGAATATTATGTTTGTTAGAATCTCCTGCTTTGATACTACAATCTCATCATACCACTGTGCAAAAGAGTTCATTTGCAACCAAAGATTGAACGAACAGATGCATAAAAGCTCCATTAATACCAAATGATCAATATGCAGTCTACTCTGACTCTTTTTGTATAAGGTTTTACTTTTTCAAGCCCAATCTATAAGTCTTATGAGGCTGCCCTGAAACATTCTCTCCTTGAAGTCCACCACCATCTCCTTAGTTTTGCTAACACTGGGCTCAAGTTGGCTAAACCTACTCTACTCAACAAAGTCATCCGCCAGCCTTCACACTCCTATAGATTTGTTTCTCCTGAAGAAGTTTCCAGATGTGTCAGAATTGTGTTTGAGGTGTGATGTGTATAAAGTGAACAGAAAGTGAGTTAGGGCAATTCCTGGAAAGACACCTGTATTGCTGACTACACACCTCTAAAGCTTCAAATCTGCACCCTGACTGTCCAGTGTACATTAAAGACCATCTTCATTGCCCTCGGCTTATTTTTTTTCATTATGGGCTATATAGTGTTAGAAGTGATATAGATAACAAAAAGCAAGATACTCCTACAGCTGTCTGCCCTATACAGTACAGTAATACTAATTTAGCCAACAGATAATGTTATAGCTCACCTCATTGTGCCTGATGAAGCAAACTGCAGCAGTCTAGCACCGCTTATACCTCGGTCAGTGTTTTCATAACATGACATGTTTAAGTCTCCATTTAACATAGTTATTTAGTTTTCAGATGTTATGTTTCTTTGATACTGGGACCAGGAAGGGTATCTTCCATAACTGAATACCATCAGCCACAACCCAAGGCTTGTAACCATAAGTGGAGATAGAAAACTTGGTTGGCTGGTAAATTGAGGAGATACATTGTCAGGTTCTACAGGCAGCTGAGCACATTTTGTGATGAGTTTTTCTGTTATTTTTTCCTTTAATAACTTTGCTGGTTTGTTTGGCTGTGGTCTCATAATTTTCCTAGGATCCAAGATGGGTATTTTTGCTGCTCACTTACATATACAGTATATATATTGTGACTGCTGCCGCTTGGGAACACGGCTGCCTTTCAGAAACTCCCTCCTAATCAGTGTTTTAATGAGAAATAAACACACTCTTGCAAATTCTTCCCTCTCCTCTGTGCATGATCAGCTGCAGGCTTGCCGGACTTCGAACATTTAAAAGACCGAACAGCGGCCGTCCAAAGTGTCTCACTCTCCTGTCCTCTCTCCCCTAGACCCCCTTTGCTCCAGTTGCTGGTCCCGAGCTGCTGTACCTGCTTGAAGAGGAAGACTTTGTGTTCTTTTACCAGGAGTCAGGGGGCCGAGCCGTCACGTTTGACAGCTGTTTCATGTGAGGCTTGTGTTGGTAACTGCCAGTACAGCAATAAAGTTTAACTCCTCAGAAAAACTTTTCTGCTCTCCTGTGCAACTTTGTGACCCAAGCTTGACAATATATTAGGAATGCATTAGAACCCTTTTTGTTTAATATTTTGAACATTAGTAATTGCTATTTTTTATTTTCTTATTGTGTTAACAGTGAAATTAGGCATCATATTGCCATTTTATGCAATTGTTTTTTCATGGACACTGCCATTTTGGTCTCTAGATTTCACTTTAGATTTCATTTTTTCTGTCTGGTCACTATGATGCGGGGTGGTTGCTAGGCAAGTGATGCACATGACCTGTGCCCCATGACATCATGGTCGCCATGTTATATAAGACGACCTCTTATATAACCAAGCACCGGAACTTTAACAAACTATTGGAGAATGTTATAATATGGTAACATTTTAAATTTTTGTTATGCTCCTCTTTGCTGTTTCTCTTTGTTTGATTTATTCTCAGTTTGGGTTTTTTACAGTGTAGAATCCAGTTCTGTCAATTATTTTTACCTCTGTTATTACTTAAAACAGGTTGAATAATTTTCATACTTTGTTTTTGTTACCCTACAATGCTTTTGGGCACCATCATTTTCATTTTCTCATGGGCAGGATGTGGGTGTCAGTTGGTAGGCTTGAGCTCCCTGAAAGTTGTGGCCCATTATGCTATTAGTGTGATGCTATTTAAAACTGTGAGACAAGACACAATGGCGTCAGCACTTCTGCACCACTCCGAATATCTATGTGTGACTTCAAAAAGGGTCAAGCTTGCTTATTATTTCCAGAATCCCCTTGTAATGCCCATTGTCAGTCTTGACAGCTATTTAATTGGTGACAATCACAATGACCCTAATCTATTTTCAATAATTTGATGCCAGTATAAAGTATATTATCATTGACTTCCGTGTTTATCACTGCCATCATGAATGCCTAAGCAATCCGTGGCATGTTTTTGCCACTGTAACCAGTTTTAAAGCTGGAAGGTTCCCTCACCAAAGAGGCAGAAAGCAAAGCAAAACACAGGCTCAGTTGAAAGGGAAAGTCATTCCCTTGGCACCTAATGACCATCTGAGACCTCACATCTGAAGTGAGATTTGGAGAAAAATCCTTTCTGGTGTTTGTACAGTAACTCTGATATCCACTTCATTATTTTTACTAAAACCCCTTCTTAGCCAAATATGCTCAGACTCTATCATCAACTTTACTCTACCGACCAGGATTGTTCTTTTAAAGAACCTCATCAGCTATAGTGGATGCTTAAACTGCTTGCAGAGATGACGTCTTTGTAGTTGCTGGCAGTGTTGTTTCTTCATCAGTATTAAGTGCCAAATCTGCATCAGCTTCAGACTGTGGGAAAAAATGATGGTCCCACCACAGCAGGTTGCATCTTAGCCTCTTGAACATCTGCAGCTTTTGAAATGATGTGAATGAAGGTTATAAAAATACAGTAAGTTTCAGCATTTTTTTCAGTGACTCCCTTTCATGTTCCTCTTTTTCTTTTTTGTACTCGACTGCCTTGCCTTAATGTGATCCACCATGATTACATTAACAGCATGCTAAAGATCATAGCCCACCTCCCTGTGCAACTCGTAAACATCTAATAACTTGTGGGGCTGAATGTCCTGTTCTTGTCACAACCTCTCTAATGTTGTAATATTTCCCAATTTAGACATAACTTGTGAATTCCATTTAAAGAGGACTTGATCAATATGTATACTGACAGGAATATTTCTTTTGAAAAACAAAGAGCAAATATTCATTCATACATTTTGAAAAAATTTGCAGCCCCAGTAGGCCAGGGCCTTGGCTGCAACCCAGTTTAGCCCATGCATAAATTCAGTCATATCTATAATTTCAGATCTGGAGGCACAGCCTTTTCACACTTGGCTGTGAATAACTAAAGTTTGTGCCAGGAACACAACAGACTGATTAAGTCCATAGAGATGCAATCCTCCTAACCATAAACTGTATACTTTCCCAGTTGTAGGTCTGAGATTTTGAAGTGTAAAAGCACTACTGGGGAAAAAGACAAGATCCACCCTTGACCGACTGTTAAATCAGGTTTACATAAATGCAAGAATGTGAAGAGAAATCTCTTTGTAATAACAAGATAGAATGTTGTCCTTGGAACCCCGATAATCTTGTAGCACCTTCCACAGACTAAGCAGACAGAAGCATTTTCAGAGTCAATTACAATTTTTGTGTGCTGAATTGCCAAACACCAACAATACCTCACATGTCACAACAAAGACACACATTGAGTCCCCTGTTCCAAGGTAGTGCAGAATTTAAATTACTTTCCTTAATTTTTAGAATCTTTCCAATGCCGTGCATGGATTTATTTTTTACAGACATTTTCTGCTGTACTATAAATAAATAGGGTGACAATGAGTGACACAAAATTACTTTGAAAGGAGGCTGTGATTTATCCCTGAAGATGTACTGTACTTATTACTTTTGTGCTCTGTACATTCGCTAAGATACTTACTAATGATGTTTGATTCAGGCAGATAAAAGCTGTACAAAAAATTATTGATGTAGATGTCATTTTTCTAAAGATCCATTAACCATTTTCTGAAAATATATCATCTTAAGTAGCTTTTTGAAGAGTCGTGGACTATGTCAGTTAATGGAAGGCGTGGATGCACAAGGAATCAGTCAGACAACCACACTGAGAAGCACTGAAGTGCAGTCTGAGATTTTTGGTCTGTAACTTTTTAATTTGGTGGTCATAAATGTACAAAGTGAGCATGAAATGAACATGAATATGAATATGAGCGCCTCTAAACTGCACACCTGAGGAATATTCTTTACCTGACACTCAAGCTAATGACCTTTGTCTGTCGTAGCATACTAAAAAATGGACTATAAAGGCACTATATTCAATTGAATTTATTCTAAATAAGTGTACTTCCACTTTAAAGGCCAGTAATTACTATTAAAGGTTAGTTTAAAATATGAAAGAAGAACATTTCTTCTGGAGCCCCTCTGAGATTAGGAGACCTGAAGCTTAAGTTTTATTAGTTTCATAGCAGATCCACCCCTGAACAATCATACAGTCGTAAAATGTGTCCTCTAGTGACACTTGGTACATAACAGAACTGAGTTTTTCATTTTAACTTTATGAAAAATTAAATCATCACACAGACATCAATGCAAAAATGCAAGTGTATTCATGATACACTAGTTTGCAGAATCACTTTTATCAGCAGTAGCGGGGAGATCTCTTTTTTAACAAGATTATCAGTCTGCGAGATAGACAGGTTTATATATAACTATTATGATCTGTGACTTGCTGACTTGTATACACAAATCAGGTACAAAAAGTAGCTGAACCATCTGTCTGTTCAACAGTTTATAGCAGTGGTTCCCAAACTGCTTCCTGATCACCATGATTTTTGTTCCAACTAAATTCACAATAAGTGATGATAATTGATCTCATTTAGCTAGCCGGACTTTTTCTCTTTTCTTATTCTGTATTCAGAAAAGCATAACAGTATGATTTTTACTCTATAAGACATTTAGAAATATTTCTGGTTTTTGCTATAGCTTTAAATGCGTAACTCTTTTGTATTTTTGTCCTATTATTTTTCCTTTATTCTGTGTAGTCTGCTCCCTTGTTGTTGCATCTTAATTAAAAACAAACAAAGTAGACTCCAGGGCAAACAACACTAAACGATGAAAGGTTCCAACTGCTTCAGTGTCAGACCCACTAATTAGTCAATGATGAAAAGGCAGAATCAAAATCAGGATGAACATCAATAAAAAGTAAAAAAAGGACATATTTATTATTATAAATATGGACATATATATATTATTAAAATGTACTACCCCACTTACTTTTACAATTTCTTCATTGACCCCAAAAGAAGAAAACGGGGAAATAACAGTTCACTTAATTAGGCTAGGAGTCCAATTAAAAACAGAAAGTTGGTAGGAACAAAAACCTCCCACCTCTGGGGGTCCCCGGGACCAAATTTGGGAACCACTGCAATATATTATGTGTTCTCAGTTGTTACTATTATTTGCAGTTATATTTGGTTTACATATAATTTGTTGTGTTAAACATATCTCAAAATATTATAAGAGTAACATTTTAATAAGAAAGAAAAATATTTTAATAGTTTAAACTACAGTATATCTGAACAGGTTGGTTACTACAGCATTCTGTAAGAAAATCAAATCAAATCAAATAGCCTTTTACTGTCAATTCACTATATGTGCAGAACATACAGGAGAATCGAAATACTGTTTCTCTCTCATCTTTGTAGTACAATAAAATATAAAAAGTATAAAAGTATAACATATAAGATAAATAACATTAGAACTTGTAAAGTAGACCTGTGTACTTTGTGCAATAGTCATTAGTGCAAAAGCCAATTACAGTAAAAAAAATAGAAGGTGCATTATAGAGTAGCTTATGAGATGTACAAAATGACAAAAAGACAAACAGTTAGTAGCAGATGTAATACTGAGTCCTTATATAATACCAGCTGAGGTAGGGTACTTGGTACATAGTGACTCTTGTTACGGTCCAGGGGCAGGGGGCGGGGGGGGGGGGGGAGGTAGTGGACAGAGTTCAGCATCCAGACAGCTTGGTGGATGAAGCTGTTAGACAGTCTTGTGGAGCGGGCTCAGAGGCTCCGGTATCTTTTCCCTAAGGGGAGGAGGCTAAAAAGTGAGTGAAAGGGGTGGGAGGAGTCACCAGCAATGCTGATGGCTCCACGGGTGAGGCGGTATGGAAAATGCCCTTGAGGGAGGGCAGTGGGGCACCAATGATCTTACTGGCCACATCCACTATGCATTGCAGGGACTCCCTATAGGAGGCAGTGCAGCTTCCATACCACACAGAGATGCAGCTGGTGAGGATGCTCTTGATTGTGCCCCAGTAGAAAGAGCACATGATGGGGGGGTGGAACTTGTGCTCTCCTCAGTTTGCATAGAAAGTAGAGGCGGGAATGAGCTTTCTTGGCCAGTGATGTGGTGTTATCTAACCAGGAGAGGTCCTTGGAGATGTACGTCCCCAGGAACTTGGTGCTACTCACCCTATCCACATGGTCAGTGGGGGGTGATGTGAATGACCTCTCTTGAAATCGACCACAATCTCTTTGGTCTTTCCCATGTTCAGGAAGAGATTGTTGTCTTTACACCACTGGACCAGTTGGCTCACCTCGTTCCTGTAGTTGGCTTCATTATTGTTGATGACGAGGCCGACCACGGTTGTATTGTCCGCAAACTTGACAATGTGATTGGAACTGTAGATTGGTACACAGTAGTGGTTCTGCAGGGTAAAGACCCTTGTGGGGCCCCTGTGCTAAATGTGATGGTCTTAGAGGTGTTATTGCCTACCCACACATTTTGTGGCCTCCCTGTAAGGAAGTCCCAACACACAGTTGCAGAGAGAGGTCTTGAGTCCCAAATGGCTGAGTTTTTGTATTAGCTGCTGGGGAATGATTGTGTTGAATGCTGAACTAAAATCTAAGAACAACATTCGCACATAGGAGTTCTTTGAGTCCAGGTGGGTGAGGGCTGGATGGAGAGCAGCAGAAATGGCATCCTTTATGGACCTGTTTGACCTAAATGCAAACTGAAATGGGTCATGGGAGGGGGGAAGAATGGACTTAATGCTCTGCATAACCAGCCGCTCAAAGCATTTCATGATGGTGGAAGTCAGTGCTACAGGCCGATAGTCATTATAGCTAGATGGGAGGGGCTTCTTAGGAACAGGGATTATGGTTGTGACTTTAAAACATGTGGGAACAACAGCTTGGTCCAGGGAGATGTTGAAGATGTCAGCAAGGACATCCTTGAGCTCCTCAGCACAATCCATCAAAGCACGACCAGGTATGTTGTCTGGTCCGACTGCCTTCCGTGGGTTGATCCTAGAGAGAGTTCTCTTCATGCTGGCTGGGGCCAGACATATGGCCTACTCACCCTTTGGGGGAAATGGTTTTCTGTGCTGGTGAGCTCTTTTGTGTCTTGAACCGGCCAAAGAAGTCATTTAGGCAGTTAAGCAGTGTGATGTCACCTTCACAGGTCTATGGTGGGGGTTTGTAATTAGTGAGGGTTTGGATGCCACACCAGAGAGACTGTGCATCTCTGGTATTGCTAAAGTGTCCAGATATTTTCTTGCTGTACTGATTTTTTCCTTCCCTGATGCCATGTGACAGGTTGACTCTGGCTGTTGCTAGTCCTGCAGTGTCACTGGATCTAAAGGCTGCGTCACAGATCCTCAGAAGCCTGTGGACCTCTCCTGTCAGCCATGGCTTCTGGTTAGCACGAACTGTGATATTTTGGGAAAATACGGTATAGGGTGCATGACTTCCATAGTGTTTCTTTGTCTAATCATTTTCCAAAGAACTTTACATTGAAGAAACAGTCCCTAAAGCGCTATTTACTTATAGTAGGTGATATTTATGATTTAATCTCACAAGAGTCCAAAAGTGGTGTTAGGTCTTCAAAAAACACCCAGAGAATCAGGCCTGATTCCCACCAACCTGCCCAGAAAAGCTGCACAAAAAAGCGGCCATTCTTCTACTTGAGTATCTGGCTTGGGGCTACATCTAGCCAAAATGCACTTAACTCAAAAAGTTAAAAAAAATATTCTGTAACGTCCAAAAACACTCTCAATATGTCTCACTCGTCAAGTATAGATTTCAAAAAATAACCCTAACCATAACCCTAACCTTAAGTTTTTGTTCACAAAGAGAACCATGGACACATGGAATAAATTACCAAGTAGTGTGGTGGGGAGTACGCCTTTAGGGACTTTCAAAAGTTCAATTGGAGCTATTTTGGAGAAACTTGGTAAATGGGATTGACAAGCTTGCTGGGCTGAATGGCCCGTTCCTGGCAAAATTGTTCTAATGTATTTATCTTTATTATTATTTAAAATAATTTCATACCATCAAGAAGATTAACTTGGCTAAAACAATAGTGTATATAAAAAGTATTCACCCATAAATTTTACAGTAATACAACATTCATTCACTATGGATTTAATGTGGCCTTTTCAAGTGCAACCACAAATTCTGAGTTGAATTGAGGGATCTGGACTATGACTTGACTGCTCCTGGGGCCTCATGTATAAATGCCCGTTTCCACGCTCACATCGCGATGTATAAAAACTAAACTTGGGGTAAAGCCACGCAAATTTTCACGCTAGCTCAATCCCTTGCGTACACAAGTTCTCCGCTCGGTTTTGCAAACTGGCAGCACCCAGCATCAAAGCAGTGCTACTGTTCCTGTGTGGTTTCCCTTTAGTTTTTAGATTCACGTCCCTGACTCAGCTTTATCAAAAACACTGAAATTAACCGCATATAGTTTATTAGTTTAAGGCATTTCATTGTAATCAACCCATAACCATATAATGATGCACCGAATGGCCAAACCATTCTAAATACCATCACTGCTTTAGTGTTGTTATTCCCACTGCACCACTGAGTATTTAACCCACTGTATCTGAGTGTGGAATCACAGCTGTACAGCAGCTGATCGGATTATCGGTATACAGAATCTTGCACACGCTGTCTCAGCCATGCGCGCAATCTATTTGAACTGTTCCAATATGGTAAATGTTTCAGAGCCTTTCCTGTAGGGACCTCACGGTTCAGAAACAGTTTCATCCCAAGAGCTCTAAACGCACTCAATCAGTCCATCAATTGCTCCTGTTGGAACTGTTTCTACTTATAAGTACAATCACCTCACTGTAAACTTGCACTACAGTTATAATATTGCACAACCTGAGCCACTTTAAAAAGCGTGTATTTACATATGATGACGACTGGCTTCTAAATCAATTAAGCGCTATCTTCTTGGAGCTCTTGATATCATTTTTAACATGAAATGCAGTAAATGTATATTATATTATACAGATAAGTTTTAAACTTCATTAAAATAATGTGTATTGTTAATAATTAAACATGTGAGGACACGGTGGTGCAGTGCTAGTGATGAGCTGGCGCCCTGTTCAGGGATTATTCCTGCCTCGTGCTGTATGCTTGCTGGGATTAGCACGACACTGGATGGATAGATGGATGGAATAATTAAACATGTACTACGAAGATATTTCAATGTTTCATAAAAGTTTTGAAGAATCTGCGTTCTAAGCTTACAGACGGCTTGGCATCTATTACAGAGCTGATCGTGTGGCGATTGGTTACTTAGAGAAAGAAAAGGAAGGACAGGAATGGGAGGTTAGTACGTTTGAGAGAGGCAGTACTGCTGCAGTAAATTGTTTCATCGAAGGTCACGCACGGCGCAGCAAGCATCTTGCGGGAAGCAGGAATAATCTCTAGACAGGACACCAGCTCATCGCTAATACTGCACCACCGTGTTCCCATGTTTAATACATGCTTTAATTCCTATCATCATGAAAATGATATCAAGTATATATCTTAACATTTAAATTGTTCAGAGAGCCGTAATATCATGAATGTAATGTATTCTGTGTCCTGTCGGCGGAAGAGAAAGCCCGTTTAAGAAACACACAGTGATTCACACACATAGAGCACATGAAAGAATACTACTTTAATGACGAAATAAAGTACATGATTAAAGTGGAAATTTCGAGATTAAAGTTGACATTTGGACATTTTTTCAACTGTGTCCCTATTTTGTTTTTCTTTTCTCTGTACCCTAATACGCTTCCATATGACACTCAGAAGGTGGGCTACAACTTGCCTTTTCAGAGCGACTTTGATATCTGACCACTTCTTTTTATTTCAGACACTTTGCGACTTTCTGAACTTGAACTTTCGAGTTTCTCCGCCACTCTGTCACTCGATCAGGTTCCTTTTGTTCATTATATCACTGCCTAAACCAACAAATAGTACTTTTTACCTTGATTCTACCTGGTATTCGCTAAAATTCTTCTTTTTCCCCTGTGCTTTTGCCATTGCCATTTTACAGAACGCTGAGTTTAAGGGCTATTTATATTGATTTGCATATTCAAAGGGGCGTAATTCTGGGAGGAGTTGGGGAGTAGAACGTGGAAGATTTATGCATCTGGATTTTTTTGTGCGTACGCACATTTCCACTTTTGTTCGTACGCCATGTTTTAGTGTGAATTCTACGCACGGCGTTATGCATGAGTCCCCATTCGCCCCATCTTCTCCCAGAATTACATCTCTTTGAATATGCAAATCAATATAAATAGCCCGTAAGCTCTGCATTCTATGAATACCAAGAGGAGGCAAGGCAAAATGTACTATTTGTTGGTTTACACCAGTGGTCGGGGAACAGGGGTAAATTACCCCAATTGGGGTAAAAGTGATATTTTCGGGGGGTAATAAGGACTCAGTAAAGACATAGGTACATAAATAAATAAAAAGCTTGTTTCTTGTTGCGACTTACATTTTTCTTCCTGATCTGTTAATGCACTAGAAAGTGGCATATCTAAACGAACGTATCTCGTAGATTGAGCTCCCGGTCCGATTGCAACCAATATTTATAACTTCACCGCGCGTCGAACACAAAAGCGGTAACACTGTGCAGGTGGGGGGCACACATCCGTTAAAAGGAGGCGGGGAACAGCCAAAGATTAATTCTACCAGATACCGAAGATTGATTCGCCACAGAGCAGCTGAACGAGATGCATCGAGTCCACCACCGCCAGCGACTACAATAATTGAAAGCGCCTATATCGCGCAACTACCGCTGCCGACAACACCAGTGAGAGACGACTCGAGCGCATACATCACACCCCTTTGCACGTTGAGACTCTGCCGCCGTAGCCTCAAATAGATTTGCTACAATATTTTGCTAAAAAACTTTGACGATCAAGGTAAGACAGTGTTGAATTATCACTTTAGTGGCTGGTGATATGTATGTGGTATCATGATTGCACCGACTGTTGGTGTCCGGTGATGTACTAACCACATTTTCGTCAACCATTTTTGCTCCATAGCACACCTCGATCCTAATGCATATTTCCTTTCTTTTTTGGAAATTCAATTAAGACTATTAAAAAAATAATTTATTTACGTCGTAATCTGTTTTTTTTTTGCAAGAAACACTTGAATAATTTACACCCACACCTGTCTTCTAAACCACGGGAATACTTTAGAAATGTCTGTCAAAAGGCAAAGACTAGACAGCAGCAAAAGCTAGCTTTCAAGTGGCCTGGTTGATCGCCCGAAATAAGAAACCATATACTATTGGTGAGAAATTGGTTAAACCCGGCAGCTTTAAAAATGGCAGAAATTATGTGTGGTCAGAAAGAAGCCATGAAACTGAATTCAGTTCCCCTGCCTGCAAAAATTGTGAAAGAAAGGATATCTGTTTTAGCAGAAAATGTGAGGGAACAAGTTATATCCTCAATACAAGACAGTAAATTCTTTGCCATTCAGCTTGATGAGACTACAGATGTCAGTAGTAATTCGCAGCTGATGGTGTATGTTCGCTACAAAGGTTTGCATGCAATTGAAGAGGAATTGCTGTTTTGTTCTCCTCTCGAGTTGCGATGTCGTGGAATTGACATCTTCAATAAAGTTAACGAATATTTCAATAACGTTAATTTAAATTAGGAAAACTGTATCGCCGTGTCTGTTGATGGAGCTCCAGCTATGCTGGGTCATGTTAGCGGTTTTTCGGCTTTAGCAAGGGATGAGAAGAATTCAAAAATTGAAGTTAACCACTGTATGATCCATCAACAAGCACTGCTTGTGATGCATTTGGAACCTGCATTGGAAGCCGTCATGCATGATGTTATCAAGATTGTCAATTTTGTGAAAGGACACAAACTAAATTCGCGACTTTTTCTTGAATTATGTAAAGATGGTGAGGCCGAATATACTGACCTACTTTATTATACAGAAGTGAGATGGCTTTCACTTGGAAATGTTCTGAACCGGGTGTGAGCTCTCAAAACTGAACTTGAAAAATTTTTGGTTGATCAAAAGCATGTCCTTGCAAATAAGTTCACCAACTCCTCGTGGGTTGCATATCTCGCATATTTAACTGATATTTTTGAATATATGAATACACTGAACAAAGAATTGCAAGAAAGAAACATCAACATAATTTCAGCCAGAGAAAAGATATCAGCGTTTGGATCAAAGCTTTTATATTGGAGATAGAAAGTAGAACAAAACAAGATAGCAGCCTTTTCAAAATTAGCTTTGTTTTTGGAAGATTATGAAAGTATTACTTTTTACAACATCAAGGATACAGTTATAAGGCATTTTACCAATCTCAAAGAGCAGTTCTCAACTTATTTTCCAGATATTGATTCACATACTGTCAGTTGGGTTATAGATCCCTTTAAATGTGAAATTACTGATGTACCAGAAAAACCTCAAGGTTTGGCAGAGGCACTTCTTGAATTACGATGCAATAATGAGGCAAGTTTGGAATTTAAAAACAAAGCAGACTTGTCTTATTTTTGGATGACAAAAGCTGCAAAGGCTTTCAATATTGCACATGAGGAGGCAGTCAAAAAGTTGCTACCTTTTGCAACAACCTACCTTTGTGTGAGCAAGGGTTTTCTGCTTTGTTAAATATAAAAACAAAACACAGAAACAAATTGCTTTGACATCAAAATGCCCTAATTTTAATGTCATTGTTTCAAAAATGAAACAACACCATTTCGCCAAGTGAATGTTGTCGTTTTATTTTTTTTATTATATATCCTTTTATTTTTATATTATATTTGAAAACAGATTCAATAAATAATTTGAATTTAAAAACGATTTTTTTTTCCTTTCAAATCATGGGGGTAACGGTGACTTAAATAAACAAATTTTGAGGTAATGGGTAAAAAAGTTCCCCGACCCCTGGTTTAAACAGTGGTATAAACAACAAAAGAAAGTTGATTGAGTGACATAGAGTGTCGGAGAAACTCGAAAGCTTAAGTTCACAAAGTCGCACAATGCCCGAAATAAAAAAGAAGTTGTCAGATATCAAAGTCGCTGTGAAAAGGCGAGTTGTGGCCCACTGTCTGAGTGTCATATGAAAGCTTATTAATGTACAGAGAATAGAAAAAAAAATAGGCACACAGTGGGAAAAAATGCACTGAACTTTAATCTCGCATTTCCATTTTAATCACGTAGTTTATTTTCTCATTAAAGTAGAACATCATAAACTTCATCTTAAAATCTTTAATTTACTAGTTTCTCAAATACCATTGTAACTAAAGTAGCACGTTAAATGCTTTGTATTGTATTTGTTCTTCTATGTGCGCTATGTGTGAATCACTATGTGATTTTTAAATGGGCTTTCTCTTGATAGTGACAAGCAGGCACCTCGTCCAGAGATTGCTCCTGCCTCCCGCAAGATGCTTGTTGCGCCGTGCGCGACCTTCGATGAAATAATTTATGGCAGCAGCACTGTCTCTTTCAAATGTACTAACCTCCAATTCCTGTCCTTCCTTTTATTTTTCCAAGTAACCAATCGCCACACGATCAGCTTTGTAATAGATATCAAGCCATCTGTATAGGCTTAGAAGGCCAATTCTTCAAAACTTTTTAGGAACATTGAAATATCTTCATAGTACATGATTAATTATTCTATCCATCTATCCTTCCAGTGTCGCGCCAGCCCCAGGAAGAATACAGTGCGAGGCAGGAACAATCCCCGAATGGGCACCAGCTCGTCACTAACGCTGCAACACCGTGTCCTCACATGTTTAATTATTAACAATATAGATTATTTAAATAATGTTAAAATTTTATCTGTATAATGTAATAAACATATTTTGCTGCAATTTCATCGTAAAAATGATATCGTCATCATATGTAAATATGCTTATAAAGTGGCTCAGGTTGTGCAATATTATAACTGTATTGCAAGTTTACAGTGAGGTAATTGAACTTATAAGTACAAACAGTTCAACAAGGAGCACTTGATGGACTGATTGAGTACGTTTAGAGTTCTTGGGATGAAACTGTTTTTGAACCGCAAGGTCAGTACAGGAAAGGCTCAAGCATTTGTTGTATGAGAGAAGTTCAAATAGACAGCATGGCTGAGGCAGCGTGTGCTTGATGCTGCATACCGATAATTGTCTTTCCGATCAGCTGCTGTAGAGCTGTGATTCCACACTCAGATACAGTGATATAAATACTCCGAGTGGTGCAGTGAGAGTAATATGGAAAAAGATGATCTGCTGTGGCAAACAGTGGTATAAACAACAAAAAGAAGTTGATCGAGTGACATAGAGTGTCGGAGAAACTTGAAATCTTAAGTTCTCCTAACGGGAGCAGCTGAAAGAAGAAGAAGAAGGTGCAGTAAGAGTAACAACGCTAAAGCAGCTATGGTATTTGCAATAGTTTGGCCATTCCATGGACCATTATATTGTTACAGGTTAATTACAATCAGAGGCCTTAAACTAATAAACAATACAGTAATCCCTCTCTATATCGCACTTCGACTTTCGCGGCTTCACTCTATCGCGGATTTTATATGTAAGCATATTTAAATATATATCGCAGATTTTTTGCTGGTTCGCGGATTTCTGCGGACAATGGGTCTTTTAATTTCTGGTACACGCTTCCTCAGTTGGTTTGCCCAGTTGATTTCATACAAGGGACGCTAGTGGCAGATGGCTGAGAAGCTACCCAACCACAGCGCGTATTATATCTATACTAATAAAAGGCAAAACCCTCACTGACTCACTCACTCACTGACTTACTGACTCACTCATCACTAATTCTCCAACTTCCCTTGTAGGTGGAAGGCTGAAATTTGGCAGGCTCATTCCTTACAGCTTACTTACAAAAGTTAGGCAGGTTTCATTTCGAAATTCTACGCATAATGATCATAACTGGGACCTCTTTTTTGTCCATATACTGTAATAGAGTGCACCTCCATGGCCGTGGGAGGCGGAGTTGCGTATCGCGTCATCACGCCACCCACGTAATCACGTGAACTGACTGTGAACGCAGTACGTACAAAACAAGGAAGAGCCCCAAAGAGCGCTGAAGAAAACATTCATTACACAATTGAGAAGGCAGCGAAACAATAAGAAGCGAGCGAGTG